>NC_133387.1:157785994-158097557 GCF_047511655.1 Castor canadensis
TTAATAAAAATATTCATTGGCTTGAAAAGAAAAAAAATAGAAGAAAAAAAACACCTTACAACATATATTTCTAATATAAGAAGACCTCCTACAGCAGGGTGCTGGTGGTTGGTGCCTATAATCCTAGCTACTCAGGAGGCAGAGATCAAGAGGATCGAGGTTCAGAGCGAATCTGGGCAAATAGTTAGTGACATCCAATTTTGAAAATACACACCACCAAAAAGAACTAACAGAGTGGCTCAAGTGGTAGAGAGCCCGCATATCAAGTGTGAGGCCCTGTATTTAAGCCCCAGTACAGCCAAACACCTTCTACAAATCATTAAGAAAAGACCAACGCTGGACTGGTACTGTGGCTTGACCAATAAAGTGCCTGCTTAGTAAGTATGAGGCCCTGTGTTCAAGCCCTAGCACTGCCAAAAACCAAAACAAAACAGGACTAATTGATTACGCTGGAATTTTTGGGTGGTGAGGGTCCTTGTTCTGCACTTAGATGGAAATCAAAGGTGGACTGCAGCAGCAAAGGTCAGAAAAGTTTTATTTGTAGAGAAGAGAAAGGAAAGGCTGCATGTAGGGACATGCAGCAGGATCCAGAAGCTGGTAGTCCACTAAGTCACGTTGAACATCGGGTTTTACAGCTTTTTTATTGCCAGAGGATGGAAATTTTGGCATGAATGGGTGTCTCTCGAGAAAGGAGAGGTAGCTGTCTGGCACGAACAGGTGTTTCTTGGGAAGGAGAAGGGGCAGTTCTCCCCCTGGCTAATTGCCATCTTTTGGGAACATATGGACCTTCTGCGGTATGCCCTCCATAATGAGAAAAATGGACAGATAATAAAGATAGATAGATCACAGAAAAGGAAATACAAGTGCCTTTAATCATATTTAAAAAAAAATGCTGGCTGGCCCTGAATTCAACCCCTAGTACTGAAAAACAAAACAAAATAACTGAAACAATAAGAAACTATTAACCAAGAAGCCTATCAAAGAAGGGTGAGAACTGGTTTAGGAAGAAATCTTTTCACTGTGTACTTTTCTCTGCGTTTTGCTGTTGAACCTCATAATGGTGTTACTCATTGAAAAACTGAATAAATAGTGTTGAACATGTTTATGTAGCCAAAAAACTAGAAAATAAATGTGTATATACATGACAGAAAATGCTGATGTTCATATTGTATAATTGACTTTTTTAAAAAGCTAATTGAAAAATAGGCAAAGAATATAAATAGGTATTTTTTAAAGTTGCAATGAAACCTCAGCAAAGAAATGCAAATGAATAAAAGATATTTTTTATCCTTTGGATAGAGATTTTTATAATACTCAGTATTAATGCAAGGCAAGAAAACATACCCCACATTCTTGGCATCAACTGATACAATTTCTGCAGAAGATGATTCAGCAACATGCATTAAGCCTCAAAGTTATTAATAATCTTTGGCAATTCTACATTTTAAAAAAAATCATCAGTGATAATCATCCCAGTCAGAACAAAGGGATAAGCTGCAGAGTCCAGGGGTGAGGCCTGGTTTAATGCTGCTGTTAGAAGGTTAGAGAATGTGTCCTGAGGGTCCCTCTGCAGGCCCTCGGAGCACCCAGGGCAGGCGCAAAGTGGCGATGCTGTTACTGAGTCATGCTTTGCTACCATCTAGTGTTTCTGTCGAGTAATCACACCCAGCAGGGGGACGATTATTTTCCCCTCACCTCCAACAAGAAATTTAGCACCAAGGGACCCTCTCCTCTAGTTCTAACAAACTATAATAAAGCATTTACTAACCAGGCATGGTGGTTCACACCTCCTAGCACTTGGGAGGTGGAGACAGGAGGATTGTGAGTTTAAGACCAGCCTGGGCTACATAATGAGATCCTGACTTAAAAAAATTTACTAGGATCCAGGCATTGTACTCAGCATTCTTTCTTTTAATCCCCCAATATCCCCATGAAATAGATAATTTTATCCCCATTTCCATATGAGACACTGAAGATACAGAGAGGTAATTTGCCTAAGGTCACACAGCTACTAAGTCAGAGTCCAGAATTACAACAAGGTGGCAGTCTGGAACCAGGGCCTGAGATTTGACCACCTATTTTGTGAGGATCAGGGCTCTGTATGAACCTAACAGCATTTGGAGAGACCTTCCTACCACACACAGCATCATGCCCACCCCTAGCACACCTGTCCCAAATTAGTTCACACAGGGACCAAGTTCACCCCTGTCTAAAGGTAGTCTAACCTGAGTCACAGACAACCACCAGTCCAGGTTAGATCCGACAGGTTTTTAAAATATATATTTATATATAAAATGTTTCATATATACAAAACTATTTAAGGAACAGCCACAATTAGCAGCTATCAGCAGCTTTAAAAACACCAGCATTAATAGTAGTGATGAGTTTAGATCTTTACAGTCCCCTGGCTTGATTTCTGCCACATGAGGGACATCAGCTGGGCTGTGAAAGCCTTGTGACTTTTATAGCAATCCTTCCCTTCCTAATCAGCAGTCCTCCCCTAATTGCACTTGATTGCATCCTGCTGGAGACATTTGCAGTCTTGGTAACAAAGCACTTGCCTCACAGTGGAGCTGAGAAAGCTTGTTGATTACTTGTCTAAGAATGTAGTGTCTCCCAACCAACACTGTCACCCCCGGACTCTGTGGAAAAGTTATTAAAGGACCAGAAGCCCAAATACTTAGCCCTTATTTTTTGTATTCTGGCGCTATTAATCTGGAGCCCACTGGCTTTTTAATAGTGACTGAAGTCAGGTGCAAAGTTTTATATGAGTGCTCCTTTTTCCCTAGAGAGAGGCTCTATTTCCTATTTTTTATCTGATTTTCAAATTGGCCTGAGGCTGGGCACTGGTGGCTCTTGCTACAATCCTAGTAATTTGGGAGCCTGTACTCCAAGCTACTTGGGAGGCTAAGATTGGTAGGATCACAGTTTGAGGCCAGCCAGGGCAAACAGTTTGCAAGACTCCATCTCCAAAATAACCAGAGCAAAATAGACTGGAGATGTGGATTAAGTGATAGAAACCTTGCTTTGTAAGCAAACATGAAGTCTTGAGTTGAAACTCCAGTCCCACCAAAGGAAAAAAAGAATTGGCCTAAGACCTCCCAAAAAAGTTAACATTCTCGTAGATCAAGAGTTCACAAATGGTTCACAGGCCAAATCACATCTAATTCTTATTTTTGTACAACCCACAAGCTAATATTGGTTTTTATTTTATTTTATAACTGTGGTGCTGGGAATTGGAACCAGTTCCTCAGGAATGCTATGGACAACCAGTTTTTATATTTTTAAATGACTGAAAAAAAACATACGCATGGGGCTAGTGGATTGGCTCAAGTGATAGAGTGCCTGCCTAGTAAGCGTGAGGCCCTGAGTTCAAACCCCAGTTTTGTCAATAAATAAACATGAAACATGAAAATCAAATTTGTGTCCATAAAGTTTTGGAACAGGACACCTTCATTCATTTACACATAGTCCTGGCTACTGCACTACAAGGGCAGAGCTGAACACTTACAACAGAGCATATGGTTCAAAAAACCTAAAATTCCTTTTTCTTTCTTCAGTGCTGGGGATCAAATTCAGGGCCTCGCACATACTAGGCAAGTGCTCTACCCCTAAGCTATGCTCACAGATTCCCTAATATTTCCTATTTAGTCCTCTTCTGAAAAAATTTTGCTACCTCTGCCAGAGACACTAGATAACACATCTGTGAATATATGTACTTCTATTTTTCACTTACATGCTGTTATGATTGATAAAGGTTCCAATTCACTTTCATATACTATTCATGTAGGGGGCATTAAGTTATCCAAATCCTCTTACTGCATTAGGAGAATTTCCACCCAAATCTTCTAGAGAAGAAAAGGGTCATGGCTATACTCCTACAACAAAATTTATATTAACAAGAGAGAAGTATAACAAATTTATTTAATCAAAGTTTTACATAACATAGAACCTTCAGAAATGAAGACCCATGATTTCTTTTTTGGTACTGGGGTTTGAACTCAGGACTTATACCTTGAGCCACTCCACCAGTCCTATTTTTTGTGATGGGTTTTTTTGAGATAGGGTCTTGGGAACTATTTGCCCGGGGCTGACTTTGAACCTCAATCTTCCTGATCACTGTCTCCTGAGTAGATAGGCTTACAGGTATGAGCCACCAGTGCCCGGCTCAGGGAAAACTATTTTTATGTTTAGGTTGGGCAAAGACTGGACAGCCATGTAAAAAATGGATTGGACAAAAGGCCTGTCTGTTCACATTCTTCTCTGCCTGGCTGGGCAGCATTTCTTTCTCCAAGGCATGGAGCAAGACCCCTCTGAAATAATGGCCTTATAACTTGCTATCAGACAAGGTAGGTCAGAGAATTTCCTTATGCTCCTACACAGAAAGACATGGAAGATTAGAATCATATTTTAGGTTTTCTGGCTTGCTTTGGTGGAAAGGAGTTCCAGTTTCTAAGGCCTACCTTGGGAAGAGGAATTCTGGTTTCTATGACTGCTTCAGGGAAGGAAGAGGGGCTAGATACAGGAGGACTTTGCTTTTAAAGCCTTCAGTCTCCTTTACTTTAAGACACTCAATGGAAAGGCTACATTTTGGGATTGTTTTCTGAGCCCCCAAAATGTCGAATAATCCCGGTCTGTGAGCCTCAGAGCCCTCTAGATGATGGCTGTCATGTCTTCTAGAAGCAGACAGCTGAGCAAATAGCATGTGGATGTCCACATGTGTGCATTAGGTAGGAGGATATGGAACAGGACACGTGGCAGGCACACTATCTCCTGTCTTGGCCTTGGACTTGAAGAACTTAATGTTGGTCCTAAGAATCTCTTCCTGGATTTGTAAATTGGAAAAAGTTTTTATAGTGATGATTAAAAATTAGGAATACAAGCTGGTCATGGTGGCATGTGCCTGCACTCCCAGCTACTCAGGGGGCTGATACAGGGGGATAATTAAGAGTCTGAGGCCAGCGGAGGTTACTATACCACTTCTGAGCAGATATCTGAAGGAATGCAAGTCAGCACACAATAGAGATACCTGAACACCTATGTTTATTGCAGCTCTATTCATAATAGCCAAGCAACAGAATGAGCCTAGGTGTCCAGAAGTTAATGAATGGGTAAAGAAAATGTGGTATGGATATATAATGGAGTATTATTTGCCCATAAAGAAGAATGAAATTATGTCATCTGCAGGAAAATGGATGGAAATGGAGATCATTATGTTGAATGAAATAAGCCAGATTCAGAAAGACAAAAATCACATGTTCTCTCTTATATGCAGAACCTAAACCTAAAAAAACTGACTTGAATATAGAAGCAGGACTTATTTTGGGGGGAGGGGGGTGGGCAGCAAGTGGAGGGAGAGCAAAAGAAGAGAGTGATAGGGGTGGGAGTGGTGAATACAATTAAAGTACATTATATCATGTGTGAAAACAGTATGAAAAAATATCAAAGACAAAAAAAAATAAAAGCCATATATTAATAAAGATTAGGAATATTTTTTTAAAAACAAAAAATCCAAAGCTAGTGTTTTAATGATCTCAACAGAAAGGGAAAATTCAGGGTAAAATGTGCTGAGACATTCCCATCACTAAGCCAAAGTGGAAGCCAGGACGTAGCCCACGTTGGTCTCAAACTCATGATCCTCCTGCCTCAGCCTCCTGAGTACTGGGATTACAGGTGTGAAACACCACACTGGGCCTGGCCATGATGATTTTTAATAGAACTTCTATACCTAGTATGTTGTACCATTAGTTGTATTTTTGCTCCCACTATCCTTTGAAACTTTGAGAAGGCATGCTCTTCCTCTGCTCATGGTGAAGATTTGAAAAGACATGATTTCTATCAGATAATCTTCCTGTCACTTTGTGTGTGTGTGTGTGTGTGTGTGTGTGTGTGTGTGTGTGTGTGTGTGTGTGTAGTGCTAGGGATCAAACCCAGGGCCTTGCACATCATAAGCATATGCTGTACCACTGAGTTACATACCCCTTGCTGTCACTTTTTAATCATACAATCTAATTTCATTAAAGTATCTGGTCATATCTATTAGTCAAAATTACAAACTTTTACCAGGCACTGGTATAATCCTAGTTACTCAGGAGGCAGGAGGCAGGAGGATTGCTTTTCAAAGCCAGCCTGGACAAAAGTTTGTGAGACCCTGTCTTAAAGAAACCTATCACAAAAAAGGGCTGACAGAGTTATTCAAGATGTAGGCCCTGAGTTCAAGCCCCACCACTGCAAAAAAATAAAATTAAGAACTTTCTTCCTTTGTTCTTTGGGGCGGGGGGATAGTACAGGGGCTTGAACTCAGGGACTTGAGCTTGCTAGGCAAGCACCCTACCACATGAGCTATGCCTCAGCCTTAGTTTGTTTTTCAGATAAAGTCTTGCACTAATTTTGCCCAAGCTGGACTCCATCCCCATCTTTGAATTACAGGCATGAATCACAATGCCTGGCCCCTGGCATTAAATCTTTTGTGAATTTGAGCTTGCTTCATGCTTAAACCTGAGTGAGGAATGGATGGCTCTTTGTTCTCTTTCCTTCTCTTAACTCCCCCACTTGCTAGCTATTTTCCCTCTGCCTTGGGAGTTGGGAGGGCGGAGCACTGAAGAAACAGGACAATTCTTACTTGCTGGTTGGCTTTGTGCTCCCTGGACCTGCCTGGAGATTAGAGCTGGCTGAGCCCCTTGAACCTGGCAGATGACCCTCCATCCCTGTGTAGCTGGGATGACAGGTGTGTACCACCACGCCCAGCCATTGGTTGAGACAGGATCTTGTGAACTTTTCATCTGGGCTGGCCTAGAACTGTGATCCTCCCCATCTCTACCACACAAGTAGCTAGGATTACAGGCTTGAGTCACCACACCCAGCTAGGGAGACTTCTTTATTATATTTTATTTTTTTTAGTGGTGTTAGGGATCAAACCCAAGGCCTCACATTTTACTACTGTGCTATACCCCAGCTCGTCTTTGGGGGATTTTTTGTTCTTCAAAATTTAGTAAGTCATTTGATGCTCTCCACATACTGTTCATCATCTATAAATGTGTACAGAATTCTCCTTGAAGGAAGCCAGGGTCTGATCTTTAGGGCTTCTTTTGGTTTTCAGATCTGATTTTATATAATAATCAGTAAAAATAAAGGTTTGGAACTATCTTTTAGTTTGGAAATACCTTCAATTTACACTAGAATTTACAATTCAATAAAAACATTATAGCAAGGCATCAGGGGCTCACCCCTGTAATCCTAGCCACTCATGAGGATCACAGTTCAAAGCCAGTCTGGGCAAATAATTCAGGATACCCTATATCGAAAAAACCCTTCCCAAAAGCGGGGATGCCAAAAACAACAACAACAACAAACATTCTAAGGAGAGTCATTATAAGAATCACTTGTTTTATTTATTTTAGACTAATGATTTAAATTGAATACATTTGGGCATGGTAGATATTTGACATGAAAAGTAGCTATATCAGAATGGACATCAGAAAAATAGTAACACATTATAGTAAATAGAAAATATTTTTCTGTCTGATCATTTCAGTGTTACAAATCCTGAGAATGTTATGTACTGAACAAATTAGGTCCTACCTTGTAATGAAAACTTGCTTAGAAATAATTCCTTAAAAATGTTTTGAGGTACAAATCACCTATATATTAAACATGAGTTTTTACATTTTACAAAGAGTTTAAACAAAAATATCAAACAATTACAGTTCAGTGGCTCTTAAAGCAACTCTCAGTCAGGTTCAAGGACACACTGTTCCACAATTTCCCGTAAGTTGGGGTTCTCCATCGCAGCTGCCACTCGCTCTTTATCATTTATCTGCTTGTTGACTGAAACACAAAGTCAAAAGTTAACAGAACTGTGTCAACAGATAATGCCAGACAGTATTTTTATAGCCTGCTAAAATAAAAACAGCTCCTTAAGAACTTAAAGCTGTTTTTGAGCAATTACTCACAATGCAATTTCTAAGGTTTGGAAGGCAGACTCCAAGAGAAAAAATATTCCACATCCCCCTATTTTACCAGAACCATTTTAATTTCATTCTTTCCAGTCATTGTTCATGCACATATTTCTATATAGGGCTGGAAGCAGGGCTCAAGTGGTAGAGTACTTGCCTATCAAACACAAGGCCCTGAGTTCAAACCCTAGTATCAACCAACCAACCAACACCTTCCCCATATTTCTGTATAGTATATTTGAACAGGAAATTGCCTCAAAGCAGGTTATGAGACATGAGAAATTGCCAGTTAAGCCATAAAATGAGTCCAAGGCCAAGATAAAAGGCCCCATATGGAGATAACCACCCATTCCCGCCTTTTCTTTGTCTTCTTCTGCAAACAGACTTCCTGCTATAGATCTCCTACTGCCCATTCCCACCTTTCTTTGTCTTCCTCTGTAAGTAGACTTTCCAAAACAGGGCCCCCTGCTGCTTCTACCTAAACAACCCTGGGTCCCTAACCAATTAGCAACCCACCTATTAGCAACCAGCACATTCCCTGGAACCTGATCCCCTGCACAGCCCTTTAAGAATCCTGTGGTTTCACTACTGGGGGCCCAAAAAAGAGTACGAGTTCATCTGGGACCGCCAGTGTAAAATAAAATAAAAATAAAAATCTGAGTTCTCCTACTTCTCTGAGTGTCACTTGGTTTCTTATCTGACAATATATCCACAACATTTCTGGAGGCCCCAGTGAGATAACAATCATTCTGGTCCCTTGAGTAGGGAGGAACCTGGGACCAAATGAGGTGGTGGGCCACCTGACGGTATTACAGGTTCTCCTCCGCCCTGGAGTTCCAGACCTCTGAGTAGTCTTGTCCTGAATGGACTCCAAAGAGAAGTGAAGCAACTTGCCTGGCAATTTTGTTCGAACTCGGTAAGCCCCTGGAGAAAGTCAGCCCTCAGTCAGGTCCCATTCCACTGCGTGCAGAAGGGGAGTCTGATCAACTCCTGGGAATCTATGAGAGGAATTCAGGGACTTCCCCAAAAGGGGGGAAGGAAACTGTAATGACTTCTGGTGTGAGTCTGAGTGGGTCTGTCCTGCGGTTCCTGTGGTTCCATGGTAATCCTCATATGGCTTAGTGCAGCATCAGGGCAATCCGATCTAGAGTCAGGAGGCTGTCCCTGCCATTGATACTAAAAGGCCCCTAAGCTCCTTCGGGACATGGCTGGCAGACATCTGATTGGTCTCTTCTCTTGAAGGGGCACCTGCCCTTGTTTGGTTTTGCGCCACCGACACAGGGGAAATACATAGGGTACTCACAGTCCTAGAGTCTATGCTCAAACATTTTAAGAAGGGATTCTCAGTAGATTATGGGATCAAAATGTCTCCTGGAAGGCTGCGTACTGTGTGTGAGTTGGAGTGGCCCACTTTTGGGGTCAACTGGCCCCCTGAAGGTACCCTGATTTGCCCACTGTCAGGGCCTTTTCTCAGGTTGTAATAGGAACCCCTGGACTCCCAGAACAGTTCCCCTATATTGACTCCTGGCTTCAGGTGCCTCAGACCATGCCCCTTGGGTCAAATTCTGCACCAACAAAAAGGGACAGAACAGAGTTTTCATGGCCCAGGAAATGAAGCCTAAAGACCAGAAGCTGACCAAGCCTATTCTGCAAGGGGACCCAGACGATGAACCACCTGTGCCCCCGCCATACATTCCCAGCATGCCACTACCATCAGAGCAGCCAGCCACCTCTCCCAGACAGTCTTCCATCTTCAGTGAGTCCCCTTCAGCCTCATCAGCAGCCTCCCAGCCCCAGCAATGTCCCACACCCATTCCTGGCTTGGAGTCTGAGTCTACAGCCCCTGAGTCTCCGCCTTCACTCATCCCAGGTGCTGCTCCCTCAGGCCAGGGCCCTGTAAATGCTGCTCTGTGAGATGCAAGGGCCCCAGCTGATTGGTGCTGATGGCACAGCCCAGCCCAGACACTCTATCCTCTATTATCAGTACAACTGACCTCTTAAATTGAAGGAACCACCCACCACCTTACTCAGAAAAGCCCCAGGCCATGATCGACCTCCTAGAATCCTATTTCAGACCCATCAACCTACTTGGGATGACTGCCCACAGATCCTCCGACATTTTTCAACACAGAAGAAAGATGGCAAATCCTGAATGAGGCTCGTCACTGGCTCCAAGCGCAGGCCCCAGCAGGAACCCTAGATGCAGAAGCTTGGGCAACAGAGGCAGCCCCTGATGCTAGGCCTACCTGGGACTTCAGTACAGCAGAAGGACGAGGAGTCCTCACTCAATATCGCACTGCCCTCCTACACAGGCTCAGGGCTGGAGCTAAGAGACCTACCAACATGTCCAAAACTGTGGCAGTTATCCAGAAGTCAGAGGAATCACCAACTGATTTTTAAGAGACTCTGTGAGGCCTTCTGGGTGTATACTCCCTTCGATTTAGAAGCACCAGAAAACAAGCAGATGGTCAATACAGCATTTGTGGCCCAGTCATACGCTGACATTTGCCAGAAACTTCAGAAACTTGAAGGCTTCAGTGGAATGAATGTTACCCAGCTATTAGAACTAGCAAATAAAGTCTTTGTGAACTGGGACCATGAGAAAAAACAAGAGGCTGATAAAAGAATGAAAGCCAAGGTGTTCTTGTTGGCTGCAGCACTGGGGAAGCCAGACCTGACCATGCAGTCAGCTCTGCTGTGGAAGGGGAGACCCAATGGAAGAACCCCACTCCAATGAGACCAATGTGCCTATTGCAAGGAGATTGGCCACAGGAAGAAAGAATGCCCCCGCCACAAGGGACCAGCATCGGAGCCTAACAAGATTACTCCAGGAAAGAGGACAGGATGGCAACCTGAACCACAGGCCCAGGACCTCATTGACTTAGCAGGAACTGAGGAAGGAACTGAGATAGGGAAGATCAGGCTCCTTACTACTAGGCTCCCAAGAGCCCAGTCAAAATGAAAGTGGGGGGCTAACCAATGATTTTCATGGTGGACTCAGGCACTGAGCATTCTGTGGTCACTAAATCTGTGGCCCCACTCACCGAGCGCAGGGCCACAATAGTCAGAATCACTGGCACCCAAACTGCCCAGTAGTTCTGCCGACCCCAGACATGCCAACTAGGAGGGCACATGGTGACTCACGAATTCCTGTGCCTACCAGAATACCCAATTCCTCTGCTGGGAAGGAACATACTAACAAAGCTTGGAGCCCAAATCACCTTCACCGGAGGAGAGCTATAAGCCTTACAGTGAGAGGACCAAATGCCCTCATCATGGCAGTGACTATGCCTATAGAAGATAAATGGTAGCTCTACCACCAGGAAAAAGGGGATCTGACGAAGCCTATCTGCCTGCTGGAGGAGTTTCCTGATGTCTGGGCTGAAAAAGGGCCTCCTGGCCTGGCTCGCAACCATGCACCCATAATGGTAGATCTCAAACCTGGGGCTCTCCTTATTAGATAAAGCCAATATGCAGTGCCACGGAAAGCACACCTGGGAATTCAGGCCCACCTACAGCAGCTGAAGGACACAGGAATATTGATCGAATGCCAGTCACCATGGAACACCCCACTGTTACCTGTCAAGAAGGCAGGAGGAAATGACTACCAACCTGTCCAGGACCTATGGGCAGTCAACAACACTGTTATCCTGTTGCACCCAGTAGTTCCTAACCACTACACTCTCCTAAGCCTTCTATCACTGCAAGCAAGCTGGTTCACCTGCCTAGACCCAAAGGGTGCTTTCTTCTGCTTCTGCTGGGCCCCAGTTAGCCAGCCTCTGTTTGCCTTTGAATGGGAAGACCCCCATACTGAAAGAAAAACACAAATGGCCTGGACCAGACTGCCTCAGGGATTCAAAAACTCCCTCACCTTGTTCAGGGAAGCCCTAGCAGCAGATTTGTTGACTTTGCCAGAAGAAAATCCAAGCTGTACTTTGCTCCAATACGTGGATGACCTGCTCCTGGCAAGCCACAACCAGGAGAAATGCTTGGAGGAGACGAAGGCATTGCTAGCCCGACTCTCCAAGGCAGGCTACAAAGTCTCTTGGAAAAAGGCCCAAGTTTGCCAGCAAGAGGTCCGATACCTCAGGTTCATCATTTCAGAAGGATGATGTGCCCTAGGTCTGAGAGGAAACAGGCCATCTGCTTTGTCCCACAGCCAAAGACTAAAGGGATGTCTGAGAATTCTTGGGAGTGGCAGGATTCTGTTGCATCTGGATACCCGGATATTCAAGTCTGGCCAAACCACTTTACAAGGCCACAGCAGGCTCCAAAAAGGACCCACTAAACTGGGGAGCAGACCAAGAAAAGGCCTTCCAGGAGATAAAGAGACTGTTAATCAGTGCCCCTATGCTAGGACTGCTGGATTTCAATCTCTTTGTCTGTGAGAAAAATCACACAGCTCTTGGGGGTCCTCACCCAAACAGTAGGTCCATGGCAGCAGCCAGTGGCTTACCTGTTGAAGCACTTGGACCCAGTGGCCTCAGAGTGGCCTCCATGTCTTTGAGCCTTGGCTGCCACGGTAACCCTAATCAGGGTGACCGACAAGCTCACCCTGGGACAGGACATTAATGTTAAGGTCCCTCATGCAATTATGGCCCTAATGAATGGGCAGGGTCAGAAATGGCTCACCAGTTCCAGAATGGCCCATTACCAAGGACTACTATGTAAGAATCCTTGAGTCAGACTTGAAACTGTACGAACTTTAAATCCTGCCACCTTCCTGCCAACAGAGGAAGGGCCCCCAGACCATGATTGCAAAGAGGTAACGGACAAAGTGTACTCCAGCAGGCCAGACCTAACAAATGCCCCCTCTTGGAGCCAGAGCTTGAACTCTTCACAAATGGAAGCAGCTTTGTCCAGGGCAGATGCTAACAACATCGTATAGGCTGAAGCCCTACCACAAGGATGATCTGCACAATGAGCTGAACTTTGGGTGTTGGTTCGAGCATTATGATATGCAAAGGGAAAGCAGATGAACATCTACACAGATTCTAAGTATGCCTTTGCCACCTTGCACATGCATGGAGCAATATACAAGGAAAGAGAACTGCTTACAGCACGGGGAAAAGAGATTAAAAACAAAGAAGAAATCCTCCAACTGCTGGAAGCAGTGTGGGAACTGTCGCAGGTGGCTATTATCCACTGCAGAGGCCACCAAAGGGGCACAGACTATGTCAAGTAGAGGGAACCGCCTGGCTGACCAGGTGGCAAGGAGGGCAGAAGAACTAAGCTCCCCTGTGCCAGACCAAACTATTAAACTTCTGTTGGCTCTGGAGCTGCCTTCCACCCCGAATTACACCAAGGAAGAAGAACAATAGGCAAAAGATGAAAAAGGAATAAAAGAAAAGGAGGGGTTGATGGAAGTTACCTGACTAGAGACTCTTTATCCCCAGTGCTGTAGCAACCCCTCTGGTAAAACAACAACACAAGCTAATGCACTTGGGGGAAAACAGCCCTGGAAAAACTGCTGGACAAATACTATTTCATTCCCAAGCTCTGCACCCTGTGCATCCAAATAAGTGCTAGGTGCATCACATGTGGACGAAAAAATGCAAGTCAAGGGCCTAAGCCAAGCCCTGGGATACAAACAAAGGGCACTATGCCTTCTGAGGACCTGGGAGTGGACTTCACAGAGGTCAAGCCCTGTTGAGGATACAGTACCTCTTGGTCCTTGCCTGCACTTACTCAGAGTGGGTTCAGGCTTACCCCAACACACAGAAAAGGCATGAGAGATAGTAAAATCCTTTTAAGAGAAATTATCCCCAGTTATGGGCTCCCCCTTTCTATCACATCAGACAACGGACCAGCCTTCCTGGTGGAAATAGTCCAGGGCCTGGCTAAAATTTTGAAAATAAAATGGAAGCTCCACACAGCATACAGACCTCAGAGTTCAGGGAAAGTAGAGCGCATGAACCACACCCTCAAAATTGCCTTACCCAAACTCTGTCAAGAAACACAATCCCCCTGGATAGACATTCTACCATTGGCACTCTGTACCCCTAGACCCTCTGGCTACTCACCCTTTGAGATTCTCTATGGCAGACCCTCTCCCATAATAAACAGGTTCACAGAGGACCTCAGGCAAATTGGAAATCTAGACATGTCCGACATGTCCTGGCATCTCAAGGTCCTAGGAAAAACCCTACGTCACATCTCCCAGGAAGTCTTAGAAAGGACCCCAATCCCCTTTCCCAGGTAACTGAGCCCATCCCCACCAACCCAGGGATACAGTATGGGTAAAAAATTGGAAAAAGAAACCACTCCAACCCACAGCTGTTAAAATTACAGGTATCACTACCTGGATTCATCACTCCTGGATAAAGAAGACAGCAGTCCCCAACAACTGGCAGGCCATCCGTGATCCAACCAACCAACCCCCTCAAATTGACATTCCAGAGGACATCACAACAGCCCACCACTGCCCAAGAGAGCACCATCCCTGCTCCAGCCACCTCCCAGAAGCTGGTTGGTCAATGCACAGTGGAAACCTGAGGATTCACCCACCAGGGCATAAATGTATCCCCTTTCTGCCACCCTTAGCCCATCCTGCTGATTAGCATTGTTGCAACACTGTTCGCACTAGGACTGGCCGTCACTGCTCCCCAGGACTGGAACATAGACCAAACAATACTGCTGGCCTCCTGTTTTCCTCCTCATAGTAGGAAGCCTTTCTGCTGTTTGGTGATATCTGTCCCAGACCCCAGTCTCAGGCATGAGGTCTCTGATGTGTTTTTGCCTTCTGACTCTATTACATTTTAAGGTTGTCCCAGCTAGAGGCAGGGATGACTGCTCAGCTTGCATAAAACCTCTGTCCTTTCAGAGAGAACTACAATATGCCTTCATCTATTACCAATACCTGTCACCCACATGCAGCACATCAATTTCTGAATGCGCCAGAGGAGGAACAATTTGCTATAAGGGAAACTGACAGGACAGAAGGGTCCTGCAAGAACAAAGGCACTACAGGGCAGATGGTTTGCTGGAAGAAAGACAGGGACCCTTTAAAGGCATGGAAGGACAAAATGACAAGGGGAGGAAAAAAAACATTATGTCTGGGCAGCCTCCCCAACCACCCAGTCCCCGTATCAGTCCACAGAGAGAAAAGCCACAGATACAGAGAAGCCATCCAGAGATGATTACCTAGACAGCTACAAGCCTATAAAAGACATTGATCTGCCACTACCATGACCCCCATTAAAGGCTTCCTTCTGGGGCAGGGAACTTTAACTTGGAACCCCAACTGTACAACCTGTTAAATGCAACTCACTACTTCCTTAATATTATGAACCCATCATTGGTGGGTGATTGTTGGCTCTGCTTGTCCTCAGGTCCCATCTATTATATAGCAACCCCAGTGAGCCCCCCTTAACCAGAGCGTGCATGATGCTACTCCCAACTCTACCAGCACAAAACCCAAAGTAAGCAATATGCAGCTATCTCAAAGGCCCCTAATTGTATCTAAAATTCAAGAGGATACCATCTAGTGGAGGAACTGGCTGCTAGCCAATGTGTCCAAATCCAAAATTGCACAGCCACCGCCATTAGATGTACAGTTGACAGACCATGGTGCAGCAGCCCAGGAACCTTCTTTGCATGCGGGACCCTTGTTTATCTGTGCTTGCTAGCTAAATGGAAGGGCATTTTCACATTTGCATTCCTCACCCCCCAGATAAACATAGTGCCTACAATCAGACCCTCCCTGTACCTTTAATGGCCCACACATGGTAAAAGAGAGCTATCCAATTCATACCTTTACTAATTGGATTAGGGATAATCGCTGAAATAGAACAGACACAGGAAGAACTGCCTCATCAGCCTCCTACTATAATCAATTATCTGTGGACCTAACAAAGGACATAGAACAAGTGGCCAAGTCCATAGTGACCATGCAGGACCAACTGGACTCCCTAGCCTCCGCGGTCCTTCAAAATCCGAGAGGGCTGGACTTACTCACTGCTGAAAAAGGGGAGTTCTGTCTTTTCCTAAATGAAGAATGTTGTTTTTATGTGAATCAGTTGGGAATAGTCAGAGACATGGCTCAACAATTACAGGACCAGGTCGCACGCAGGATACAGGAATTAGCAAATTCTTGGAACAGATGGAGCAGCATCTGGAATTGGGCCCATGGCTACTCCCCTTGGCTGGTCCTCTTTTCATGCTCCTATTGGCCCTCATATTCAGCCCTTGCATTCTCGTCGCGTAACTTATTAGCTCACGAATGGAGGCAATAAAGTTACAGCTCTTGGTGACCCAATACAGACCCTCGGGACAAAAGGAACCTGATAGAGTCCCAGGAACCTAGGGTTGATGCTTGTCCACAAGTAGGAAAAGCATCAAAAGGGGGGAATGAACAGGAAATTGCCTCAAAGCAGGTTATGAGACATAAGAAATTGCCAGTTAAGCCATAAAATGAGTCCAGGGCCAAGATAAAAGGCCCCATGCAGAGGTAACTGCCCATTCCTGTCTTCTTCTGCAAACAGATTTCCCGCTATAGATGCCCTGCTGCCCATTCCTGCCTTTCTTTGTCTCCCTCTGTAACCAGACTTTCTGAAACAGGCCCCAATGCTACTCCTAACTAAACAACTCCAGGTTCCTAACCCCAGTGTGAGCCCACCTATTAGCAACCAGCATGTTCCCTGTAACCTGACCCCCTGTACAGCCCTTTAAGAATCCTGTGGTTTCACTGTTGGGGGCCCAGAATTTTGAGTACTAGCTCATCTGGGACCGCCAGCATAAAAAAAATAAATAAATAAATATCTGAGTTCTCCTACTTCTCTGAGTGTTGCTTGGTTTCTCATCTGACAATATTTCTACAACATAGCTCCTGCCTAGGCCTAGCAAGCATGAGGCCCTGAGTTCAAACCCCCAGTGCCATCAAAAAAAAAAAAAAAAAAAAGATAACAGAGTAAATTCTGAAAACTGCTATTTCTTCCCCTTTAAGTCTATTTTTTAAACTATAGGATTATTAAACATGGCAAAAGTTGTGAAGTGTTCTAAATTATGAAAATTAAGTTACAATGAGAAACGTTAACATGTAGCCTTCTGAGAATCCTTTATTATTCTCTTTTATGGAATGCAGGGTTGCCTACTTATAGAACAAAAATAAATTCAATTAAGATCTTTAAATCTGTATACACACACACACACACACACACACACACACACACACATAACCTTTTAGGAAAAATTCTTTAAAATGTACTTATTAGTTCAAAGGGTATAAATATTTTTATAGTTTGAGTCATTTCACCAAATTACTTCCCAAAATTATTTACCAATTTACATTGACAGCTATATTGCCAGCAATAGCTGGTGTTATTAATAAAAACAGATACACACATGTATACACATACAAAATAAGAAGTAAAGAATAGCTCTACGTTATTGTTGAAATTTGCATTTCCTTGTTTAATAATGATAGAACATTTTCCATGTTTATTGATTAGTTCTTCTTGTGTGAATTTTCTGTTCACATCTTCCTATTAATCAATTGGGTCTTTTTTTAAAAATTAGTTCACGTGTATCTTCACATAATAAAGTACTAGCCCATTAGGTTGTCTATAATTTGCTAATAGTGACTTTAATCAAAGAGCTCAATCATGGCTCATGCAAGGCCATGAGTTCAAACCCCAGTACCATAAAAAAAAGAGAGAACGAGACAGAGAGAGAGATCCATATTCTTAATGAGGATTGACTTATCTGGACTGCTACTAAAATTCTCATGAGAATTAGCATACGTGTGTGTGTGTGTGTGTGTGTGTGTGTGTGTATTATGCTTATGTAAACAATTACAATTCATTCTGCTTCTTCCTATTATAATGTAGGCTGCGTACGGGCAGGAATGTACCTTGAAAGCTCAACTGTGCCCACACAGCAAAAGCAGTCACTAAATACTTACTTACAAATGAAAAACCAGAATCATAAGACCCAATACTATTGCAATTATATAATCCTATAATTTAGAGGAGTTTTAAAAGGCTAACCTGAATAGGTTTAGGATGCCTCAACTCTTGTCTCACCTCATTTTATTTTATTTTCGCATTTCCGGAGATTGAACTCAGGGCCTCATGCATGCTAGGCAAGCACTCTACCTGTAAGCAGTTAATAACTAGTCCTATCTCTAATTTTAAAAATAATGGGCTGGGGACTGTAGCTCAAAGGTAGAGTACTTGCCTAACATTTCTGAGGTTCTAGGTTCAATCCCCACAGCACCGCAAAAATAAAATAATTAAAGATAGCAGTTCTCAGCTTATGGGATTTGAATAAATTTAGTCCATAAGGATATAATAAGCTACATGTCTAGAACTTTGAGAACAGAATATTTTTTTTTTTGGGAGGGGGGTGGCAGCACTAAGGTTTAAACTAAGGGCCTCATGCTTGCTAGGCAAGTGCTCTTATTGCTTGAGCCACTCCACCAGCCATTTTTTGTGATGGATTTTTCAAGATAGGATCTCTCAAACTATTTGCTGGGGCTGCCTTCAAGCTGCGATCCCCCCACCCCCACACCATCTCTGCCTCCTGAGTAGCTAGGATTACAGGCTATTGTAATACTCACAAGCTAAAGTGAGCCACCAGCACCTGGCTCAGAACATGGTTTTAATAGATCTTCATGACAGTACCTAAAAAGTTTCCTGGACTGGGCTAGGGGTGTGGTTCAAGGGGTAGAGTGCCTGTCTAGCAAGCAAAAGTCTCAGAGTTCAAACCCCAGTACCACCAAAAATAACTAAAACAAATAAACAAAAGTTTCCTAACAGGCTGATCCTCTGAAAGCTTCAGGCTTCCCTCTCTGCATCTCTTTTGTACGTATGCATCTTTGTCCATCTCTTTCTAGCCTTCTTTGTGCCTTTTGGAGTCACTATCTTCTTTTGTGTACCTATCTATTCTATTACCATTTTACCTCTTTCTTCCTCTCCTCTACTGTCTTTTCTACCTTCTCAATTTATCTGGGGATGAAGGCTAGGCACAATGTGCATTTTAAAAGTATTATTTGCGCTTTATTACTTATATAAAATTCTGTTTTTAATGCAACACACAGTCCAGCTGGAACATTTCCCAAACCTTGCCTCTGCAATTTTAAATGACTATTGGTTGATTTCTCTCTGTAGGTTAGAAGTCTTCAATGGCTCCCCATTACCATTCTAACACATTCACTCAGAGAGATTTCCTAATGCTTTACTTGCTAGACCTCCAGTTTCAATTTCACATACACAGCTCTCTAACCTACCACCAAAGAACAGTATCATGCCCTTGGAGCTCCTAAGTCAAGGCTGGATCTTCTTCACAGATATGCAGCCTCTGGCCTGAACCAGTCAACATCCATGGACTCTAGTTCACCCAAGAGTCCCAGTGAAAAAATGACTTCCTTTGAATGCCTGGGTTTCCCTTCCTGTGACGATAATAACTGATGGTGCACTTTTCTTTGCAAGTGACCCAGCAGATATCTGGCTGACAGAATAACCTAGAATATAAGATAAAGTATTAGCTGTAGTTGTTTTTAATAACATTTCTGATTCACTTACTGTCTTCTTCTGTTGAGTGGGTTCCTTCAGAGATGTAGATTTCCAACTGGGAGGAAAAATAGTAGAAGCAAACATTAGAGCATTCTAAGATGAGAGAGTGAGGTAGAATGTATGGTGGACTACAGAATCTAGGATGAGAGCCCAAATCTATTACTAGTATCAAAGACTTAGGGAGAAACCTCTCACATTCTTCTCTGAAAGGAAATTAATAGTATTTTGGTCAACTGGGGGAGGACAGCAGGAGGCATTCTCATGAGTTTTTTCTGAATACACATAGTTTTATATGCATCAGAGTATATTTCCCCTGCACTGGAATTTTTCCCAAATCAGTGTCTAACCCTCCCGCCCCACCACTCGGGAGAGTCACATTAACAACCTAATGTAGTTTCTTCTATATTTTTCTCTACATTCATATACTCTTGCACACACCCTCCTCCAAGGTTGGAAGTTTCTTTTCTACAAGTAGATCACAGCACCCTCCTTTTCTTATTCTGTTATCTTTATAAATTTATTCTCAAGTATAATGGCTAAGCTATCCTTCCTGGCCCTGCTGCACACCTGCAAATTAGTCAAGCTCTAAAAACAAGAGCCTTTGATAAAACTCACAAAATTATTGCAAATCCTGTGGCTAAGAAAGCATGCTATATGAGAAAAGGCATGTTTACTTGTCGGGGAACACTGCAGCAAACGAGTTAATTCTTATTTACCACTGAGATAAATGCTTTTCATGAGTTAAAAAAAAAAAATAAAACATAGCCTATTATAGCTTAAAGAGAGAAGTCATCTAGTTCAATCACTTTTAAAAAAGTAAAACACCAGAGTTGGGCTGTGGCTCAATGGTAAAATGCTTGCCTAGTATATACAAGACCCTGGGTTTAATCTCCCACACTGCAAAAAATAAACAAAAAACAAACCACCATGAAAATTCACCTAGTAGGATAAGACTCTTACGCTAGACCACAAAGCCATAGGTGTAGAATCAGTCCACACTCATTCACTTTGGTTAAAAATGATGCATGACTTATTCTGAAAAATGAAAAATCAAGGGGAAGAGTCAAGTATTTACCTTGCTACTCCTATATGAATTATGCCTCAACATAACTAAACAGTTGATGAGGGACAAACTGAAATTATAGGCCTTGAAATGTGATATAATGATAACAGTTATTCAGTATTCATACCAAAAATGAATGTGCGATCTAATCAGGAAACATCAGAAAAACCAACTTGAAAAACATTCTACAAATAATCTGGCCTACATGCTTCAGAAATGCCAAGATCATGAAAGACAAAGGCTAAGGAACCACTCCAGACTAAAGGATCCTAGAGTCACAATAAGGAATGCACAGTGTGTGATGGAGGAAGAGGGACGGAGATGGGAGGGGAGATCACCATGAAGGATACTACTGGGCAATCAGGGAAAATAGTGATCTTGGGTGAGTGATGTGTGGGAGTTTGTACACTCTTCTACCTTTTCTGTAAATCTGAAATCACTTCAAAATGAAAAGTTAGACATTTTATTTAAAACACACCTGTAACCCTAGCTTCTTGGGAGGTAGAGATCAGGACAGAGGTTCAAAGTCAGTCAGGGCAAATAGTTGGCAAGACCCTATCTCGAAAAAACCCATCATAAAAAAGGGCTAATGGAGTAGCTCAAGGTGTAGGTCCTGAATTCAAACTCAATACTGAAAAAAAATTAAAACACAAAATAAATTAAAATTTACAGGTTATCATAAGCATTCATTAATTTACTCAACAAATTCTTCAAGAAGCTGACAAACCAGGAGAGAGGATGAAAAATAAACTTAAACAATTAAATACATATTAGAAAATGATACTCTCTACATTAGATGACAAAGAAAGAGCCAGGGAAATTCAAAGAGCAAAATGACTTTGTTATAGAAAAATCAAGACTGACATAATAGACAATAGCATTTCATTGGGACATAAAAGGTGGAGAGGATTTGGACATAAGATGGGAGGGATAGCAAGTCCATGTAGTTGGGGTACTCTGAGTAATAGATTTGCCCGAAGCAAAGCGTAGAAGGGTTACTTGCTCAGGAATTATGAGAGACAGTAAGAAATAATGCTCAACCATTCCTGAGCTATCGCTAATTACTATGAATTAACTGTGAATCTATATTCCTGCTCAGTTGTTAGTCTAAAACATCCTCCTTAGATATTAGACCAAAAGCACATGCGCTTACACACGCACACACATACACACACACACACACACACACACACAAGAAAAAAATGGGTAAATTGGACATTATCAAAAAAACCTTTTGTACTACAAAAGATATCAAGAAAATGAAAAGGCAACGCACAAAACAGGAAAAAATGCCAATCATATATTGATAAGGAATTTGTATTTAGAATATATGAAGAACCCTTAGGGATTGAGGATGTAGTTTTGTGGGAGAGCAGGTGATTAGCTTCAATCCCCATTACCAATAAAAAGAACCCTTACAACTCAACAATAAAAAGGCAACCCAATTTAAAAATGGGTAAAGGGTCTGGATAGGTAGCTTTCCAAAGACACATAGGACTGGTGGTGTGGCTCAAGTGGTAGAGTATCTGCTTTGCCAGTGTGAAGCCCTGAGTTCAATCCCACCAAAAAAACAAAAACCTTTGTTAAAGTAGACAAAAAAATGGCTAAAAAGCACATGAAAAGATACTCAACATTAGCTGCCAGGGAGATAACAAATCCAAACCACAACGAACCATCACTTGCTATCCACTAGGATGGCTACAGTCAAAAAGACATGATAACAATAAATGTTGGTGAGGATGTAGAAACCAGCACCCTCATACACGGCTGGTGAGAATGCAAAATCAGCAGTCACTGTAGAAAACAGTCAGCAGTTCCTCAGAAGATGAAACACACAGATATGACATGACTCAGCAATTCTAATCTCAGTGGAAGAGAATGAAAACATATCCCACACCAAAACTCAAGGCAGCCTTATTCATAACAGACCAAAAATATCTAACAACTGATAAAAAGGCAAAACAAAATGTGTTATTATCCATACAATGGAGTAAAGCAATAAAAAGGAACGAAACACTGACACATGCTAAAACATGGATGAACTTTAAAAACATTGCAGTAAGTGGAAGAAGCCAAGACATGTATTGTGTACTTTCATTTGAATGAAGGGTACAGAACAGGCAAGTCTATAGAGACAGAAAGTAGATAGGTAAGTGGTTATGGGGGTGGGGAAATGGGGAGAGTGGTAAAAGGGAAGTACCTGCTAATGCCTGTAGGATTTCCTTCCCCCCTCCCTTTCTTCCCTCCCTAGCATGGCTGAGGCTCTGGGTTCAAAACAAAACATCTTCCTTACCTTGTGTTTAAATGGCAAACACCGCTGAAGTTTTACTCTTAAACACAGCCCTGTGGAAGGAAAAGAAAAGAAAAAAACCTTCAATTATCTCTTCCTCTCTTCTTATTGGCTCCTAAAAAGCATACAGCTGTCTGTGTCTACTTATAATACAGTAGCTGAAAACCTCTGCTCAACTAGCATAGGTCTCCTTTGAGTCATGCAACATGAAATGAAATTTCATATACAGTTTTACATGTTCCTCATGCTAATTCAGTGACCTATGTATCCTAACCTCACTCTACAAATGGTGAAACCAAAATCACAATGTAATTTGACCAAAGTCACTGAGATGGTAAAGTAGTAGAGCTGGGATTGGAACCCAGGACCAGTACAAAGCCTAGGCCTTTTCTGTTATATTAACTGGCCTTCAAGCAAAGGTCAATTAATTCACAATGAGGCAAACCATGCAAAAATTTAAAACTTTGCAGGTACTGTTTAAAAAGGGCCACACAAAACTTCTTCGTGATCATGGTATCTCCCCTGCCAGGTAAGTATCACACAAAACTTCTTAAATTTGGAATCTTTCATTCCTGCAAAGTACAAAGAGTTTCTTCCCTAAAACAAGCTTGGCGGATGTTGTTTATCACCCCAGGCTAAGCCACAGTTAAATCACTTCTTTTTTCCAGTTGAGCCTTCTCAAAGTTAAAACTAGAAAAAAATTTGAAAAACAAAAGAAAATTAAAACTGGACTTGACACAGAACCTCAGTGCCAATGTTCTACTTCTCCCTACCTCCACCTGAGAAATGAATTTTTATCTGTATTCCTAGACAACAAAAGGAAAATCGAACTATTCTTATTGTGAAGACAAAGTGTTTCAATAAGTTGTCAAAAAATAAGGAGTCAGAATGGATCCCTAGTTCCCTGGCTTTACAGGCTTCTTTTTTTGGGGGTGGGGGGGTGCTGTGCTTAGCCTTGAACCCAGGGCCGTGAGCATACTGAGCAAGTACTCTACCACTGAGGTGCAGCCCCAGTCCTTGTTTTATTTTTTAGATACAGGGTCTTACTATATGGCCCAGACTGGCCTCAAACTCACAATCCTCCTGCGTCAGCCCCCCAGGTGTTGGGATTTCAGGTGTACACTATACCCACAGCTCTATTAAGTTTTCTAACAGAATTTCTTGAAAAATCTCAGAATAGGAAAAAGAATTAGAGACCGTGCCTAGCTTAGTTTCAAATAGAGTAGTTCTAAAGGTTTGATTCCTGGTACTGCAGCGACTCTAAAGTCCTCTTTAGAGGATTCTAAAGAAAACATCATTTACTTAATAGGGTCTCACTTTCGAGGATCCGCCTGGAAGCGTACTGGGAGGAGTTCCTCCTCTTATCTCACACTGTCTCCCTACTTTATCATTTGTATACCATCTGAGCGTCCACATGTGTACTCATGGCCGTAGGTATGCGTTTTACCTCTGAAATAAATAATAACTGTTTTACAACTCACAAAGCACTTTCTTGAGGACCATTATCCTCAACAGAGGCATTACACTTAACTGAGATAGATAGTTTGTTCAAGAGTGGCTCCATTACACATTCCTGTGACTGGAAAAGTTACCCAATCCCTTCAGTTTCCTTATCTGTAAAACAGGTATAAGTATTACAAAATATAGGGTTGCTATGATGAATGAATTGTTAATCAGTGTGCTCAAAACAGGACCTGGCACACCTATATAGAATGAATGTCAGCTATTACTATTTTGTCATCTTCATGTATGGCCAGGAATCCAAGATAAGTGGTTTGCTCAACATCACATAGCTAACAAGTGACAGAACTTTCTGATGTTCCATGGGAATACAGCTGCTTGCTGCCATTCTTCTCTAGACTAAGTCAACACTAATGATTATCAACTGGTTTTCCTGTCTTGAACATTTGTCCCCTCTGATCTTCCTTATTATTGGAATTATTCATTGGGGTAGCTTTGTGTTGGTGACAGCCTAAGAATGGAACTCTTAGGTGCCTTTCCTGTTAGAGCTACCTGCTCATAACAAATGCACTTACCTAGCATGCATAAGGCCCTGGGTTCCATCCCCAGCCCTCAAAAGGAATAACTTCATTTATTTCATGCATTCTGTAGATACCGTACTATCCCTATTTTACAGGTAAGGAAACTGAGGCTCAGAAAGTGTAACTTACTTAAAGCCAGGACATGGCAGAGCTGGGATTTCAGTCCACAGCACATATTCTTTTATAACCATGGATTATCATTTTCTTCTTTATATTTGTTGCTGAGTTTCAAAATAATTGATCATAAACATGTTACTTTTATAATTTAAATAAATGTTACTTTTTTACAAAATGAATTTGCTATAGGTTCAGACTCTATTTACTCTCATATGTCAAAATATTGACTGGAGATGTGGCTTAAGCAGCAGAGCAGCTGCCTAGCAAGTGTGAAGCCCTCAGTTCAAACCCTGTACTGCCAAAAAAAAAAAAAAGAGAAAAAGAAATTGAATTATGACATTGGCATATATATATGTGGGGGAATGAAAATATAATGAAAGGAGTGAACTTGTTCAAGGTACACTGTACACAAGTATGGAATTATCACAATGAATTTCATATTATTAATGCATACTTATTCAAAAGTAAAAATTTTTAAAAAATAGTTTCTTTCTACTTCAAGATGGTACTATACTTCCAATATCTGTTGGTTCAGAAATTATCCAATGACAGACCTGGGCACACTATGCTCCCCTTTGTATTTCCCTTCCCTAACTTTTAATAAACTCCATTTACACCCATGGGAAAAAAAAATAAATTTTTCAATGACAAAAAACAAGTATGCATTCAATAAAACTCTTTCTAGTACAGGAATTTTAATAATCATAATTATGCATATAGATTCACAGAACTTCCAGTCCCTCGAGATGTGGCCCATACTCTGGAAACCACTAATAGAGGAAATCCAGCTTAACTAGAAAGAAGAGGACAGAAATCACAACAACAGTGGGGGCAATAGCAATACTGACCTTGGCAGGGCTTGTAGTCAGTGATGGGGCACCTGCCTAGTATGAGTAAGGCCCTGACCTCATCTCCAGCACCACAAAACAATAAAACCTGACCTTTTTGTTCCTCTTCATAGACGTGTTTGCTTTTTAATATATGACATATTCCCCTAATTAAAAAATTTAAAACAGGAAGTGTGGATCATGTAATAAAGTGCCTGCTTTTCAAGCATGAAACACTGAGTTCAAACCCAATCCCACCAAAAAAAAAAATTAAAATGTAAGAAGGTGCACAGTTAAGTCTCCATCCCACCCTGTCCCCCATCTTCCCAGTTCCCATGAACTATTAATCTGGCCTGGAACTTGCCATTCTCCTGCCTCAGCTTCAGTGTGCTGGGCAGCCACCACATCTGGTTCACAACCACTCTTTTCTTATGTAAGCTTTATGCATACGCAATGAATTATAAATGTGTATTTTGTCTTTTTATACAAATGATAGTAATACTAAGTGGGAAAAATACTCACTTTTATTCTTTATCAGTAGGTCAGAGAGAACATTCCTTATCTGAGAGTATTTTATAATTGCATACTATTCTATTGTTTACAATCACCATCATTGATTATTTATTCAATCCCCTCTGATGAACTATTGGTTTGAAATAAATTCCCTTCATATTCTTTGCAACAAAGTATATAATTAATCCAAAATATTGGGAATACAACCTCACAAGTAGAAAACTGCCTCAAAATACCCTCCTGAGTTGGGGCTGTAGCTCAGTGGTTAACTATTTGCCTAGCACATTCAAAACCCTGGGTTCAATCTCCAGCACCACCAAAAACAAAGAAAACAAACAAAAAAAAAAAACCTCAGGCTGGCAGAGTGGCTCAAGAGGTAGAGTACCTGCCTGACAAGCATGAGGCCCTGAGTTCAAATGCCAGTACTGCCCCCCCACACACACACAAAAAAAACCCTCTCCCATCAGGACTTCTGCCCATGCTATACAGAAGTCAACAGAGCAGGTGAAAGGAGGTGTCCAGGGCGGCCGTGCTAGTTTGCTATCACCTACTCCACTCTCCAGGACAGGAGAGGAGCAGGCCCACAGCCATTGGTATACGTGCTCATGGTTAATGGCGACATAGATTTGGAGTCAAGAGACTTGAGTTTGAGTCTCAGCTTCACCATTTCCTGGCTGTGTGACTCTGAGCAAGTCATTTGAACTTTATAGGATTCACACTCCTCATCTGTAAAATGGAGATAGTAGCATTTTAACTCTCTCACAGACTAATCATGAGGACCACAGAAGATGAATACAAGAAAAACTCTGCAAACCAGAAAGCGATACATAAAGCAATTATTTGGGGTCAATATCACACTCACAATTAAGAATTTACACACACAACCTTACCAATAAGAGTTGCCAAAGAGCAATGAGGTACTGTTGGCGTGAACCTGATGATAACCAGATAGTCTTCTTCGTTTATCTCCTGAACCTCCACACAGCTCTCCGTTACCACTTCCAGTTCTTCTAAAGTATTGGGCTTTTCTGGGTCCCGGATGGTCCGAATCAAATCTAGAATCAATGGAAACAAGGTATGACATTAAGGCACAATTATTCTGAGTAAGGATGATTCTTCCAGTCTTAATGTAAGCACTAACTTCTTTGTAAGAAAACATTAAAACAACTCCCAGGCTCTGACATAAATTTCTACTACTGGTCCTTTTTTTTTTGGTACTGGGGTTTGAACTCAGGGCCGATACCTTGAGCCACTCCACCAGTCCTTTTTTGTGAAGAGTTTTTTCAAGATAGGATCTTGCCAACTATTTGCCTGGGGCTGTCTTCAAACCACGATCTTCCTGATCTTTCCCTCCTGAATACTAGTTTCCTTTTGAGAAAACTATTTTCTTGGATCAATACTAAACAATCTCCAGTTTCATGGAGCCAGCATCACAAGGAGAAAATATCATGGGAACTCAAGAGGAAGTTCTGGCTTGGGAGAACATGGTATCAGACTTCTAGAAGTGAATCTGAATCAAGCCTTTAAAAATGGGAAACATTTCAAAATTTGACATTTATTTTATTTATTTTTTATTTGACAGTACCAGGGTTTGAGCTCAGGGCCTCTTACTTGCTTCAAGCACTCTGCCACTTAGGCCATGCCTCCAACCCTTTTTACTTTAGTTTGTTTTCACAGAGGTTCTCACACTTTGGCCCAGGTCAGCCTTGGACCGTGATCCTACCTCTGCCTCCTGAATAGATAGTATCCCACACAGTTGTATGTGCTACCCGTAACCAACAATATTTGGCTTCTTTATTTTATTTTATTTTTGTGGTACTGGGGCTTGAACTCAGGGCCTACACCTTGAGCCACTCTGCCAGCACGTTTTTGCAAAGGGTTTTTTTGAGATAGGGTCATGAGAACTATTTGCCTGGGCTGGCTTTGAACCATGAACCTCCTGATCTCTGCCTCCTGAGTAGCTAGGATTATGGGTTTGAGCCACCAGTGCCTCAAACCCAGCAGCGCTGATATTTAAAGTGAAAGAAAGTAAAGAACCAAAAGTTTCTTTGTCTGGAAACCAGTGTGAGTGAAAAGTAGTGGAAAAGAAAGGTTGTACTAAATCATTATAGTCTTTTACAGTTAGCTACAGGCAACAGGAAATCAAGAGACTGGGAACAAGAGAGGGGCATGGACAGCACTGTGCTGTCAGTGGGTAATTAACCCACCAGCTGCTAGACCCAGAACTAAGGAGAGTTCTGGGTCTAAGGCAGTGTTATCAGCTAGAAAGGCTGGACCTAAAATTAGAAGATGACAATGGTCATAGGGAAGAAGGACAGATGAAAAAAGTAATTGCAGAGGCAGAATCAACAACTTTTGACAACTCTTTGGATGTAGAAGACAAGGAAAGAGAAAAAGCAGATGACTCAGATTTTTAAGTCTAAGTGATGGGGAGAACACTATTAGAATAAAAAGAACAAGGAAGAAGTGTGGGTGGAGACTGAGGCAAATGATTTTAATTGCACAGTGATTCTGAGGTACGTAGAGGCAATCCAATGGAACTTCCCAGAAATGTTGAGCTGTGGCATAGGGTCTAAGGCTATAGTAGTTGTTGAACCCATGGTCTCCACAAAGAACTTTGGGTGAATATTGGAGTTACCAGGAATGCTCTGAAACAAAAAACTGAAGTAGGTCTGGGCCCTACTACCAGAGATTCTGATTTCACTGATTTGGTGTACATGGCTGGAGCCACATTTGGAGTTTTAAAAATTCTTCAGCTTATTCTTATGTACAGCCCATTCTGAGACTCATTGGTATAAAGGAAAATAAATTCAAGGACAGATCCTTGGAAAGCACGTAATGTAAGGATCAAGATGAGCTTGGGCATGGTGATGCATACTGTAATCCCAGCACTTGAGAGGCTAAGGCAAGAGAATTGTGAACTCAAGGCCAATCTAGGCTACATAGTGAGACTGTTCAAAATTGAGACTCTGCTCAAAATTAAAAGAAAAAAATTTAAAAAAAAAGGATTACAGAAGGGAACCAAGAAGAGGTTAAGAATATTAAATGCTGCAACAAAACAAAACACCTCAGGCTAGCAAGAGTTAAACAGGTCTTTGATTTGTCACTCAAGGGGTTACCTACAAGAAAGTAGTTGGGGTAGAAAGGTAAGGGGCAAAGCCAGCTTACAAAAGGGGAAACAACTGGCAACTTAAAATGTATTCCCAGAACTTTGGCTGGGAAGGGCAGGGCAGAGAAGGGACAGTAACTTTATTTAAACTTTTGCAGGGTTTTTGGAGGTAGTGGAGTTTGTGGGGTTTTTTGGAGGTAGTGGGGTTTGAACTCAGGGCTTTGTGCTTTCTAGACAAGCACTCTACCGCTTGAGTCATGTTTCCAGTCCTTTTTGCTTTAGTTCTTTTTCCAATAGGGTGTTTATGCTTGGGCTAGCCTAGACCCCAATCCTCCTATTTATGTGCCTCACATAGCTGGACTGATAGGTGTGCACTATTATACTCAGCTTTTATTGGTTGAGATGGGTTCTTGCTAACTTCTTGCCAAGGGGGCCTCAAACCACAATCCTCCTGGTCTCCAACTCCTGAGTTGCTAGGACTACAGATGTGAGCCACCATGACCAGCTTAATTTTTTTTTTTTTTTGAGACAGGTCCTATTAGTCAAGACTAGCCCAGAATTCACTAGGTAGCCCAGGCTGATCTCCAACTGACCTTCCTGCCTTTGCCTCCTAAGCATTGAGATTACAGGTGTGCATCATCATGCCCACATTAGGAACATAGCTTTGTAAGGAAGCTACAATAATGGAGAATAAGGAAAACTAGAGTATGTGTTGTAGCTCAAAGGGAAAGATCAAACACAAGAGAGATTGAAAATATGATGGGAGACTGGTAAAATTAAGCAGAATTTTACCAGGGGAGCCTGGGTTGGCCACAGAAAGGACAAGGTTTCCTTGTTATCTGAGGCGACAGGAAAAGATGAAAAGGAGAATGAGAACAGTGAGGTAGAAAGAAGGATTTTAGGTAGGATAGGCTGGATGTTCTCAAGCCTGACATTTCATTCTAGTATTTATAGCTCCCCTATCACCAGAAATGCAGCTGGAAAAAACAAATCAATAAAACTCTACCTTCTCCCTAGCTATGTCCCAGCTTATTTGCTTGAACAGAAACAGAATTTGGCAATATAGACCGGAAAAAGGATAAAACTTCTTTCACAGAGCTGTGGTCATGGGATTTAGGGAAACAGGGGTTTTTGGAAAGGAATTTTCTGCCTCATTCTAGGCCTTCTCCTGTAAATTTCATTTGGACAAATTATTTTCTTTGTATGCCACTAAACCATGAAGTTAAATCTCACCCCTTGTTAAGCTTCTCTAGGTTTCTAGTGATTTAAGAAGTTTATATTGATTTCTTCTAAAGAAACCAATGTTCCTCTCTTCACATTACTCCCCTGACTAAAAATTTTTATGGGTGTTCACTGAGATTAGGACTCTTTTATTTACATTTAAAAGCTTCAGGGGTGCACACCTGCAATCCCAGCTACTTTGGAGGCAGAGATGAGGAAAAATGCAGTTTAAAGGTCAGCAAGGGCAAAAAGTTAGTGAGATTCCATCTCAACAAATGAGCTGAGCACAGTTGTGTGTATCTGTGATCCCAGCTGCATGGGATACCAGTCTGAGGCTGGCCCCAGGCAAAAATGTAAGACCCTCCCTGAAAAAATAACAGAAGCAAAAAAGACCTGGGGAGTGGCTCAAGTAGCACAGTGCCTGCCCAATAAGCATGAGGCCCTGAGCTCAAATACAGCCAAAGGAGAAAAGAACAAAAATGTTCAACTGCACTTCCATCTGGAACCACAAACTTTATCCTGTAATTGTTCCATCTATCTGCCACTCCCTCAGTATGTTATTTTTCTCACCTCCATACTTTTGCTCTTACTTCCTCTGACCCTGTACATATCCCAAGCCTCAATATAAATTTGAGTACCAGAATCACCTCTCTTGCAAAGTTGTATCCCCAGTGCCCTGCAGTCCCTAGATGCTATAGCCAGAGTTCTGGCAGGACAGGAATGCTTTGTGGGGATCAGTACACTCATAATTACCATCTGGCTGGGGTTAAGTAAATCCTGCCTCTACAGAGAGAGGTAGACTAGTTTAGCTGCAAAAAACTTTACATGCTTGTCTTTCTTCTACTGGCCTATAATCCCTGTATTCTTATGGTTAGATCTCTTAATGTTACACCCAATCTTTTTAGCTTTCAAAAGCAGGGCTAAAGGTGTAGATCAGTTGTAGAGCATTCCCTATCATGTGTGAACCCTTATAAAAATTAAACTAAATGGGGGGAGGTGGGGCGTGGCTCGACTGGTAGAGTGCCTGCCCAGCAAGCTTTAAGCCATGATTTCAAACCCTAGTACTGCCAGAGAGTTGGGGGGCGGGGACCCGAGGTAATTGTGAAGTGGTGAAATGTGCACTACATTTGGAATCACAGTTTAGTTTTTTGCTCTGTTCCTTACTGACAATGTGACCTCCAGGTAATTGTTTAACCATTACAAGCCTTTGTTTCCTTATCTGTACAATGAAGATAGTCCCAAGAAGTAAAGAATATTTAATATGTAGAGAGAATATAAGTATGTATATATGTATATAGAACACAGCTTGACTGTGAATTCACTTTGAGAAGCCCATCGTCCTCTTCTCTTGAGGACCTCTGCCTGTTGAAAAATGGCTGTGACCTTGGGCCAGTCCCTAACTCGGCCATCGCCAAGCAGGGCCCTCAGCAGCAGCGGGAGGAGTGCATGTCCAGGAGCAGAGAAGCAAGGAGGCTCAAGTGATGCAATCCGGGCAGCTCTGCTTCCTAACCGACCACGGTGGACTTCTGCTCTGCCCACCCGTCTTGGCATAACCACTTAGGGTATGAGCCAGATAGGGGAATGAAGCTTTAAGACTTCCAGGTTCAGTTTTCCCCAGGTTTAGGAACAGCCAGAGTCCTAGAAGAACCCACATTCCTGCGTAAATGAAACCCTCGAAGAAAACGCTTCCCACGCTCCCGACTAAAGTCGACAAAAACCCATGTGTCCACTCCCAGACCTGAGGTGAGGTCCTCGACCCTTCCCCCCCAACACACACACATCCCGCCCCCGGCCCTTTCTACACACAACGCAAATGCTACTCTGGGTAAAGTTAATTACCATAAACCTCTAGCGCTTTCTCTTCCATGATCCGGGGCTGCCGGGCAGCTCCCGGCTCAGAGAGGCCTGAAAGCCACAGGACTCTGCTCAGCGTCCAGGAAAGCAGCCCGGACACCCGCTCCATCCTCACGCTCCGCCATCCCTGGCGACTGTCCCAACCGAGCCACCGTCTCTCAGCAGCCGGCCTCAGAATTTATCAACTTCCTGGTCTTCAACAGAACCAAGATAAGTGTTAAGGTTCAAGGGAGCAAGAGAATAGGCGGGACCCAAGAGAGTAGCGCGGAGGACCTAGGGAAAGGAAGCACAAGACTACAGGCCCCAGCATGCTTTGCTTGGTTTCGGCGGGACAAGAAATACAATCCTCGCGACGCGTGAGTCACATTGCATGCTGGGACGTACGGACGTTTTCTTCGGACGGCATTGAACTGTATTCTGGGACTTGTAGTCTCAGCCGGGAGGAGAACTGTAACGGTCTGTTACACGTCATCCAGTACCTAACTCAGCGCCTACGATAAGCTAAAGATGAGTCCTGAAGAGGTAGGGGAAAGATACAGGTTTCTAGTGCTGCAGTCCGTTTAAAGCACAGAGATCCTTTACAGTTGTTTCTCCAAGGGAACTACTTCCAGCCAAAACCTTTCTCACTTCCTTATTCGGCAGGAAGTGGGTTTCCGTTGCGGTGAAGTAGGATGTCTGGGGAGGCCGGTAAAGATAGTTAGGCATGGAGGAGGGCAGGGGAGAGCTATTTGGTTTTCTCGACTGCTAACTCCCTGTGACTGGGATTATTTCTGACAATCGTCTTCAAAGACAATTTACAACGGGAGAACTTTCCCTGTGTTTATTGTGTCTGGTGGGTGACATAATGGGGTTGCCATCCTAAAAAGATTATCTTAAACCCTCTGGTGTTGTGGCTGTGATGGATGCCAGTTATCAGGTTGATGATGTTGTCTTATCTATCCATCCTTCCAATCTCAGAGATTTATTAGATACTTAATTAGCCATATGCGATGTGTAGACGCCAAGGTTACAAAACTAGGACAGTCCCAGCCCTCGTACAGCTAAATAGACCTGTGAGAGAGCCAACCCTGAAGAGGAATTTGTAATTAGAAACACACAACCTTTTGTCAATGTTCGCGACAAGTTTCGTATTTATTGAAAGTCAGGAGGATTATTTTGCAGAATTATCCTGTATCTTTAAACTCCACTCTTGTTTATCTAGTTGGCTTAGACTTACCAATCAGGGAACAGGTCCCAGGAAATTTTTGTTCAGAGTCTAATTTCCCCGCCATCTATTCCACTCCACTTACTCCACAGCAATTAAAATGATAATCCTAACTTCCTTCCAACCAAATGTCGCACACTGAGGTCTCACCTCCTCCGCGAGGCCGCCCGACTTCTCCACGCAGGACTGATAATCTCTTTAACTGTTTTAACACATTATAGCATTGAACATGGTGAATTGTTGATTTACAAGACTGCCTCCCTCATTAAATTGTAAGCACTATAGCAAAGTGCCAGGCTTATAGTGAATATTCGGTATATATTGAATGAATTAACTGAATGCTGCCCAAAGAGTAAGTGGCAAAACTTTCCTGCAGACCTCAATTTAAAAAAAAAAAAAAAAAAAAGAGGGCTGGGGGCGTGGCTCAAGTGGTAGATAGAGCCTGCCTAGCAAGCGCGAGGTCGAGCTCAACCCCAGTACTGCCAAAAAAAAAATTAAAAAACTATGTGAGGGCACTGTGCTTGGCAAGGGAGAGGTTTTCAAACAGTTTTAGTCAGACCCTTTTAATCAAATGAAATTTTAGACGCCTACTAGATAAGGCGATAGAGAGCACAAAGGCAACAGGGACGTGAGCGGCCCCTAGCTCCTCCTCCTCTGCCCGCTGGGCCGCCTGTTTAAGAGCGCAGCATTGCGGTCCCGCGCTCGGATTTGCTGGGCATAAGCCGCGGTCCGCCCCCCGCGCCGGGCCCCGCCCCCCGAGCCCTGACTCCGCCCCTGCGCCCCCGCCCCACTGGTCCCGCAGGGTCTGTCACGGCCCTTGCGCTCCAAGTAGAGCTGGGACGCTTTGCTCGCGGCACTGTCTATAAAGTTGTTGTTGAGGCTTCCGCCGCGAGTGGAGGAAGATGGCGTCGGGAGGTGGTGGCTGTAGCGCTTCAGGGAGACTCCCTCCGCCCTTCCCCGGCCTGGATCCCGAGTCTGAGGGAGCTGCAGGGGGGTCAGAACCCGAGGCTGGGGACAGCGACACCGAGGGGGAGGATATTTTCACTGGCGCCGCGGCAGCCGTGAGTTCATACCCTGCGGGACAGCAGGCAGTAAGGCGCCCCAAAGAGAAGAGCGGCTAAGCGAGGGTCGAGGGACCTGGGGATAGTGGGCCTGGTGAGACTTTGCCTCGCTGTCAGCGGTCCGGGCTCGAGCGCCCAGGAAGAGAGCCGAGCCCCAGAGCCTGGCTTCCCGGCCCTGGGCGGGAAGAGTGAGGAATGAGGGGTGTGGTGCCTTCACCACCGAGGTCCTCGATAGCCAAGAGCCGCCGAGGCCGTCTTTGGCCCTGCCGGGTGGTCACCCACGGATCCATTGTGTCCAGACCAAGCTGGCTTAATAGGTCAGGATAGAGGTGCAGACCTTCTTTCCTGCCTTCCTGCTCCTAGGATGAAGAACGTTATTCCGAGTAACCTGGGATAGTGACCCGCCCACAAATCCTTCTTTAGCTCAACACTTACTGGACTTTACCAAAGGCCCGTTCTGGATCTTAGATTATAAAAGTTAGGTTGACTTCTCTGCTCTAGGAGAATTTGGGCCTAAAGCCGGTGGAGAGATAAACCATTGCAAACACCAGAAAGCTTTATTCCTGTTAAAGGGATGCATTTAAGTGTCCAAGTACCTCATTGGGAGCGAATCTATAAATGTGAAGAGGAAATTGCGTTTCCCATAACAAATATCCGGGGTTGAAATAAAAGGTATTGGCGAAAACAATGTTTATATGTGGAATGTGGAGATTCTTTGAGCATTTTGAGAATACTGACTCGTACCACTTGGTACAGTTAGTTCCAGGTTGTAAACTTCAGTGCTGTCTGTAAATTTATCTTTCTATCTTGGGTAATGCTACTTTTCATAGTAGCTACTTATTATTGAACTGGTAAAGTAAAGTAGCTTTATAGTCCTTATGCAGCGTATGTCTGAGAGTCTAAGGCTGGCTTTATTTGTGTAAGAAAAGATTTAAGTTTGGGGGGTGTACTGGGGTTTGAACTCAGGGCTTTGCCCTTGCAAGAGCTGAGGCAGGCTCTCTACTGCTTGAGCCACACCCCCAGCCCTAGATTAAGTTTTTCTGGGGGAAATACTTTCTGCGACCATCATTAGAGCTTTCCTTGTACTATATTCAGTGATTGTGTCCATAGTTCCAGCTGATAAAATGCTTGCTGATGCTAATACAACAGCAAATTGTCTAATTAAGTCTGTTCTTAGAAATAACTCTTGAGCTGCTACATTAGATTAGTCTTTCTTCCATTTTAAATAAACCTTCATATAGCTAATCTCTCAAGTCATAAAGAACAGCTACTGTTGGAGCTGCTAAAATGATAGATATTAGCGTTGGCAGAGTGGCTGAAGTGGTAGAGTGCCTGAGTAGCAAGTGTGAGGCCCTGGGTTCAAACCCTTGTACCACCAAAACAAACAAACAAATAGAAACTCTGACACTGAAAGTGAGTAGTTAAAATAGGCAAATGTTGTTTTATTTTGGAAAAAGGGACCTGGAAGGATGAAAGGTTGTTTTCTAGAGTTGTCTAATAAGTTGAGGAAGCTGTGATTTGATTGATCTAATCAGGTTAGTTGATGGAGCATTATTCCTCTTGAAAGATTGTAAAAACCCCTCACCTACTTTCTAGCAAATGAGAGGAGAGGGGATTCCAAATGACCTGTTCTGCCACAGAAATCATCATAGTAATTTTTTAAATAAGCCAGGGTCTCGTGCATGCTAGGCAAGCACCATTGAGCTGTGTTGCAAGTTGCATAATTATTTTTGTTTAGATTTGACCCAGGATGACTGAGTTGCTGTTTACCCTGATATTACTCTTCAGGAAGCCAAGAAACCAAGATTCCTCACTAGTTAAACTTTTAACAGCCATTAAATACAAATTATATTTCAATAAATGCTTTAGTTGTGAGCCATAGCAGATAGGGGGTTGCAGCATTTTTGTATTTCAGGAAACAACATAATTAAGAAAGTAGGTTTTGAAGTTTGATTTAAATCTAGGCTCTACTTGCTAGCTTAACTTTGAGCAAAGTACTCTGTTTCCTCGCCTGTAAAATGGGAGTGATAATAGTACAGTTGGAGCTCCCTGTCTTGGTTTTGGCAAGTGTGGGTTCAACCAACCATGGATGGAAAATATTTGGGAAAATTGTGTCTAAACTGAACATGTACAGACTTTTTTCATTATCATTACTCCCCAAACAATATAGTATTAAAAACTATTTATATTGTATTAAGTAAGTTATCTAGAGATGACTTAAAAGGGAGGATGTGGGTAGGTTTTATGCAAATGCTGTGCTTTTTTATATATAAGGGACGAACATCTGTGGGAATGGGTGGGGTAGGGCGGAGTGGGAGACAGAAACCAGTCACCCACAAAAACTGAGGGATTACTGTATTTACCTCTATCATTATGAATGTTAAATTAGAATATCGTGAAGTACTTAGAACAGTTGCTTCTACATAATAAACATTTAAAGAATACTTAACTGTTTTAGAGGGTTTGGGCTATATTAATTGATTAGCATTTTGTAAACTGGAATTACTCTAAGAATAATTAAAAAAAACCCATAGAATCTAATAATGAATTTGAAAAGTTAATCCTAAAAATGGATAATACAGTCTATCAAAATCAAAACTGGGCATGAAGATTGATTAGCTAAAAGCCATCAAAGTAGGCACTTAATGACTTTTTGTTGATTTAAGTTGTTTTTCATGTTTGTTTACATTTTGGAGGCAGAAATGGGCATTGAAGAATTGAGAAGCTGAGGCATATAAAATTTAAAGCTAATGTATAGTATGCATGTGATTTCCCAGACATTGATGTAACAGCTGCTGCTGTTAATCATCCTGTCTGTTCTCTTTTATAGCCAGGAGGCTGTGTTAATACAGTAATAAAAATGTGATTTGATTTATAATCAAAAGAGCAGCCCATGATTTAGGTATCAGAATCTATAAACCAGTCACTGAGTGGGAGGAACTGAAGTTAAAAGAATTGTTAAATCAAATCTGAAGTCATTGCTTGAAGACTGAAAACTGCTTGCAGAGGTCTGATTCTTAAGAACACCTAAGACCTTATCTTTTTTCTACCTCTAAATAAAAAGTCTAAGACTCTAAATATGTTATCTGAATCTTTGAAGTGGAATTGATGTGTATCTTTTTAGTGAAAAAAAGGAATATTCTATCCTTAATTCTGGGATAGGATTGATTTTTTTCCCCTTTAATGAAACAAGAGACTGAATTTGAGCCATTGTTTTGGCACTCCTAATTCTTAAAATTACCATGTTCAAAGGATTAGAAGCAGCATACATTTTTACACCTCATTTGACTACTGATTTTATTTGTGAACTTCTAAAATGATTAAAATCGAAGCAAATTCTTTTATTTGTCTTCCCAGGAGTTCTTAAATGCCTATCTTTTTTTGAAGAATTCCAGAACGACAATTAGATTTGGCCCCTAAATAAAGGGGAAGAAATGTGACAGTTTTTCTCATGCTGACAGGAAGGAAGAAAACTTAGATAAATTATATTGTCACAGATTTTGGCCAAATCTGGCAACTTCTTCTTTTGGTTATATGTTAGGCCAATTAGGATTTTTTTCCCCCATTACTCTTATTTGTAAACTGAAACCCTACTGATGAGAGAAATGCCTGGAAAAAATGAAATGGGATAAAGAAGGAATAGCAAGGGACTTGGAAAGTCATATATTGAATTATTTGTCTTTGATTAGTTAAGAAGTATTTACAGAGCCAGGGGGCTATAATCCTAGCACTCTGGAGGCTAAGGAAGGACGATCACAAGTTCAAGGCCAGCCTGGACTACATAGAGAGACCCTGTCTACCACTTGGGGCCTGGCTCAAGTGGTAGAATGGTTGCCTAGCATGTAGTACCACAACAAAACAAGACAAAAAAATAATTATTTATGCATGTCTACTGGTTTTTGAGATTAATGAATAATATAACTTACTTTTATTGGTATTTAAATGTCTTGGGTAGCAGTTAGCTCCTAATTGACAGTTTTATAGACTGCAGAGAGTTATGTAAATATGTTATATATTAGTATTTAGATAGGAAAGGATATGGGCTCTTTAGAATCCAGCCCTAAATCTGATTAGTATAACATGTATCCTGTGGGGAGGGGAAGAAGCAAAACAATTTTTTTTAAATGTGGTGAAAAAGATGTGAAATTTATTATCTAAGTATATAGTTAGGTAGTGTTAATAATTTAAGTAGTATACAGTTAAGTAGTGTCATAATATTTTCATTGTGTATGTCTGAGACTCTATGCCACTCTCCCCTTCTAGCTCAGCCTCTGATAATCATCATTCTAACTTTATATCTTTGTATGATTTTTATTCACTGTTCAGAAGTGGTGGTGGTGGGAGGTTCTCACTACTTTGCCCAGGCTTGTCTGAGACTCCTGGGCTCAAGTAAGACTCTTGCCTCAGCCTCCCCAGTAGCTGGGACTACAGGTATGTTCCACTGCACCACAGTTTCTATAAATTTGACTACTTTACATACCTCATAAGTGGAATTGTGCGATATTTGTCTTTTTTTTTTTTCCTTGAGACAGGGTGTCAGCATGTAGCCCAGTGTGGCCTCCAACTTGAGATATCCTGCCTCACCTTCCCAAGTGCTAGGATTACAGGTGTACTCCACAATGCCTATATTTATCTTTTTTTGGGGGTGGAGGGGTTGTTTTTGTCTTTTTTTTTTTTTTTTTTTTTGTGCTGGTATCGAACTCGGGGGCCTCAAGCATGTTACGCAAGTGCTCTACCACTGAACTATATCCCAGCCCAGTATTTGTCTTTTTGTGACGGATTTATTTCACGTAGTGTAATATCCTCACAAATCTTCTGTATTGTAGTATGTGTCAGTACTTAATTCCATTTTAAGGCTGAATAATATTCTATTATATGTATGTAACACATTTTGTTTATCCATTCATCTGCCAGTGGATACTTGGGTTGCTTCCATCTCTTGTATATTGTGTAAGGTGCTAGTTTGAACATGATTGTGCACATATCTCATCAAGACCCTATTTCAATTCTTTTGGATATATATTTAGTAGTGGGATTGCTGGATCGTATGATAGCTCTGTTTTGAATTTTTTTGAAGAACTTCCATACTGCTTTTCATAGTGGTTGCACCATTTTAAAATCCCACCTCTGTTCTTTTTAAACCTTGAGGTCTTATAGGATAACTTTTTTGGATTTGGACAAAATTTGGTAGTTTTTAATAAAACTTTTAATAAAGTCATAAGGAGATTGATAGTTCAACTGACCGTATTTTAATTGTGTGTTTTATGAAATCTGCATAGTGGTTGTTCACAAAGATGTAGCATGTCTGCAGTAAGTTTGTGGACACCATCCATTCTCTGGTTTTAACCTGACTTCTGAAAATGAATCTTCATAAGAGTAGTTTTACAGAACTGTTGTTTTGTTTTGTTTTGTTTCTTAAATGTGGTCCTTGTGCCTTCTAGGCAAATGCTTTATCACTTGTGCCATATCTTAAATTTTTTTACCCCAGTACTGCCAAAAAAGTTTTTTTTACAGTTTGGGGCGAATGAAGAAACAATAAAAGTGGCCCTGGGGTTGTGGCTTCTTAAAGGAGTTGTTGTCACTTTGCTCTTCCAGTATTAAATCAGCTCTGGTGATTTGGCCGTTTGCAGGTGGATAGGTTGGGAGGGGAAAAAGGAAAAAGAACACTGAATTTTTTCCTCTTGGTCCTCAAATCTCATCACTCTTGAGTAATTTTTGGCATCAGTAAATCATGAGTAGTTGATACTGCTGGAGAAAGTAACCATAGCTATCTCATCTCCAGGAAAAACCCTGTTGCTCAATTTTTCCTGGCTAATTCTTTTGCTTAGTCAGATGGACAGCTGGGGCTTCATTCTGCTTTCAGAGCACATTTGAACTGGGTTCACCTTTCCAATTTAGAAGATAATCCATCCTTTAGTATTCTGATCCTTCTGTAGTTTTCTGGACCCAGAAGTTGTTGGTTTGAAACCTTAAAAGTTTTGTAGAGAAATTATCCTACAGAATTTAGTAGAATGTAGATAAATTTTGTGCATCATGCATCATGGACTGCTGTTTCAGTTTGAGATCTCTAATGGCCTTGCTCATGGTTTTCCTTAGCTAACCAATGGTTAACTTTAGGCTCATTTTCTCCACCTGTCCGGATCTCCCTTTTCCATTTTCATTAGGCCTCCTCCACCCTCTTATATCCGAATTTCTTTATATTTGTGTTGTGGACCCATTGGGCAAGCCTGTAAAGCCTGTGGACCTGTTCTCAGAATAATGTTTTTAATGTATAAAAAAATGTAAGATTACAAGGGAAATGAAATACACTTATTAACATATTAAAACAATTTTAAAAAATTAAAAATTAAAATGATTTTATATTAGTAACATGCTGTGTGTGTGTGTACATGTGTGTGAGTGTGTGAGACGGGGGTCTCTCTTACTGTGTAGCCCAGACTGTCCTTGAACTCTTGATCTTCTTGCCTTAGCCTCCCCAGTTCTGGGATTACAGATGTGAAGTACACCACTACACCTGGCTACATGCTTTCTAATTTTTTAAACAATAAGCTCTAGAAATAGGTATAATAATTACTATAATTTTTAAATAGAGAGATGAGCATAAATGATACTTTGAAATCTGTAACAACTACAGTGTCATACAAAAATACCTAGTATGTGGCTAGGAGTGTGGCTCAGTGTTGGAACACTTGCCTACATTTGTAAGGCTCTGGGTTCCATCCCCAGAACTGAAAAAAAGAAAAACAAAAACAAAACTAGCTGGGTGCCAGTGGCTCACACCTATAATCCTAGCTACTCAGGATCAAAGATCAGGAGAATTGTTGTTCAAAGCCAACCCAGGCAAATAGTTCACAAGACTCCGTCTTGAAAATACCTAACAAAAAAGGGTTGGTGGAGTAGCTCAAAGTATAGACCCTGAGTTTAAGCTCCTACACTGGAAAAAAAAAAAGCTAATAATCTATTAGTTATAGCAGTTAGGGAAAATGAAATTGTAGTTTTGTTTTCCACTCAAGTTCATAAACTACCCTCTGAGTTCTGTGGCTCATGGAACGCAAGATAAGAACTCCTAGTTTAACTCCTTAAGCTGGGGGTGGAGGTAATATTGTGAAATCACTTGAATTAACCATTTATTCCCCCAGTTTGTAGAGTAAGATGAACTCTACACCTAAATCTAATGGACACTGCACTTCTGTACTCCCAAGCACAGGTGTTATTATTACATCTGTACCATTTTGAAGTGTAATGCTGGGAGATGAGTCACTGCCAGTGTATGCAGAATAAAGCCCTCTTCTGCCCTCTCCCAAGATGTCTTATGTCCTAGGATTGCCCCCTGGAACCTCCAGAAAGGAACACAGCCCTACTGACATCTTGATTTTAGCCCAGTGCTACCCATATGAACTTCTCTAGGACTATAGGATGGGATGATCAATTTGCATTGTTTAAACTGTTAAATTTGTGATAGTTTGTTACAGCAGCAATAGGCAACTAATGTACTAACCCCACTTGATTCATTTCTCCCTAGCAAAGGTGGCAAAAGGAGCAGTATTTCATGCCAAGGCCTTCTAGGGTAATGTTTAAAGACTGTTTGGCTGCACTGTTATCTTGGTATAGCTCCTGAAGTTGACTTATTCCTAATTGTCCTTGACTTGTAATACTGGTGTGATTACATAACCCCTTAACTCCATCTCACCTTACTGAGTTTTCCCTCAAAAAAAAAAAAAATAGTAGTTCTCCAGTGGCAGTATGATTTTAGCCTTTGATTTGGATTTGACCTCTTTAAGTGCAATTTAGAGTTTGTTTGGGATTACAGGCATGTACCATACTACGCTTGGCCTAGCTGAGAGTTTTGACAGTGCTTACCTTTTTGAGGTCTCTTGAATGTAATGCATAGGTTCTGTGTGGAGCAAAGAGCAGTTAAGCAATAAGTTAACATAAAGGAAAGTTACCTGGAATCCCAGAAGTACTTTTCAGTTCTGACCAGCTGTGTCAGCTCTGAGAGGCAGCAAGCCTCTCATCTGTCCCCTGAGCCACGAAAATTGTGTCAGTGGCTCAGAATTTGAGGCTAATAATTGTCAAGAAATAGATTTACTCTTAACAAAAGTTCCTTCTTCTTGGCAGATCTTTTTAGTACCTCTCTGCAAATTAGTGTTGGCTCATCTGTATGCTCTTATAACCAGAAGCCCTGGAACTTTGAAACAGGCTTATCAGTCGAACCACCTGCTAGAATTAACAGCCAAAGGGAGTAAGAAAGTGTTGGACAGCCTGAATAGAAATTCTATCCATTAATGAAGAATGCTTCTTTTATATAAAAGAAAAAGGAAACGGGGATGTAGTAGGCAGAGCAGCTCTTGGACTTACTGTATCGCAGACACACTCTTTTCATCTGTGGCCTAGATATGTTTCTCCTTTCACACAGATGGGTAGTTATGTGACATATTAACTACTAAGAGGTATTTATTTATTCATTCATTCATTTATTTTGGAGACAGAGTCTCACTGTGCAGCTGAGGCTGGCCTGGAAATCACAATCCTCCTGCCTCATTTTCCCAAGTAGTGGATTACAGGCATGTACCACCACACCTGGGTTACTAAGAGATCTTAAAAATAGGAATTATAAAGCAAGGTTTATTTTTAGTATTGATTTTGCCATTCAGTATAATCAGTGTGTCTCCTGTTCCCAGTAAGTTCATCCTGGAATTTTAACTATTTGTTCAAAATTAGCTTTCTAATAAAAGTTATGACTTTATAATATGAATTAAAAGCTAACCTTTTAATGTTAAACATACAATATGAAATGTGTTCTTATAAAACCCTGGTAGCTATGTATTTTGATAGCAAGCTATTATTATAGACTATAACCTCATGCAAGACTTGCTTCCCTGTAAATGTGGTATACCATGAACATGTGTCCATTTCTTCTTATCTTTAAAAGTGGTTCTGACCGAGTGTGGGAGTACATAGCTATAATCCCAGTACTTGGGAGGCTGACATAGAGGGACCATGGATTCAAGGCCAACCTGGGCTACCTATGAGACCCTATTTAAAAAAAAAAAAATCACCAAGCTGGAGTTGTAGCGCAAGTGTAGGTAGAGTGCTTTCCTAGCAAGCACAAATCCCTGAGTTCAAACCCCTAGAACCACCAAAAAAAAAGAAAAAAAAGTTCTGCTAAGGTTTTTGGTTGCTTATTTAAATCTAATTAGAAGTAAAACTTGGGAATATTATTATGCCTTAAAGGCCAGCTGTGTGCTGGGTATTCTTCAACCTAAAGAAAGTTTAGTTTGTGCAGTGCCAATAAATTTGATATGGACAAAAGCAAAACATACACGAAGAGAAAAAATTTGGGAGGGGCACTGTGCAATAGGCCAAAGAGGGGGCTAACGTGATAGTAAGGAAAGTGTGCTCCTTAGGTAGAAAAACAGGTTAAGGGCATCAAATAAGTCACAGGTGTTCATTGTGGCCAGCAAACATGTTGAAACAAATTTTCACCAGCCAACCCAGCAAGGGCTTTGTAAAAAGGGAGAATGCTTAATGTTGCTGTCGACATATTCTCCTTATGAATTGGAGAGTGTGGGGAGGTGTAAATTGGTAGTCTTTCTAGAAGGCAGTTTACCAGAGCCTTTGATAATTTTATGCCCAGTAATTTTATTTAAGAATCCACCCTCTCCCCCAGAAAAATCAGGTGTGGAACGTCACAGCATTATTTGAGGATACCTGAAAAACTATCTAAATATGCAGCCTTAAGTGAATTATTTTGTTATGGTATTACCATGTAATGGACAGTTAAGTCAGGAAAAGGAGTTTTGTGCAGTTATGTTTTGTTTTCTTTTGTTTTTTTGCAGCACTGGGGTTTGAACTCAGGGTCTCATGCTTGCTAGGCAGGCGCTGTTAACGGCTTGAGCCACTCCAGCAGCCCCATTGTGCAATTTTTAATGACATGAAAAAATGCTCAGAGGGTGGTGGGGGGGAAACAGGACACAGAGTTTTATACATGTAGAAGAATTAATTTTGCAAAAGAACTTCAGAGGAAGATGAAGGTTTAAGTACAATAAATTGTCTTAAGCTGTCTTAGAACTTAGCCATGTGCAGTTTTTGAGGTGAACTCCCAGAGGGTATCTGAGCAGTTTTCTATACTCACATGTTGTTGTTACCTAGATTACTAAGGGAGCACAAGTCTTTATTTATTTTTGTTTGTTTTAATTTTTTTTTTTTTTGCAGTCCTGGGGTTTGAACTCAGGGCCTTGCACTTGCTAGGCAGGAGCTCTACCACTTGAGCCATGCCACCAGCCCTACAAGTCTTTGTTTTAATCACAGTTCTAATTAGATTTATGACTTGGGCTTGAAGCAGTTGGGAGGAGGAAGAGAGATAGGTAGTAGTGCTCTAGTTGTCTCTAAAGTATCCCGTTCATCTGGGTCTGTCAACTGGACTACTAGAAGGAAAGACAGACTACTATTCTAATACTGCTTCATAAAATATTCTTTGTTGTGAACTTCCAAGATTAGATAGTAGATCAGAAAAGGAAAGCTGCCTTTATTTACCTGCATATCACAGGAATAGATTCCTGTAGACATTTTTAAAAATGATAAAATTCTAACTGTGCCCTTCCTGTTGCTTTAGTCTCCCCAGTGAGCATCTAGTAAGTTAAATTTATACACATGTGTCCTTCATGTACAGTGGGTTTAATCTCTCCTGGTTCTCCACCTAGAGATGGCTGGTATCAGTGGGAAGTGAATTAAAAGGAACCAGATGGCTTCTTATGAGGTCATTACACTAAGTGAGAGCCAAGGAGGGTTTATATAGGAAGGTAATTAATTGGCAGTGCATGAAATGAAGGAAAGCACTACTCTTGTTTTTGCCCTGTTGACTTCTCTGAAGTAATTTTGTTTTGTTTTTTAAAATTATGGAAACAGAGGATAGGACCACTGTCTCTTAATAGAATGGTGTAACACTCAAGCATATACAGCTAAGTGCTCATTAAACTTTATTAACATAGAAAAGTTTTAGTAAAAGACCGTTTGTTAATACAAATCAAATACTGGTAACAGTTTCTTTCCTGGTGATGAAGCCCTTTGCATGACACGTTTAATCTGTTGTTTCACTTTGTTCTGTTGAATCAGAAAAGGTTTGTCTCTGGGGAACAAACTCCCTCATATTTGTTAAGGAAATGTTTCATAAAAGGTTCCTTAAATCAGGTCTTTTAACTGATTTGCCCTTAGGGTTTGACTTCAAAACCCTAAAATACAACATGCTGGCTTTTGAGGCCAAATTCCCAGCTTTCTGTTCATCTGCTATACAATCCGGCTTTGTTCTCTCTGGTACCGGTCTGGGGATCCACCCTACCCTTGTTCATAGCCGATCACTGAGCTTTTCAATAAAAGCCATGGACTGATTGTATTTTTCACCATGTGCTTATTAGGCCAAGCATGACTGGTTTTTATTCTCCAGCCTGACAGAGTGTGTGCTTGAAATTTGTGTGTGAGTTAAGGATGAAAAGATCAGATATATTTACAAACAGCATTAGAAGTAGTGTTATATTTTTCTTTGTCAGGTGGGTTAATAATATCTATGCAACCAAGCTTCAATTAACAATTCAGCCAACACCACAAAGGAAACCAAAGGTCAAAGCTTGAATTCTCAACTCCAGTGTGGTATCCTGGTCACTAGAATGTGCCCCATCAGCATTGGAAAGAATAAAGGTCATCAACTGAGAAAAAGAAATGCTTTTGGACAGATTCTTTTGAAAATTATCTGTGTGTACACATACTCGTGTTGGTATTGTGATTTGGAATATGGCGTTTCAGCAAGGTTATGATTATAAACTTAACTAAATTGTATGAACTTATTTTAGCTCTGCCATCCCTTGAGCAGCAGTACTTACCTTATTAATGATTTGCCAGTCATTGAACTGGCTAGTGATCCTGTTCCCTTAAACACCTGTGGGAGCAACAGGGAAGCATCAGAAGTCACTCTCTAGGCAGGTTGAGTTTGTTTTTAATGGTACTGTTTATTTATCTTTGTTTTCAGAATAAGCCCCAGTCTCCAAAGAGAACTGCATCTCTTCTTCCCATCAACAGTAGTTCCAAAGAAAACGGAATCCATGAGGAGCAAGACCAAGAGCCACAGGATCTTTTTGCAGGCAAGTGTGGACTCAAAACTTAGAAACATTCTAAGTGGCTTTGTTATGTGGCTTGAAGTAGAAACTTGTATGCGTGTATGTAACATAAAACAGAACTTTAAGATACAATTTTGGAGGATTCCAAAAGATGTAAAATACAGGCTCTGCCATCAAGATTCTTACAGGGAGTTTTTGCTCCCATTTCCTGCATGGGGAACAGGAAATGTTTCTCTCTTTTCTCCCCACTGTTCCTCTCCTAATAAACTTTGCTGTTACTTTTACTAAAAAAGAAAAAAATTCTTATAGGTATAGGTAATAAGTCATACATGAATAATAAAATAAAAAAAAAAGAAAGAAATTTTGTTGGGCAGAGGCATGGCTCAAGTGGTAGAGGGCCTGCCTAACAAACAAGGCCCTGAGTTCAGTACCACAAAAAAAAGGAAAAAAAGAAAAAGAAGTTTTATCATAATCTAAATATACTCATACTTATAAAAAACTGAAATAAAAGTTTTAAGTAATGAGCCTTATCACTGCTAATGAAATCTAAAATTTTCCATTTTTCTTTTTTAAATGCTCTTTGCAATCCATTGAATTGTTTTCATAACAAGAAGTTAAAACCTGCAGCCAGGCATCGTGGTCACACCTGTAATCCCAACACTTGGAGACAAAGGCCGGAGGATCTTGAGTTCCAGGCAAACCTAGTTTAAATAGTAAAATTCTGTCTCAGCAACAACAAAACATGTTCCAACCTGCAATTTGAAAAGTATGGAGTAGAGTTTTGGCACTATTAACATTTTGGGCTGGATAGTCTCCTTTGTTAAGGGGAATATTTTTGTCTCTCAAAAGACATTTGCTAATGATTAGAGACATCTTTGGTTGTCACAACTGGGAATGCTACAGTGACATAGAGGATAAAGGCAATTGATACTGCTAAACGACTTACAATACATAGGGCAGCCTCTCACAACAAAGAATTGCCAACATTGAAACTCTTAGGTCTAGAGTGAGCTTGGAGGGTTTCCGGGAAGAAGGAGAAAAAGCGTTCAAATGATTGACAAGAAGCATAAAATGTATTTGAGGGACAGTCAATAAACTTGGTAGGAACAATGGAGGGGGTGAATCTAATTAATATGTACTGTAAGCACATAAGTAAATGTTACAATGTATCCTTCCTGTACAACTGTTATATGCTAATAAAATATAATAAACTTGGTGGGTCAAAGCAGAAATTCATAGAGAAGCCATGGAAGATAAGGCTGGAAATATAGTTTGGAAACAGGTTTGGGAGGATTTACACATTAGTAACTAAGTTTGAATATTCCTTCTGATGCCAATGAAGAGCCATTGGCAGTTTTGCTTAAAGAATGTGAATGGATGAAGTAATGCTTTAGCAAAGCTGGTCTAGTGGAATTACATAAAATGAGTAGTAGTGGTAAACTTTCTTTTTGGCAATACTGGCCAGGACTGGAGACTTTTTAAGAAGGCAATCACAAATTAGCTTAATAATAAAATAATAAAGACTGAACAGAAGATGATACAAGTAGTCAAGGAAAGGTGAATGCTTTTCAGAAGAGAAATCAACAAAATCTGGTATGAGTGACTAGAAAAAAAATGGGGACTGAAGACCAAATCAAAGATTTTAAATCCAAGGATTGAGAAGAAAATGGCACCATTTGAAACTGCATTTTAAAGGAAAGAAAAAAATGACTCAGGGGGAAAAGTTAGTGGTTTTTTTTTTTTTTTTTTTTAATTTTTTTGGCTGGTACTGGTGTTTGAACTCAGGGCTTCTCGCTTCCTGGACAGTTACTCTTCCTCTTGAGGCACTCCACCAGCCCTTTTTGCTCTGGTTATTTATTTGTTATTTATTTTTTTGGTGGCACTGGGGTTTAAACTCAGGGCCTCATGCTTACTAGGCAGGCACTCTACCACATGAGCCACTCTACCAACTCTGCTGTGGTTATTTTTGAGATAGGGCCTCGATTTTTGCTGGGACTGGCCTGAACCATAATCCTCCTGTTTATGTTTCCCACTGTAGCTGGGATGACAGGTGCATGCCACCATGCTCAGCTATTTCTGTTGAGACAGGTCTCGTGAACTTTTTTCCCATGCTAGCGGTACCACAATTCTCCCAATTTCAGTCTCTCACAAACCTTAGGATGACAGGTGTGTGCCACTGTGCTCAGCTATTGGTGGAGATGGGGTTCTTGTGAACTTTTTGCCCAGACTGTCCTCAAACAGATCCCCCTACCTTCCCCTCCTGAGTAGCTAGGGTTACAGGCGTGAGCCACCATCACCTGGCTAGTTTGGGTTTTTGATATTTAAAATTCGAATGTAAAGGGAAATACCCAGGACATGATTTGAACTGTGGTTCCCTACCTGAGAAAAGAAAAAAAGAACAGTAGATGTGGACTCATCTTCCTAGAGGTGATAGTCAAAGCTGCTCTGTGAATGAGATCCTCACTGGAGTGCGATGTGAGGTTTTGGGAAGACTCTATCATTAGAAGTCTGGTAGGAAATTTAAAGTACATGAAAGGGAAGAAGAGATAGGAAGAAGGAATGTGAAGTTAGAAGATTTTCCACTTCCTTCCATCCCTGAAACTTTGAAGTATCCACTATCCCTTCTGGTAGTGATTTTATTTGAATACAAATTTCTGCCAGAGAAATGATACAAACACAAATAATAAATTCTCTTTAGTTATATGGCAGGTTGAAAAGAAGGTAAATTTTCTATCTTTGAGACCTTAATATTTGTGTGATCTTTTCTTATAAGAGGACCTGAAATCTTCGTGTGACAGAGTTATTCCCATGATTAGGCTTTTAGTACATGAACGTGTAGAAGATCTTTATTAGTAGTAATGATTCTGATTTGCTTTTTTTCCCTGCCAATTTCATAAATGAACCAATACCTGCTCACTACTGAGAAAGGATGTAAGAGATATCTCTAAGATATCTTTGATATCACAATGAGATGTTTAGTTTAGGACTTATGTAGCTTCTCAGATTAAGATATTGATTGTGGAAATTTAGACCTTTTTTAAAAATTTTAAAAATGATTTTATTTTCTACATGATTAGTTCAGTTATGAACAGTCTCTGATAGAGCCCAAAGATTTTACATTACTTTATTAGGAGTACAAAGAAACAAAAACATTTTAATGCTTAAGCATAATGCTTAAACATTTTTAAGCATGTTTAATGTTTTGGCATGTTCATTACATTCATTTTCAATAGAAAATGCTCATCTTTCAAAAGGCTTTTACTAGTTGTTGGTTTGGGGGTTTTTTTAGAAATTTTTATTTATCTTATTTTGAGATGTAGTCTCACTGTGTTGCCCAGCCTGGCTTCAAACTCTCAATCCTCCACTCTGCCTTCTGAGTGCTGGGATTATAGTTTTGTACCGCCACACCTAACTTTAGCCAAAGGTTTTAAATGAACAGTACTTCGTGTTTTATTTCCAACTGTATTTATTAACTTAATCTTTTATGTAGAACCTGCATGAAGTGAATATCCTACACATACTTTGGCTGGTTGCTTGTTTCAAGGACTCCCTGGTAGCCTACCATGTTCATTCTATATGCTTTGTTCTGCTTTATACTCCCACACCAGGGTTGTATTATATACCATCACTTTCTTTCCTGATAGGAATCAGGTTCCATGTCCAACAATGTGTGGCAACTTTGTTTGCAGACATGATTCACATTTAATGATTAGTACACTGATTTAGAACTTGACTATCTGTATCCATGGTTTTTTCCTGCTCCAAGTGAAAATCTAAAAAAGAAACAAACTTTTTTGAAGTCCCTCAGACTAAGATTGAATACCTACTGGTCAGACCAAACCCAAATGGGTATTTGTTTTTCTTTACTAAAAAAAAAAAAAAAAAAACTGTTTAGGTTTAGAACTTCTAGCTTCATTGCTCCAAGATGAAAGTGCATTCTTACTTGCATAAGAAATTTTAAAACAAAAATTGTGTATAACATTATGTTTGTTTATTTTCATGGTACTGGGGACTTTGTAATGTTATTTTAAGATCTCCTCTCTGAGCCAGGCACTATGGCTCGTATCTATAATCCCAGCTACTTGGGAGGGAAAGGTTGAGAAAGTTTTAGTTCAAGGTCACCCAGGGCACAATGTTAGCAAGACCCCATCTCAACCAATAAGCTAGACACGGTGATGGATGCCCATGATCCCAGCTATCCAGGGATCATACAGGTATAGATAGGAGGATCACAATCTGCAGCCATCACTGGGCAAAAATGTGAGACCCTATCTAATAAATAAATAAAGCAAATAAAAGGATGGGGGTTTGATTCAAGTGGTAGAGGACCTGCCTAGCAAGCAAGAAGGCCTCTGTTCAAACACTTGTACCACCACACACACACACACACACCCCGCCCAAAAAAAAGTCCCCTATCTGGAACACTTTGAGAATGAGTTGTTCTCAACTGAGCTTTCCTAAAATAGACAAAAGCAGCTTTTAGGCATATTTGAAGTTTTAGCATCTTTTCTAGTTTTTTTTTTCAACTGTTTTGATCAGAAAGATTTTTAGATATTATGCACCTTTTTTCCATTTGAATAGATTTTATTAAGTGCAGCTTAATGTTTGCAAGGATGTCTAAACTATAATTGTAAACAATTCTTTTTTGTTTGTTTTTTGGCATTGCCAGGGTTTGAATTTAGGGCTTTGTGTTTGCTAAGCAAGTGCTCTACCACTTGAGCCACTGCTGCCCTTTTTGATCTATTTATTATTTTTGAGATAGGGTCTCACTTTTTCGCCCGGGATGCCCTGGATGGTAATCATCCTATTTATGCTTCCTGCAGTAGCTAAGATGACAGTTGTGCACCACCACACCCCATTGTTTCAAACCACAATCTCAGTCTCTTTCTCCTGAGTACTAGGATTACAGACATGAGCCACAGGCCTGGCCTTGTAAGCAGTTCTTAAACTACTAAAATAATGATGCTGTCCTTAAGTTTAGCAAACTGCTCTTTCCCAAGTGTTATTGTGTTTGTATCTTGGATCCATTTTTTTCTAGCTTATATTTTTATACTTTTCTGGACTTTTCTTTGGTGTCATTGTTTGTTGTTAATATGCTTGCCTCTTATATCATTATTGGCTTGTAAAGTAGACAACCAAACATTGTCCTTTTACAATTATAGCAAGAATTGCTGGTGGCTCACTACTGTAATCCTAGCAACTCAGGAGGCAGAGATCAGGAGGATCGAGGTTTGAAGCCAGCCCAGGAAAATAGTTCATGAGACCCTATCCCAAAAACACCCATCACAAAAAAATGAGCTGATGGAGTGGCTCAAGATGTAAGCCCTGAATTCAAGCAAAAAACTTGAAGCAATACTGCAAAAAAAAAAAAAAAAAAAAAAGTAGGCTTCATGTAAGGTTCTAAAGGTTCTAAAGGAATACTCTCTACCTAGGCACAGTGGTACACAATATAATCCCAGCTACTTGAGAGGCAAGGTAGGAGGATCTTGAGTTTGAGGCCAAACCAGGCAAAATTAGCAAGACCCCATCTCAAAAAAAATTACGAAAGGCCTAGGAGCATGGCTCAAGTGGTAGAGCTCTTACCTAGCATGCTTGAGCTCTGGGTTCACTCTCCAGTACCAATAGATAGATAAATAAATAGATAGATAGGTAGAGAAATTTTCCCAAGAGTGAAATTAATTGGCACATTTAATTTGGCTGTGAAGTCTTTTTGCTTGATCTCTGGTTCTTGTCTTAATTATACGTAGGAAAGACTGGCCAAATAGTTGTATGGAAAGGAAAGAGAGAGGCTGCTCTACTGCTTTGTACATTTGTACTTTTGGCCTTTGCCAAAAGAACACTCCCTACCATCCTTCTTTTAAACTCATGCAAAAAAATTTCATGGCTTTTATTTTTCGCAGTCCAAGAGCCTGTAAGTACTAAGAGCATTTGCTATTGTTCTATGAGTCTAAGCCTGTAGAATTGATGCTCCACCTTCACAGACCCATTATTGACCTCACCTTAAAATATCAACTGTTTTTAGATGCCACAGTGGAACTATCCCTAGATAGTACACAAAATAATCAGAAGAAGGTACCAGCCAAAATGCTTGTTCCTGTTCCTCCACAAGAAGCCACAAGTTCTTCTAAGTCCCAGCTAAGCTACGAGGAGGTGAGAATCTGTCTTTTTGTTTTTGAATTTTTAGGACTGTGTGCTGCTAGTCTGAAGTTCAATTGAGTGTGACCTTGAGAAAATACGTAATGACTCCTGAAGGAGAGCTTAATGCTTAATGGACAGCTAGAATACAATAATGGACTCTTCTTGGACAGAGTATCTATTGCCTGGAGTATAACTCAAAGACTTTAAATGGTCACTAGTGATTTTTAGTGTCTGAGGCCCCCATATTTAGGACTATAGTCTCTCCTCACTCCCTTCTAAGCCTGAAAGAGACCAGCTCATCCAAAATCTAGTAATTATTTATTGTTATCAAAATAAGGTTTAAAGGATATAGATATAACAAAGGTCTGTGAGCTGGCTCCCAAATTAAAATTGTGGGACTTAATTCATTGAAATTATTAAGAGTGGACGGAACTGGACTGTGACACACAGAAGTATACATCATGACTTTATTATACTGACTTAAAGTTAATACAAGATAAAATTAATAGCCTTTTCAGAGTAACTCATGATTTGTCTTTTCTTTGTAAAGCTAGAGGAAGAAGAACAGGAGGACCAATTTGATTTGACAGTAGGTATTACTGATCCAGAGAAAATAGGTAAGTGTTCTTGGGACTCCTTGTAATGTTAGGATGGGGCTGTGGAAAGTATGGCTAGCTAATTTGGGGATGGCTACCTCCAGAGCTGAACCACCCAATGTAAAGTACTCTTTAGTATTTTTCCTGTAAAAGAAAGATGTTTTTTAAAATTTTTTTTTAAAGATTTAAAAGCCAGGCGCCAGTGACTCAATTCCTGCAGTCCTAGCAATTTAAGAGGCAGAGATGAGGAGGATTGTGGTTCAAAGCCAGCTGGGGTAAATAGTTCAAGAGACCCTAGCTCAAAAACACCCATCACAAAAAAAGGGCTGGTGGAGTGGCTTAAGTTGTAGGCCCTGAATTCAAACCTCAGTACCACACAAAAAAGTATACCCAGGAAGCTGAGCTTCCAGGGTCAGCAACAGCATTTACCCAGTGCTTTACTTAGGTTTTTCTTGGCCTTAGGAAGACAAATCAGGGACATCAAATACTAGACAAGTCCTTTTTAAAACTCAAATGATGCTTTTCTCCCTCAGAGTTGATTAGATTATTTTATAACCTTTTAAGTAAACACCCAAAAAGTACATGTTTTAAAATTTTGGGATGATGTGGAGCTTACGTTTCAAAAAGTTTGAGATTCTTGTTGCAGATCATTTATCATGCACTGTTGATATCCTAATGAGATCTACCTATGCATGTTTCATAGATGAAAGACTTAAGGATCCAAGTTGAAATCAATTTGTGGTCAAATTGAAGTTTCAAAAAGCATACTACTAACTTTGTCCAGATTTGAATTTTTAGGATAGCTGTCCGCTGTCAAAGTCAAAAGTCAAAGTCAAAGAACAATAGTCTTTGACTTTCTTCAATTGATAGTTCCTTACAGAAAAGGCTATGCAGATTTTCTGAATGGGTGGCTCAGACGTCAAATGGAACAGTTAAAATATAATTTCTTAGCTCTTTGTTTATTCACAACTATAAACAGAAGTTTGTAAAGTCTAGTTAGACTTTATGCCAAAGTAGTTGAAGTTAAACTGCGGATATTTACTTTTTTTGGACAATGGTAGTATGTTTATGAGCATCTTACATAATTTTTCATCTATCAGTACAGGAAATTAAAGAACAAATAGAAAATAGATTTCCTGTTATATCAAAATGTGACCCAGGGTAAAGCCAAGATCAGAACTTTGGATTACATGTCTAGGATTCTCTTTTGCTTCTCTAATATTCTAGTGTCTGGTCATGGTGGCTCATGCTTATAATTCTAGTTACTTGGGAGGTAGAGACAGGAGGATCACAGTCTGAAGCTGACCCAGGCAAAAGCATGAGACCTTATCTGAAAAATAAACTAAAGCAAAAAGGGCTGGAGGTGTGGCTCAAGAGGTACAGCATTTGCCTAGCAAATTTGAGACCCTGAGTTCAAACTTCAGTACTGCCCCCCCAAAAACAAATAAACAACTTAGCACATTAACGTAAGTTATTAGTTACTTAACTGCTTTAAATCACTGTAGAATAAAACAAATTACTAATTTTAACATTTAATGTCATGATATTGAACCATGAAAGGGAGTTATTAGTTACCTAGGGCAGTTATACCAAAATATCACAATCTAGACGGCTTAAAACAACATATTCTCGCACAGTTCTGAAGACCAGAAGACTGAAATCTTAGTGTTGAGTGACACTGATGTGCAAGGGAGGGATTGTTTTCATGCCTCTCTCCTAGCTTCTAGGAGCCTCGTTCTTTGGCCTGCAGATGCATCATTCCACTCTCCCATGGCATTCTTTTGAAGTGTCCCCATATCATCTTCACTCTGCACATATTTATCTCTGTCTGAGTTTCCATATTATGGATACCAGACATCATTGGGGTAAAACCTCCCACCCTAATGTCTTCATTTAAACTTGATGACCTCTGTAAAGACAATGTTTCAAGCCAGGCGCTGGAGGTTCCTGCCTATAATTCTAGCTATTCAGGGGGCATAGATTAGGAGGATCTCATTTCTAAGCCAGCCTTGGACAAATAGTTTGCCAGACCCTATCTTGAAAAAAAAAATCACCCAAAAAAGGACTGGTTGAGTGGTTCACTGAATACCTGCCTAGCAAACATGAGGCCCTGAGCTCAAAACCCAGAGCCAAAAATAACAAACAACAACAACAAAAAAGACAGTGTTTCCAGCTGAGCACTGGGTGGCTCAGGACACCTCTAATCCTGGCTGTTTAGGAGGCTGAGATTGTGAGGATTGTCATTTGAGGCCAGCCCCCAGAAATAGTTTGCAAGATCCCATCTTCAAAATAACCAGAGCAGAATGGACTAAAGATATGGTTCAAATGATAGAGCACCAGCTTTGCAAGTATGAAGCCCTGAGTTCAAACTCCAGTCTCACCAAAAAAAAGAAGGGAAAAAAGACTTTCTAAATAATGTCACATTCTGATGTATTGAGAGTTAGAACTTTCAATATAATTATTTGAAGGAGACATGACTTGTCCATAACGGAGTAATTTAAACATCTCATGGATCAGATTGATTTGAACACAAATTGCTCTTGGTAATAAGCTTTTATCCCCCTTATGCTGTAATCTGGATTCTTGGTCATGTTGATGCCAGGAAAACAGGTAATTAAAACATTCTCATATTTGGGACCTAATCTTTATAACACATTTTGTTTGTGTGGCTGTTTATTCAACATGAACTTCTCATTCTCACACATTTAAATAAATTAGAGTCCTACCTTTATTAGAATAGTCTTAGGGTCTTGATAATTCACATATGCCATCTTCAACTCTCTGAAATTACTTAGGAAATTTACATAGATTTTAAAACTATTGTATTACTAGCCTATTTGCAGATCTTACATACTCTGTAAACATAATATATCTCTTTTCATACACATTGCCTTTGTACAAGCACCTGGCATACAGGCAAAGTGTGTAGAGATCCTGCTTTGCTAGTGTGTTTTATGTACATTTGCACGTAGACTTTCTTAGTTACAGGTACTAAATTATGGGAGTAAACATGACTACTCTACAGTGAACTGGGCTGGGGATATAGCTCATTGGTAAAGCACTTGCCTACCATGGGTAAGGTGCTAAGGTTCAGTGCCCAGCACTGCAAAAAAAAATTAAGATTGTTTTGAAAATCAGTGGTAAACATCCTTAGTAGTATTAGGCAATGTACTAAATGTGGTTTAGAAGAGAATTTACGGTGATAACAAGGTAATTTCTAAAGTGTATAATTTCTTTCATTAAGCACCCTTTTGGTAATAGTTGGAGAGGCAGAGTGGGCATGACTTCTGTTCCTGTATAATTTCCACCTTCTCTGTCCACTTATAAAAGCAAGCATTTCCAGCTATCTTTCTGAATCCAGGTTGCAAAATGTGGCCCTGCTGATCCAGTACTGCCTTCTTCCTCTGGGCCATCACTGCAGAACAGTTTAGGAGCTTAAGCAACTGGAAATTGTTGACCTAGGTTTTCCTGTTTAGTGGGGAAGAATCGGGCAAGGAAGGAAAAGAACAAACCAACCCCAAACACCATGTGCAGCACTGGAGCTGTGTCTGGATTCCAATGTCTTTTCAGTGCTCAGGGAGTCAATGGTGCCTTTATCTCCCTAAGTGGTCTAGGTCAGGACACTACCACAGAGAAAAACAGTTGCCTGAATCCCAGATTATTTAACAGTCAAAGGCTTTTTCATAAAAATAATTCCTCCAGGAAAGGGACATTTGTGTGACATCAAGCAACCCAAGTGTCTTCCTGCCAGGCCCTTTGCTCTGGGTGAACATGCTAGATCACAGAGGTCAGTGTCCCCCAGCCCCAGTGGAGGGGACCGTGATGGTATTTCTGAAAGAGAAAACTGAGCCCAGAACTAGCCTAGGGTAGAACTACTTGTTTCCTTTTACATCAGTTGCTTCCTTTTTCTCCTGCTTTATACAGCAAGAGGATTGTTTGGTTTCTGACAGATGTGTGTAACCAGCCCAAATATTGGCATGGTAACAACCAATGGATTGTCAGTATCCATTGCTGCTTTGTGGATGGTATAAATGGAGCCTGGCTTTGGAACAGGGGGCTGACTCTTGTCTCACTCAAACTGGTGCCCAGCCAGCATTGGTGGGGGCATATGTGCCACAGGGACCCCAAGGCAAAGTAGGAAGAGGATTTTAGGTTTGCATAGAAGCTAGAGGATGAAACAGACCGTTACAATGAACCCCCAGTACAACAACTAAAAAAAAACCAAATTGGAAAAAAAGAAATAAATCCTTACTCTTCTGATTCCTTATTAAATGTTCCAAGATTAGCACTGCTTTGACTTAGAGAATAATCCTCTCCTGCCTTCTTGTTTTTCCACAGGGGATGGCATGAATGCCTATGTAGCCTACAAAGTTACAACCCAGGTGAGTCCCGTGACTTTGCTGATGAGAGCCTTAAAACACTTAGCCACTCATACCAGGAGGGTCTCGTTCAGATTATTTCTGGGATTCTTTTAATTTCTTCCCATTTTTCTTCATGTTTACTCAAGTTAGAGTAAGCCTGCATCCCCTTCGTACTCTTATTCTGGGTACCATACTGAGCCTTTCCACTATTCTTCCAGAAAGCTAACACACTTCAGTGTGAAACCTGGCAAATTTTATTAAGACATACAGCATATCTGGTTAGCCCCATCTCTAAGGACGTATATTGCTTGGAGCTAGTTTGGTGGATTGCCTCTAGCCAAGAGGCATTATTAAAATTTTCCAGTTCCAGAGCTGGGTGTGGTGGTGCATATCTATAATCCCAGTACTCACAGAAATGGTAGCAAGTTGCAGTTGCAAGTTCCAGGTTATAGAAAGTGTTAAAAAGAGACCAAGTGTGGTGGCTCACACCTATGATCCCAGCTACTTGGGGAGAATTGCAGTTCAAGGCCAGTCTGGGCAAAAAAACGTAAGTACCTATCTGAAAAATAACTTGAGCAAAAAGGACTGGGAGAGTGGCCCAAGTGGTAGAGTGCCTGCCTAGCAAGTGTGAGGCCCTGAGTTCAAACACAGTACTGCCAGAAAAAAAAAAAGAAAGTGTTAAAAGAAACTCTGTTCTGGGTATGATGGGACACATCTATAATCTCATGCAAGACTGAGGTAGGAGGACTGAAAGTTCAAGACCATCCTGGGCTACATAGCAAGACCTGTCTTACACACACAAAAAAAAAAAACAATGAAAATCCTTAGTTCTTCTGACATTTAATATATACATAGCTTCCCAAGTGCTGGATTACAGGTCCTCACCACCATGCCCAACACAGAGTTTTTTTATCTCACACTTTTAAAAATTAGTATACGTTAATAGTATGAGGGGGTTTCATTGTAATAATTTCATAGGTGTGTACAGTGTACAACCCCTCTGCTATATTCCCTTACACAGCTTCTGTTAGTATTTTCCATAACCTTTTGCCCCTCAAGCCTGGTCTATTTTATTTTTTTAATAATGTATACAAAACTTACAAAAGTTAACATACAAGTTATGAAGTATTAATGAAGCCCTGAACCCATCCCAGTTTTAAGATAAGTACATTGACTGCTTTTTGTGTCTCCCTGTCATATACTCTGCTTCACACCTTAGTGGTGACACTCTCCTGAGTTACTTTACTTCCTTTATAAAATAAAAACCTTTACATATGAAGCTCTGAATAATACTGTTTTGCTTTGGTTTAGAATTTCTTAAAAATATACTGAAAATAGTGCTTTCCCAGACTCAACCTTGCTGGGCGCAACTGTAGCTAGTCCATTATGTGGATACACCATAGTATATTTACCATGTTCCTGTTGTGAAACATGGTTCTGTATGTGCAGCTCTTGCCTGTCTCTCATAACCTATGGAAGAGTTTCTCAAGAAAGAGTATGTAGTTCCCCTGGGTCATGGGCTAGGTACTGCAAACACTAAAACACAAGGGATGTAGACTATTTTTAAAGTCTTTGTACAAACTTATCCTCCATCAGCAGTGTATGATGGGATTGTGCGATTCATTTCCTTACCAACAATTGGTGAAACCAACCTCCTTAAATTTTGTCTATCTGGTGAGTATTAAATGAACTCTCACTCTGCGGTAGGCCTTGCCTTTTTACTAAAAGACTCCTTCATGTTTTTAATACTTGTTGGCCTACCTCGTGTGAGCTTTATAACAGTTTCTACAGCTTACACACTGCATGTGATTCCTCCCTTCCCTTCTTCCTTCCAAGCACTTTTAGTCTATCTTGATTTTAGTTTGTTTGTTTAATTCTATTAGCTAATAGCCTTAAATAAGTCAATAAAGATGGACTGGTTATAGGTGACTATGGAATTCCAGCTTTTCTTTTCTTTCTTTTTTTTTTTCTTTTAGCAGCACTGGAGTTTGAACTCAGGGCTCATGCTTGCTAATGCTTGCTAGGCAGGTGATCTATCTCTTCAACCAATCCACCAGCCCTTTTTTGTGATATTTTTTTTTCAAGATAGTCTGTCACAAACTAATTGCCAGGGGCTGGCTCAAACCAAGATTCTCCTTATCTCTGCTTCTTGAGTAGCTAAGATTACAGGCATGAGCCATTGGTGCCCAGCAGAATTCGAGCTGTAAAGTAGAATTCAACATTTGTTTGTTTAGAGCAAGTTTTTTTTTTTTGTAGCAAAAGTGATAGAATCAGAATATGCATTCAACAGACTGAAAACAGGTGGTTTCTAGAGTGAGAACGTGAATGACACAAGTGCTCTTAATATAAGAAAAAAATTACATTTAAATTTAACTGGTTGCCTTTATAATCCTACATATTTGTTTATTTCTTGGTGGTACTGCACCTTCTCCTTGTTAGGCAGGCACTTCACCACTTGAGCCACACCCTAGTCCTTTTGGCTTTTTAGTTTATTTATTTATTTTTTTTTGGTAGGGTCTTGCTTTTGCTTGGGCCAGTCTTGGACTTTGATCCTTATACCTATGCTTCCCATGTAGCTGAAATTACAGACACAAACTGCTACACCTGACCTGTTTGTTGAGATGGAGTCTTGCTAGCTTTTGCCTGAGCTGGGCTCGAACCATGATCCTTCTTACCTTGACTGGCCTGAAACCATGATCCTCCTAATCTCTGCCTCCCAAGTAGCTGGGATTATAAATGTGAGCCACTGAGCCCAGTTGTATTTTATTTTAAGCATTTAAGATACTTATTCTTAGTAGGGCCTATTAGGCTACCAGACTGCCAAAGAGGACTATAGCTCAAAAAGTTCAAGAGTCTCTGTCTTGGAGAAAGTTATTTGCTAGGTGGCTGAAGGGCAGGGACCTGGGAAATGGGCCTTTAATGTAATCTGGATGGTTTTCAAGATGCTCTTTCATCTTGGCTTTGGAATGAAATCAGTCCTGTGTTTTTTCTGCCCCCAAGACTAGCTTACCAATGTTCAGAAGTAAACAGTTCGCAGTGAAAAGAAGATTTAGTGACTTTCTGGGTCTTTATGAGAAGCTTTCAGAGAAACATTCTCAGAATGGCTTTATTGTCCCTCCTCCACCTGAAAAGAGCCTAATAGGTAAGCCTGTGCTCTTTAATTCCACTTGAGTTGTTTTTCCTTTGCATTCATTCTATATAATATACTTACTGCTTAGTATATGAGACTACTTCTGTTAGTGCTGAATCTTGTGCTTAGAAAGGAGAAATTTCTGGTAGTTTTTTTAAAACTTGTAGTCTAAAGAAATAGCATATTTTGACTTGTTCTCTTTCCTTGGGTACTATAGGGAGCTCCAGCTTTAGCCTCCAGTTTTGTTACTGTTGGGTGTTATTATTCAGGAGTGTTTTTTTGTTGTTGTTTTTTCTTTTTGTATGGACAGGTTCTTACTATATATCTCGAGCTCACTGTAGTCCAGGTTGTCCTCGAACTTGTGATCCTCCTGCCTTGGCCTCCCTAATGCTGAGATTACAAGTTTGTAACACCATGCTTGGCAAAGAGAAATTGTCTTTTTTTGAGGGATGCTGGGAATTGAATACAAGGCCTCATATACATTAGACTGAGCTACATCTTCAGCCCCAAGAATCTTAAGTGATCACTGTTCCCTCCAGATTGAAATGTTTGGGGGTCTTGAAGAACCTTCCTGTTAGCACCAAGTGATTGTTAATCTATACTCAGAATCCCAGGCCCCTCCCTGTAGAAAATGCACAAATCCAAGAGTTTAGAACTTGTAGTTTAAAAAAATGGCCTTCCAAACCGAATTCAGCAACACATCAAAAAGATTATTCACCACGACCAAGTAGGCTTCATCCCAGGGATGCAGGGGTGGTTCAACATACGAAAATCAATAAACGTAATAAACCACATTAACAGAAGCAAAGACAAAAACCACTTGATCATCTCAATTGATGCAGAAAAAGCCTTTGATAAGATCCAACATCATTTCATGATAAAAGCTCTAAGAAAACTAGGAATAGAAGGAAAATTCCTCAACATTATAAAAGCTATATATGACAAACCTACAGCCAGCATTAAACTTAACGGAGAAAAACTAAAACCATTCCCTCTAAACTCAGGAACCAGACAAGGATGCCCACTATCTCCACTCCTATTCACATAGTACTGGAATTCCTAGCCAGAGCAATTAGGCAAGAAGAAGGAATAAAAGGAATACAAATAGGTAAAGAAACTGTCAAAATATCCCTATTTGCAGATGACATGATCCTATACCTTAAAGACCCAAAAAACTCTACTCAGAAGCTTCTAGACACCATCAATAGCTATAGCAAGGTAGCAGGATATAAAATCAACATAGAAAAATCATTAGCATTTCTATACACTAACAATGAGCAAACGGAAAAAGAAGGTATGAAAACAATTCCATTTACAGTAGCCTCAAAAAAAATCAAATACCTAGGTGTAAACCTAACAAAAGATGTGAAAGACCTCTACAAGGAAAACTATACACTTCTGAAGAAAGAGATTGAGGAAGACTATAGAAAGTGGAGAGATCTCCTCCCATGCTCATGGATCGGTAGAATCAACATAGTAAAAATGTCAATACTCCCAAAAGTAATCTACATGTTTAATGCAATTCCCATCAAAATTCCAATGACATTCATTAAAGAGATTGAAAAATCTACTGTTAAATTTATATGCAAACACAAGAGGCCACGAATAGCCAAGGCAATACTCAGTCAAAAGAACAATGAAGGAGGTATCACAATACCTGACTTCAAACTATATTACAAAGCAATAACAATAAAAACAGCATGGTACTGGCACAAAAACAGACATGAAGACCAGTGGAACAGAATAGAGGACCCAGATATGAAGCCACACAACTATAACCAACTTGTCTTTGACAAAGGAGCTAAAAATATACGATGGAGAAATAGCAGCCTCTTCAACAAAAACTGCTGGGAAAACTGGTTAGCAGTCTGCAAAAAACCCAAACTAGATACATGTATATCACCCTATACCAAGATTAACTCAAAATGGATCAAAGATCTTAATATCAGACCCCAAACTCTAAAGTTGATACAGGAAAGAGTAGGAAATACTCTGGAGTTAGTAGGTATAGGTAAGAACTTTCTCAATGAAACCCCAGCGGCACAGCAACTAAGAGATAGCATAGATAAATGGGACCTCATAAAACTAAAAAGCTTCTGTTCATCAAAAGAAATGGTCTCTAAACTGAAGAGAACACCCACAGAGTGGGAGAAAATATTTGCCAACTATACATCAGACAAAGGACTGATAACCAGAATATACAGGGAACTTAAAAAACTAAATTCTCCCAAAACTAATGAACCAATAAAGAAATGGGCAAGTGAACTAAACAGAACTTTCTCAAAAGAAGAAATTCAAATGGCCAAAAAGCACATGAAAAAATGCTCACCATCTCTAGCAATAAAGGAAATGCAAATTAAAACCATGCTAAGATTCCACCTCACCCCTGTTAGAATAGCCATCATCAGCAACACCACCAACAACAGGTGTTGGCGAGGATGCGGGGAAAAAGGAACCCTCTTACACTGTTGGTGGGGATGTAGACTAGTACAACCACTCTGGAAAAAAATTTGGAGGCTACTTAAAAAGCTAGACATCGATCTACCATTTGATCCAGCAATACCACTCTTGGGGATATACCCAAAAGACTGTGACACAGGTTACTCCAGAGGCACCTGCACACCCATGTTTATTGCGGCACTATTCACAATAGCCAAGTTATGGAAATAGCCAAGATGCCCCACCACTGACAAATGGATTAAGAAAATGTGGTATCTATACACAATGAAATTTTATGCATCCATGAAGAAGAACGAAATGTTATCATTCGCTGGTAAATGGATGGAATTGGAGAACATCATTCTGAGTGAGGTTAGCCTGGCCCAAAAGACCAAAAATCATATGTTCTTCCTCATATGTGGACATTAGATCAAGGGCAAACAGAACAATGGGATTAGACTATGAGCACATGATAAAAGCAAGAGCACATAAGGGAGGGGGTGAGGATAGGTAAGACACCTAAAAAATTAGCTAGCATTTGTTGCCCTTAATGCAGAGAAACTAAAGCAGATACCTTAAAGCAACTGAGGCCAATAGGAAAAGGGGAGCAGGTACTAGAGAAAAGGTTAGATCAAAAAGAATTAACCTAGAAGGTAACACCCACGCACAGGAAATCAATGTGAGTCAATGCCCTGTATAGCTATCCTTATCTCAACCAGCAAAAACCCTTGTCCCTTCCTGTTATTGCTTATACTGTCTCTTCAACAAAATTAGAAATAAGGGCAAAATAGTTTCTGCTGGGTATTGAGGGGGTGAGGGGGACAGGGAGGGGGTGGAGTGGGTGGTAAGGGAGGGGGTGGGGGCAGGGGGGAGAAATGAACCAAGCCTTGTATGCACATATGAATAATAAAAGAAAAAAAAATGGCCTTCATGTAAGAAACCTTTTGTTCATGCCTGCTCATGACACAGGTGGCCTTTGGTTGTGTTTGGTAGTGCTATGCTTGTTGCCTTTCCTCCTGATGACTTTTTATGTAATACAGATCTGTTCTTTTCATGATTGCTGGTAATTACTTTTTAAAATTTTTTAATTAAGCATTAATAGTACAAGGGGGTTTCATTGTGATAATTTTGCTTCTTAAATTCCATCCTAGGAATGACAAAAGTAAAAGTTGGGAAGGAGGATTCTTCTTCTGCAGAATTTCTTGAAAAACGGAGGGCTGCTCTAGAAAGGTAGGTGCCTTACAACCATGTTCCTGAGTAACCTGAGATCAAGAAAGAAGCTAAAACTGAGATTTAATCATGTAATGTTCACTTAAGGTAATAGGGAGGAAAGTTGAGTGAATTAAAGAGTCACAGCTATGTGCTTTCTCTCGTTTTCCCCAATTCTCTTATCTTCCCACAGTAGTCATAGACCATCTTCTTTTCCTTCTCCATTGTGAGTGAGCAATCATATTTTCCTTCTCAGACAATCTGATATGAATGGGTCTGAGTTCTCTTTCCAACAATTATTTTACTGTCTTTTGGAAATGTAAAAAACATGAACTTGAATGTGCTTATAAGCATAGCCTTCCTTAAGTGCCTTATCTGAGAACATTTTAAGTAGTGAAAGATATGGTACCCCTACCAGCCCTGCACAACACTCAAAACCTTCTGAGCTCACATCAGCTAACTAGATGGTAACTCTTTACCATTTAGGTACCTCCAGAGGGTTGTGAATCATCCTACCATGTTACAGGACCCTGATGTCAGAGAGTTTTTGGAAAAAGAAGAGGTTGGTATCATATAAAACTGAATTTCATCATTTATAGACCCCTAGTGAGATTAAACTAGTTCATTCAACAAATATTTGAGCAGTTACCATACCTTGTATCAGACTATATCCTAGTTTTATGTGAGTCCCCAAGATTTTTCTGCCTATGGTCAGAAACAACTGACTGTATAATGGCAACCTTGTCTTGTCTTCCTGGATCAACACACTGTTTGGCAGTTTCTTAGAGTATCTTTTTATAGGTTACTTAAAAAGATACTTATAGTATCTCTTTATAGGTTACTTAAAAAGATAAAAAATGGAATGCATATTTTGTGCCAGGAACTGAGGGGCATCGAGTAAAAACCAGACCCCAGAACTGCCATGTAGCAAAAGTGTTGATTCAAGTGGACAGTCTTTTTTTAGTCTATGCATGCAGGCTATTCATGACTCTAAAAAATTGGAGACAGCCAAATTGCTAGTAATTAAAGAGTTAAATAAGATATATCTATACAATAAATATTTTATTCTCATCATAAACAAAAATTATACAGAAATACTAGTATATGGGAATATACTAGAAGTTACGAAAAGTGAAGCATGAAACAGCATGTATATATAGCTATAGAAAAACATAAGTCATTAGAATCAAAACAAATGCTAGAGTAAAACAATGTTTTATCTCATAAAACTAGAAGGAAGTAAGTCACAGGATAAGACAATCATTTTTTATTTTGAAATTTTTCTCTATTTTGCATGTTATTCTAATGGTGCTAAATACAAAAACCAAATCATCTCCAGATGTTGCCAGTGTCCCCATAGGACAATATAGTCCCAACTTAAGAACTACTACTGTAAATTCCTGAGTGCTAAGCTCTTAATTTTTAGCACAGTTTACCATGTAAAAGTACCTTCATTCTGAATAAAGAATGCTCTTGTCCTTGGACATTTGCTCACTGAGGGTAATTTGAATTGAGTCCTAGCACAACTCCAGACTCTGTATACGTTCTCAAGACTTAAGTCCAATTTGTGCAGCGTATGCTAATCCAAAGGAACTTTTGACCTCTAACAAAAGTATGCTTGCTATTGAAGCAATTCATGCCTGGGTAAGCAGATGATCTCAGTGTGAGGTCACTTGGTCACATAACACTCCTAGTCTATTTTCTTTCTATTATATCAAAAGCTGAAAACCTTACTGATTCTTTTTAGCATAGTTCCTTGATTTTTCTTTCTTCATGAATCAGTTTTAGATTAATGTAAATGCCTTAGAATACCACATTCTACAGTTCAAATAATTTTTTTGGTAAATTCTGGGCATGCCATCTGATAGATACTAATTCTTCTGAACCAAAAATAGGGGCAACAGATAACTTGCCATCCCCACCTTCTTGGTCTTGTAGCTGCCACGTGCTGTGGGTACCCAGACACTAAGTGGTGCTGGTCTTCTTAAGATGTTCAACAAAGCTACAGATGCTGTCAGCAAAATGACCATCAAGATGAATGAATCAGACATTGTAAGTAGGCCTGTGCCTCTTCTGTCCTTCTCCTTCTCGGGCTTATGGGTCAGAAGCCCTAGAAGTTACGAAATTTCTGAGATTAGAGACTTTTTTCAATTAATAAAAAAAAAAATCAGTCCTTTTTTTTCTTTTAATGTTCTAAGAAAAGACTTCTGTCTGTACCTATTCAAGTAACCACTGTTGTTGAAGCTGTGGGCTTTGTGTTTCAGTGGTTTGAGGAGAAGCTCCAGGAGGTAGAGTGTGAGGAGCAGCGCTTACGGAAACTGCATGCTGTGGTAGAAACTCTAGTCAACCATAGGAAAGGTAACCACCTCTGAGAGAAATTAATTGTCTTCAGTGAGCTGAAGACGGGAGGGCATATTGGTCCCAACCCTCAGCCAAATAATTTAACGTTCTCAGCCCACCTGGTCCTTGATGTTCTGATCAAAAAGATACACACTGTCTTCCAGCATAAAACAAGACTCAGCTCTTGTAGGCTTTGGACATCTACCTGGGAGGGGTGTGGGGAACCTATGCTAGATAAATATTGACCTGGGATAGGGACTTTTGTTGATAAGATTTGAATTGGTGGCTTGCACCCAAAATAATGACATACAGGCTTTAGCTACACAGTCATACCAGCAGTGAGTAAATGCAGGGAAATCATCTATGTTTCCTAACCCTTCTTTACCTTTCTTTGGTGATATTTACTTAAGAGCTAGTGAAATTTTCCAAGTTTGAATACTTTTCTTTCTCTACATTAAACATACTGGTAATTAGAAATTTAAAAAATCATTAGCATGAGCCCCTTATAAGTGTTGGCAAACTATGACCTGTCCCTGGGCCTTTATTTTTTAATCTATTTTGTAGTACTCAGGGATTGAACTCAGGACCTTATGCCTAGGTACAGGTTTCTTAAAACTCAGATTTTTAAATTTTTAAAGGTAGAAGTGGAAGAAAAAAGAATATGCAGCAGAGACAATGTGTAGCCTGCAAAGCCTAAACATTTTCCGATCTGACCCTTTATTGAAAAGGTTTTCCCTGCTCTAGAACATGCAAAAGTATGCAGTATATCTCTCTTGCTCACACGCAGGCTATGGTAAATGAGCTTAAAAATAAAAATTAATATCATTCATTTGGCCTGATTAACTGGCCCTTGGCTCTCAAGGAATATTGGCGCTACTTCCTTAAGGTAGGTCTGATCTAGTGAAACCCCTCAGGCTTTCAGCTCTGAGAAGTCCTGACATTTCTGATTGGAGACTTTTTTTCAATTAAGAACAAAAAAATCAGAGCTGGTGGGTGGAGTGGCTTAAGTGTTAGAGTGCCTGCCTAGCAAGCATGAGGCCCTGAGTTCAAACCCCAGTGTGTGTGGGGAGGGAAATCAGTCTCTTTAAAAACAATTAAAAAGTAGTCCCTCTGTGTTCTGCTCCTATAGTCAGGCCACTTGCCCTTCACTCTCTGAATATGTATCGTAGGTGATTCAGTCACAGAGCCCTCAGTTGTCAGATATGCAGGGAACTGCGTTGTTAAGACATGCCATGCAAGACCAACTGACTTGTCCCTTTTCCTTGTGAGATCAGAGAGGCCTCTGCTGTCTTTTCCTTGTTCCAGAGCTAGCAGTGAACACAGCCCAGTTTGCAAAGAGTCTAGCCATGCTTGGGAGCTCTGAGGACAACACAGCATTGTCACGTGCACTCTCCCAGCTGGCCGAGGTGGAAGAAAAGATTGAGCAGCTCCACCAGGAACAGGCCAACAGTGACTTCTTCCTTCTTGCTGAGCTCCTGAATGACTACATTCGCCTCTTGGCCATAGTCCGAGTAAGCTTCTGTTTCCTTTCCTCCTCCCTTTTAGTGAATTTGTCTTTCCTTTGCTCTTCCCTGTCCCAAGAAAGTTTCATCTTATTTTGCTTATAAATGGTTGTAACTTTTTCTACTCTTAAGGTAGCGTATAAATAAAATATTTTGACTGTTAGCTAGTTATCACTGAGTCATTTTGAGGCCCACAGCCAGGTTCCTCAATGCATTTGGAGAAAAGATCACTCTTGAATTTATAAGTAGGCTCTTGTTTATTGTTGAAACTGGACAATGTCCTCTGTGCTCCTTTCTTCAAGAAAGGTTTATTACAGACCTGCTGTCTTGGCTCCCCGAAGCCATGACTTTCTCAGTCCTCTGGTCTTTGCCTCCTTAACAGTAAGCAGTGGCTTTGCTCTGATAAGAGCTCTTGATGGCTTCCGCTTATGCCTCCAGTGTGGGCAGTAAGGTAACTACACAGAACTGCTTGGCGTTGCATGGAGGAGTATGGCCAGGGGTCTGAGAGAGCTTATCACCAGAGCCCTCCCTGTGCTGTGCTGACCATACTGGTAGCAACACTGCAGCCTGCCCCTCAAGTCAAACACCTTTTTTTTTTCCTGGTTACCAAGGCATTCTGGTTTTCCTAGCTCTCAGAGCAGTTAAGGAAGCTTGATTGGGTGGTGGTATTAGCTCTCACATGGCCCTCTGAGACAGGAAAGAACCAAGAAGGAGCCTGGTATTACACTATAAGGGCCTATATCTGCACCTGATTCAACTTGGAATCAGGATATGTGATGCTGTAAGTTGGAACAGTGCCATCCCCAGTCCCCATCCCCAACATATTTCCCACCAGGGAGCTTCTGTGTTGTGTAAAGAACTGAGCTGCTCTCAGGGTCTCACTTCCTCCACAGTAGAGCCGCTTAATATAGACTGTGAGATTGCTCACTGTACTTTGCTTTTTGGTTTGCTAACTCCAGAGTGATAAGAAGCTTGAAAACTAACCTGCTGTGGAATTCTTAGAACTGGTCAGACTACTTAGACTGGAGAGCCTTTCCAGGGAAGGGCTCTGTCTGAGGGGAATTTTCTATGAAGAGCATTGTTGAGGATGGAGGTGGGGGGAGAACACAGGTTTTAGATATGACCTCATCCAAGCCTGGAGCTCCCTGGGCTGGAGTTGGGGCTGGGCCAGCATGCCTTAGAGCACAAAACTGCAAGCTGGTCATCTCTCAGACCCTCCACCTGTCTACCTCACATCATGAGCTGCTGGCTGGCAATAGGATTAGAGATGAATAGAGGTTTCTTTTCTACCTTTCCTTGAACCTGACCACTGTTAGCCCAGTGGCATAGGTTTGAGTCCTATTATGGATATAAAGTCACCTTTACCTAATCCTTTGACATTGAGGTGTTAAGAAATTGCAAGGGAACAGTAATGACAGTACTGGGGAAGGTGAATTTGATGGTACTGCACTCCCTATTGTTTAAGTTTTGGCCAAGGTCCATGCTAAGGAAGCCTAGAAAACACAGGGAAGGGGAACCAATGGAACAGGACTGGGAGGTCAGCCCCAGGCACAGATCTTTGATCTGGGCTGCCTCTTAAGGCCCAGGGTGTGAGTGTGGGAGTGGTATGGTTTAGTTAGACCAACAATCACCTTCCTCTGGAAATGCTGATTGAATACAAAGGACTGGAAATAAAAACCAGCAAACAGGTTTTGGGGTGATTTCTTGAAGGTGAGTGTGTGGTCAAGATGAAAGCAATATGTCCTGTAGTAGTTTTATATAAAGACTAACCCTGTATGCCATTTGTGGGTCAGTTGAAAGATCGCCTCCTTGCATTAGATTTCCCTGACATGTCTCCTGGGCTAAGGTCCCTACCCTAGCTTTATGTTATAGTACCATGCATGTTTTCCTAGTAATCTGCAAACTTACATCTACTGTAATTATTAATATAATGATGGCCTTTTCCATCAGATGGTAAGTTCATGAAAGCAGGACCATGTGTTTCATTACTGGCACATGGTATGCACTCAGGGAAAGTACTCATGAACTGACTTTTCTAAAGGAGGGAATTTGGAAGCCACAGTATTGGGTACTGGCCTCAGGCCACCTACAGTGCTCCCAGCCATTTTGCCCTGAGAGTAGCATGAAGTAGCATGGCACTGACCCACTGGGAGCTTGGGTCAAACTTGGGCTTACTCAAGCTTTTGCTTCTAGACATTAAACTTTCCAGTTGGGCATTAACACGTGGCTGCAGAACATGTCCTTGCTTGGTCCTTCCCTGGCCTTCCCTGGCACAGCTGCTGGGAGACCCACCCCCCTGCCCCCCAGGCAGAGGCAGCCAAGCTGCTGAAGAACTGGTTGTGCTCGTCCCAACCCCTACCCCACAGGCTGCCTTTGACCAACGCATGAAGACATGGCAGCGTTGGCAGGATGCTCAAGCCACATTGCAGAAGAAGCGGGAAGCCGAAGCTCGGCTGCTGTGGGCCAACAAGCCTGACAAGCTGCAGCAGGCCAAGGATGAGATTACAGAGGTGAGTCCCCGAGGCAGCCCAGCCAGGGCTATTTGGCTGGCTCCTGAATAAGCCCTGCTCTCATCTGGCCCAGATGCTTGGAGCTGATTGTGTTTAAAGAGCATGTCTGCTAGGCAAGCCTGAGAGTGATTGTAGGACTGCCTTGAGGCCTGGACCTCTTCCTGTCTTTCTGCTCCACCCAGACTTACCAAATCCAACTCTTGACAGCAGGGATCCTGACATGAGTCTTTGAAAAAGCTACCTAGGTGCGGAGAACTAAATTTAGTTTTCTGGCTCTAATTAAGTTTCTAGGTCTGCTGGGGAGGAAGGACCTAAATTGGAGGCCACTCCAGTAACAGAGCTTTCTCAAAAATCAGGCTTGGCCTAGGGCATATATGGCCTGCTGGACTATGATTTACATGCTTAATCCCTTATGTATCTAATTCTGGGAGATAGACAGGCATAATGATCAGTTGGAAGTCTCATGTAGAATTTTTATCCACATGCAAAGGCTTATCAGCAGTACCATGTACTAAGTGATTCTTCCTTTCCTCTTTCTTTCCAGTGGGAGTCTCGAGTAACCCAGTATGAAAGGGACTTTGAAAGGATTTCAACAGTAGTCCGAAAAGAAGTGATACGGTTTGAGGTGAGATAGAAAATCCTAGCTTCTCACTGTTGTGAACAGGTGTGACCTATGTGTATACACATGAACGTGCATACTTTGTGTGCTAGTTCCTGAGGCATGGTGGCTGTCTTACACTTGCTGCTGGACCAGAACAATTAGACATAAAACAAATCTTGTAGCTGCTGTGTACCATTTTGGCACCTCTCTTCCCCTCTCCACCATCCTCCAAGAAAGCTTTGCAGAGCTTTGGCAGAGGCTATTTGGCTTGAAATTTCTGCTGGCTCTACTTTTGGAGGCTATGTTTAGCCTTGGTCAGCAATAAACACCACCATTCCATCAAAAGGGAAAGAAACAACTCTTTAGATGGTTAGTGTAGAATCCTGTCTCCTACAGAAAGAGAAATCCAAGGACTTCAAAAACCACGTGATCAAGTACCTTGAAACACTCCTGTGTTCACAGCAGCAGGTATGTAAGTTATGTGTGACCTTTGTTCTCTGCTGTCTGCTCCAAAGGACAGCTGTCTACTTAGGGTTCTGGTGACAAGATGATCAGGCCTTGCTTCTGAAGGAGGGGCCCTGCTTTAGTCAATAATTGAAAATAGGCCTTGCCAGCTGGATGCCAGTGGCTCACCCCTATAATCCTAGCTATTTGGGAGGCTGAGATTGGAAGGATCTTGGTTCAAGGCCAGCCTGGGCAAATAGTTTGAGACCTCATCTCCAAAGTAACCAGAGCAAAATGGACTGAAGGTGTGACTCAAACAGTAAAGCTCCTACTTTGCAAGTGCAAAAGCCCTGAGCTCAAACCTCAGTCCCACCAAAAAACAAAAAGAAAATAGGCCTTTCTGCTGTAGCATGAAGCATCCAACAGGGACTTTTGCTAAACAGGAAGATCCATCTCTGCTGCCCTAATTCAGTGGTGACTTAATTTTTTAAGACAAACCCCATCTCTTTTTCTGCCTATAAATGGACCTTCTTATCCTTTGAGTGACCACCCTCTGGTACCACCTAGCCTTCTTGAGGCTGAGATCCCAATCAGTATGTGGAACAATTGTCCCATTATGGGGAACTAGCTGAGCTAGACAAAGCTGTGGCCTCCACAGGAGTACGCTCTTCAGGCAGAACTGAGGTGATTTTCCAAGACTGCCCTTGAACTTGGAACTCACAAACTGATGGTTTCCCTATGTTTAGAGGGAGGTGAGGCAGTATGGCTTCCACATCTGCTCAGTATACCTTTGGGTGAGTTTGGTGCTTGGGGAGTGGCATGTCATTGTGCTTGCTCCCTTCCAGGCTAGCTCATTAGATGGGGGCACTTGCTTACTGTCCACTACGTCTTTGCAGCTGGCGAAGTACTGGGAAGCCTTCCTTCCTGAGGCAAAAGCCATCTCCTAATGGACCAAGGATACAGGAGCCTACCTGTGTGACGCTGCCTTTTTTTACACTGTCCTTCTTCCCCTCGATGGACCCCAGTGATGTATCCTGCCTAGACTGGACAGCCCCTTCCTCCTTGCCCCCATGACCAAGCTGTTCCCAGTTGCTCTAACCAGTATTTCATTTAGCTTCCACATATATTTTCTTACCTAAGAGAATAGTTTCCTGCTTTAAGCAATGACCTACAATAGGTGGTGGAATTATGGGATGGGGTGGAGAATTGATATAAATATATAAATACAAATGTATATTTTTCAGGATGTGGTTTAGGAACTGGGAATAACGTTTTCTGTTACTCCTGATGGTGCCATGAAAAGATTATATAATAAAATATTTTAAAATCAGGTCACATGACTCAGAATGGTGGTACTTTTTGCTTTAGACTGAGGAAGAGTTGCGAAGCAAGTCTGGAACACTCCTAACCGGGAGGTTGCCCAGGTGTAGTAAGTTTCGCTTTACACTATCTCACAAATTTTCGGTCTGCTTTCCTATGGAATTAGGGTTTCTTTTTTCTACCTACCTCAGCTACATGCTCAGAGTTTAATCAGCTTAATTATTATTCCTACTTCTTCAGGAAAGAAGTTTTAAAGACCTCTCTTATACTAAGGCAAACCTATTCTGTAAAGGAGACAGACTTTCTCTTATTCCTACCTCTTTTCCCTAAGCTCCAAGGCTCTCTGAATCTTGCTTTGTGATGGCCAATCTTATGTTCTAACCCTCCTTTTGTCATGCATCAAATCATATCCTCGAGAATCTTGAGGGGGTATTTCATTAGTAGCTTACCTGGTTAGTATGTGCAAGGTTCTGGGTTCAATTCCCAGCACCAAAACTAAAGCAAAACAAACACTACATCGTTGGGGTTTTTTTTATTTGTTTGGTTGGTTGGTTTTTTTATTTTTGTTTTTTTTTTCTTTGGCGGCACTGGGGTTTGAACTCATGGCCTTAATCTTTGCTAGGTAGGTGCCTTTACCACTTGAGCCACTCCCACCAGCCCCCCCCCACCTTGTTTTTATGATGGCTTTTTTCGGGATAGGGTCTCACAAACTTTTTGCCAGGGGCTGACTTGGAACTGTATTCCTCCTGATCTCTTCCTGTAAGATTACAGGCATGAACCATCTGCACCCGCTGCTTCTTAAGATGTAAAGGAGTGGTAAGAACTTGCTAATTTATCCCTACAGATACAGAACCAACCTCTCTGCCTCTAGATAAGGGCAATTCCAGGGCTTTTGAAGCTCAAAGAAGCTTTACTGTTGTGCCTGGGAGGTAGCAACAATAGCCCCAAGTTGTAGTAAGCACAAGTGAATTTCTGCCAGTATTGCCAAGATAGACCAGAGTCTCAGATCAGTTGTTGTCAGGCGGCTTCTCAGCTGTGTCCATAGCTGCCTAAGCTACACTGGCCGGAGTGGACTTTGAACTCTTTTGAATCAGAGTTGGACAACTGCTGGCATGGGAATCTTGCCACCCAGCCTCACCACCTGCAAAAGATGCCCCTGTGCAGGGGCTCTAGGATCTGTTCTCAATTCTTTTTGGTGGATGGCTAAGGTTTAGGGAGGAACAGCCAGAGGCAGGAGAATGCACTAAACAGTGCTGATTCTGGTACTCAGACTAGCACCAGAAGTATAGTGCTGCAAGTATTTTTGTCAACAGGTATTTTTTGGGAAAAGTTAATGTCTTCCCATCCCTAATATCCTTATCACCTTTGATTTTATCTTTACAGTTTTATTATTATTTATTTATTTATTTATTTACTGTAGTACTGGGGCTTGAACTCAGGGCCTTCACATTGAGCCACTCCACCCCCTTTTTTTTCATGATGGATTTTTTTCAAGATAGGGTCTTGTGAACTATTTGCCTGGGCTGGCCTCAAACCAGGATCCTCCTGATCTCTGCCTCCTGAATAGCTAGAGTTACAGGCATGAGCACTGGCACACAGCCTGCCAATCTTTTTTATATTCTTACCTTTGCAAAGTTATAATATACACAAATATTTTCTATCCTGCTTTTATCATTCAGTATACATGTATATGTTACAAACATTTTTTTCTCTATCTTTACAAACTTCATTTATAAGGCTATATAATCTTCAGGCTTCCACAGAGTGACTACCATAATTTTGATTCATCCCTTGTTATTGGAGTCTTGGTTTGGGAGGTTTATGTTTTTGGTAACTTTTAAATTTTTAATATAATTTCAAACTTACAGGAAAGTTGCAGGAATAGCACAAAGAACTTGTATATATCCTTTACCCAAATTTGCCAGGTGTTTACATTTATCCTATTTGCTTCATGATTTGCTAATCATAGTATCATAGTCTTTATAATATTTACATGCTATATTTTGTGAATCATTTGAAAATAAGTTGCAAAGTATATCCCATTACCCCAGAAACTTCAGTATGCAGTTCCTTAAGAATTTAATTGGTATTGAAAAATGTCAATTAAAGACATTCTCAAAACCATGAAATTTAACACTGATTTAATCCTGTCATCCAAACTGTGGTTCATATTTAAATTTGTCAGTTGTCCCCATAATGTCCTTTGTACGGACTCTTTTTCCTTGTACAAATCATGAGTTAAATTTATTTGTCACACATCATCACATGTCTAGTTTTTTTTTTGTTTTTTTTGAGACATAGTTTCACTATGGAGCCCAGGTTAGACTTGAACTGCCTCCACATCTCTAGAGCTAGGATTAGAGACATGCTCTACCATGCCTGGTTTACATGTGTTTTAATGCAGAAGAGTTCCTTGGCCTTTCTTTGTCTTTTATTACTGTGACATTATTTTTTAATACAGGACAGTTATTTTGTAGAATAGTCCTTAGTTTGGATTTGTTCAATGGCTCCACATTACCGAGTTGGGGTGTTTTGCATTCTGGGTAAGAACTTGCAGCAGTGATGCATCCTCAGTGCATCTGAAGTTGACTTATGACACTGGTTGGTCCTATGAATGTTGAGTTTAACTCTGATCACATGGTTTAATTTATGTCTTTCAGGTTTTTCATTTAAGTGTACTATTTTCCTCTTTGTAATTAACATGTAATTTGTGGGAAATTTTTGGGAATCATGTAAATATTTTGTTCCTCCACTGTCACAGCATCACTTGATGATTAGTCTTGCCTCAATCAATTATTACAGTGATTGAGCACTGTGATTTTCTAACTCCATCATGTCTTTTACATTGATTGGTTGACATTCTACTTCTCAAGAATATCCTTCTCTCCATTTTTTTTTTACTCACATATCTATTAATGTTGATGAATGGATTCCTGTTTTACTTAGTTGCAAGCCATTGGTTTGATGTTTTGATTCTTAAATTGTCCCACATTTAATTATTTTCTAGCATGACAAGATGTTTCAGGCTCATCTTGTATCTTCCTTATTCCAGCCCTAAAATAAGCCCATTTCTCCAGGGAATCTTGATTCCTTTTAATGGAGAACAGAATTAGAAACCAAGATTTGGGTGCTGAGTATGCCCACTGCAACTGGGGTGTCATTGCTGCTAGCTTGCCACAAACAGCAAGAAAAAAGAGAGATACAGAAGTACCAAGAGAGACAGAGGTAGAGATATATGGCCTAAGCAGATATTAGAAATCATGGGACAGCCAGGTGCCGGTGGCTCATGCCTGTAATCTTAGTAACTCAGGAGGCAGAGATCAGAAAGATCGTGGTTCAAAGCCAATCCAGAGAAATAGTTCGAAAGACCCTATCTGGAAAAAAATCCAAAAAAAAAAGCTAGTGGAGTTGCTCAAGGTGTAGGCCCTGAGTTCAAGCTCCAGCACTGCAAAAAAAAAAAAATCATGGGACAGTGATAGAGTGTTTATCTACTTCGTGTGAGGCCCTGGACTCAATCCTCAGTAACGAAAAAAATCCACATTGATACATCAAGTCTAACCCTACAGGCTAGACTCTAGTCTGCCCCCTCTTTTCCGTGTTTGTAACACTCTTCTCCAAAGAGACTTGCTTTTTAAAACTTCTTCATGAATAATTCAGTGATCATCTTGATGTAAGTCTCATAATTTCTTTAGATGGATGCTCTTCTGGCTTCAGAATTCTTCCTTAGCCTCTTATATCCCAAGGCTGACAGGGCCAGTTGTCTTTCAGGGTTTGTGCATTTTCACACAGAATTTGCAGACACAGAAATCAAAAAGGCCATCAGCAAGCGAGGGGCTCTGAGCCAGAAGCCTCTGTGGTAACTAACAGGCATAAAGGAAGGAGGTGTTTTTCCCCTTGGCAACTGTGGAGAAAATAAAATGTGATGCTGAAGCAAAAGGCGAAAAGTTTCTACCAGCACCATTTCGCCTTCCTTATATGTCTAGCAGTGAGATGGTTAGCTGCTAATGAAAAGAAATACCATAGTCACTTTGTGATTTAGATATACCGGAAGGTGTGAGACGAGGTTCTTCACAACTGTCCAGAGGGCCGAAGAAGGCAGCACTAAAGGAGAGGTTCTGGAGGTGGACGTAGAACCACTGGGATCTGGCCACTGACTTGAGAGGAAGTAGCTAGTGGGGCCCTGAGTTTTGTCTTGGAGTTGGGGTGGGTGGCGAGTAGCACTGGTTACACAGGAGGCAAGTAGGTTTAGAGCAGATGGGAAGGGAGGAGTGGGACAGTAAGGCACCTCCAGATGAGAAGGGAGGCCCGTGGTAAGAGGCAGGAAGATGCAGAGCAAACAGAGGCTTTGTTTAAGGTGGAGCAGAAGCTGGGTGTGGTGGTGCATGCTTGTCCCAACACGCAGGAGGAAGGGCAGGAGAATCATGAGTTCAAAGCCAGCCTAGGCTATATAGCAAGACCCTGTCTCAAAAAAAAAATTTTTTTTTTGGAGAAGGTAAAGCAGACTTAAGCATGTTAGGGAAATTCAGAGGAGGGAAAAAGAAGTAGCTATCAGAGCCACTCCCTTTTGTGTGCATTGTCTGGGAGAAAATGCAGCCCAAAGTACAATAAGGGGCACTCACTTCCTGTTCTCAGAGGGAGCTTCACTGCTGAGGCTTTCGGAAAGAAATGGATGGAAGAAGGGAAGGCTTCATGCCTCCTTCAGGTAGGGATGCCCTATTTACCTATTTCAGTTAAGGGATTTAGATAAAAGGTATGAAGAGATAAGTTTACACTTGTCCTCTGGGCCCCCTGGGTTACTTTTCCAAGCATCTCTGAATGTCATCTGAAGATGAGAACTCAGAGCTGGCAGGATCAAGTATTCAGTGACAGAGCAAGAGAGAGAGAGAGAGAAGATAGATTCCAAGTGTCATACATAAATACTAGTAACTTTGAACTCTTCCCAGAAGACTTTTCATTCTGAATACACCTGCAGCTGAGAACCCTAAAGAAAATAAAGAATGCCTTTGCAAAGACTCACATTTTTAAATGTGAGGGAAAACTGATGGAAATCTGCTCAGGACAGGGCCAAGATCTGGTAGAGCAGAGTATGGTGATGGAACCAGTGTTCTTTGCTGAGCAAGGGAAGGAAGAAGATAATGGTGATCCCAGCCTGTAGCAGAGAAAGACACATCTTTGCTGCAGTTGGCACACACCTGAACTATACCCTTTGCCTTTGGAAACACTGGCTGAGATTCTCTGCTCCATGTTTGGGCAGGTCAGGCCTGAGCTGAGAGTTAATTATAGATGAGAACAACTTGACCCATCCTCTGAACCTTGGGAATGGTGCATACATCACCTGCCAGTGTCCTGTGATACCAGTTGTGTGGCTTTGTCTTGGCACTCTATAAACTCTGAGGTCATATGCCTTTATAACTCCATAGACCCTGCAAAGGTACAGGCTCAAAATATGTATCAAACAGATACCTTTTTAAAATCATTTACTGTGTATCCTATGAAAGGGAAACAAAGGCAGAAAGGAATACAGTTGTTGAATCACAGTCACAGACCATGGGTGGCAGATGAGAGGCATGAGATGTCTGCTACAGCCACAGCCCTGTCCTCTCCACGCTAGAACTATTGGTTCAGATACTTTAATCTTAGGCATCGGCAGTGGAAGGAGTCTGATCTGTGTCCTCATGATCACACCATTGTCACATGTGAGACACAAAAGCCACTGTCATTTAAAGTAAGTACTGCCTGATTTTTAAGAATTTGATAAAACTCTAGTTGTGATTCCTTCTAACAGTTCTGCTTTTGCAAACATCCACCTGCATTTCGGGAAAAATCCACATAGTCTTCTCTCCTCATATTTCTTCTCTGCTTGCAGATGGCTGCCTGTTAAATGATTGCTGAATGATTGTTCAGTTGCAGGCTTTGCCACCTGGCACTCATGGTTGTCTGTGTGAGGACCCCAGCTTGCCCTGCTCTGTTTATCTCCTAGTTCTCCATAATAGTGCCTCATGGGACATGATTCCAAATGTGCTTTTTCCTTTCTAACTTCTGGGTGGCCTATGTAGCCTTTGTCATGCCCGACTTTGTACCTGTAGCACTCTTTCTTGGTTCCTGTCCTTCTACCTCAGAATTATACCTGTCTGAAACAGGCATTTTTCAACATTGTGGATGGACGTGTAAGTGTAAGGGGATAGAATTTGCCAGTGCGTTAGAACATCAAGGACCTCACAGAAACATTTACAAGCCAGGTTCCTAAAGAAGACTACCCAAAGATACCCATCAGAGCATTGTTTATAGTTGCGAAAGCTGGAAGGGATTAAATGAGTTACGGTACAGTCATGCAATTGGATATTATACAACCATTGAAGGTGAAAGATAGTTATATGCATTGACCAAAACAACTAATTTTTGAATGAAAAAAAGGTTATAGAATTGCATACATGATACCCACATTTTATTAAGTTATGTATGGGAAAGATGTTGATTGAATTGTTAATAGTTGCCTCTGGAGATGGAATTTTTGCATTACTTTAAATTTTATACCATTTTATATTGCTTAAAATTTCTGTGTATTATCCTTTAATGAGAAAAATAAAATAAAGCTATTTTCACTATCGGAGAACAATCCAGTATATCCTTTGAGGCCTGAGTCAAAGTGTGAGGTTTTGGGAAGACTCTATCAGAACTCTGGTTCTCCTTTGATGCTTTCTCTGACCACTCTCCATCCCACCCCAGCAGGAATGACAACCTACCTCCTGTACATCTCCTGGTTTAGCACCCTGTTTGTCTTCTGCTCTTCCTCTCCTTTGAGTCCTGTTGTCTCTGAGATGATCTCATCAACCTTTTGCACAATGAACTCCTTAAGATCACAGACTATGTTGTTTCTCCTCCTCTTGGTGCCTTTCTCCACCACAAAGGTAGCCGGCAGGGATAGTGACTGCTCCTCAGCCCTAGATCCAAACCTGTGGGCCCACTGATGCCAGACGTTGAGACTTTTCAAGAGATCCATACATCAGGCATAATTTGTGATTGAACAGGCCTCACCATGGTTGGAAAGACGTGCTCAGTACCTTCAGTGGTGCCTGTAGGCTACCTGTCCCATGAGGCTTGTCCTAGACAAGACTTCACCCTTTGGCTCTTGTTTATTGTGGAAATGCTCCTGTGACTGTGATGACCAGACCTCTTGGACCGGAAGTTCCACCCATCCAAGGCAGCTCAGAGGATGCACTTTGGGGCCAGAAAAACCCCACTGAAAAACCCTGTCCTGTCTGAGATGGAACTTTTCCCTAAAGAGATATGATAACTGTTTCCAAATGACTGTCCTCCCTCAAGCTGCAGAGCCCTCAGCTTCCCCTTCCATTATGAGTGGGAGCAGTGATGACCACAGAGGCCCAACCAGCAAGTCTCCCTTTAGGGGAAATTGACAGTCTAATCAGAAAAAATGAGGTACCTGGCAGCCAGGAGCATGTGCAGGGCAGGGATCAACTTCCCTGACAGCCCCTTCCCACTTAATTATATGGAGTCTTAATTATAGTAAGAGCTGTCCTTTATAGACACTGTGTGCCAAGCAAGTGCACCAGGCTTTAAGACACCTCTTCTGCACCATCACGCTGCCAGGTGGGCATCATTATCTACATTAAGAGAGGGAGGCAGGGGAAAAAAAAGCAGGGATGGGGCTGGAGGGCTGGGATATAGCTCAGCAGTACAGCACTTGCCTAGCATATGCTAGGTCCTGGTTTCATTCTCAGTGCTGCAGAACAACTCCACTGACTAAGGAACCATACACAACAAGAGCACCTGCAGATGGCTAGAGTGTGAGACAGAAGAACTCCACTCCAGGCCTGAAAGCCTGGAGCAGCAGAAGCCCCAGCCCCTCCTGGCTTCTGCCTATTGTCCTCAGTTCTTGCTCCCACAGCTCTCTTTGCGATAAACCCATTACTTTGGTACCTGAGTGCCGGCATACCAGAGGGGTCAATTGGTTGGTTAACTGACCCAGTTTGAGGGGTGTTAGAATTTTGTATCTCCAGGAAAATCTGCTGTGCTGTGGAAAGTGCTGCCAGCTCCCCCTGGTCCAGCCCTGAGTCATGTCTGAAGCAGCTGAGTTCCCTCTGTCATACCTGGGCAGGAGACAGGTGGCTCCTACGAGTCACACTGCTGGCTGGAGCGCAGGCCACACTTTGTTGTCGGGTCACACAGGACATGCTCAACATAGGTGCCTTCCTAGCATAGCCCTTTCTAGAACCCTCTTTCCCTTCTTTGAGCTTTATTCTCAGTTTATAGAAAGGGAGAGTTTAGCAATCTCAAAAATTTTAAATGCAGGGCTTTTTTTTTAAGATGTCTTATTCCAAAATCCAGTATTCAAACATAAAAATATTGTTCTAAATTTTAGCCAAACGCCAGTGGCTCATGCCTGAAATCCTAGCTACTCAGGAGGCAGAGATCAGGAGGATTGCAGTTTGAAGCCAGCCCAGGCAAATAGTTCATAGACACTATCTCAGAAAAACTCTTGGCAAAAAAGGACTGGTAGAATGGCTTAAGGTGTAGCCCAGTACTGCAAAAAAAATTATAAGATTAGTGGGAACTCTGGGGCTGTGTGAACAGGATGGTTGTTGATGTACACAAACCTCTGCTTCTAACTTATTTGCCTTTTTTTTGACTGAGCAACATGGAGACATCAGGAAAATCCTGATCAGAGAGGTAGTAGCTGAAATAGTTGCTGTTTTTCAAATTAACCTTTCAATCTCAAGATAAAGGAACAGTAAAATTTGTTTTTGTTGTTTGTGAATCAGTAACAATATATTAGAATGAATCAAATGTAGTTTTCATTGTCCCACTGGTTTTGGTTTACAAAAACAGCAATTTCGTATAATTCAGGCAAAAGGTAATAGCTAGCATCTCTTTACTGTGGGCCAGACCTCATACTAAACACTTCAAAAGCATGATGTCATTTAACTCACACACAACTCTCTGTTGTACAGATAAGGAATTGGGCCCAGAGGCGTGGTCCTGTGTCCTGTGTCACACAGGTGACTAGAGCCTGGCTCTGGTGGAGCAGGCTAGGCCCACCCTTCTTCAGGCAGCATGAGATGGCTGGGCCCTCTGGACCAGTTGCCTGCCCACCCCAAGAAGAATCCAGCCTCTGTGCCCAGTGGCGCCTGCCGGCTGCAGCCCAAGAGTTGTTTGTTTTCTTAATGGGGTTAAACAAACCTCCTGAGCAGCCTCTGAGCTGCAGAAGCCCTTCCAGTGAAAGGGGGCTTTGTGTGCCAATGGTGGAGGGCAAGGGCCCCAGTTAAGGCAGGAACTACAGGCCAGCCAACAAGAGTGTTGGGCATAGGGGGCTCCGCAACCAGGGCCACAGCGGAAGCAGAGGGTGAGCTGGGGGGACATCTTTGCCCCCAGCCTTTCCTGCCCTTTGCTTGGGCCATGATCTTATCTACAGGCGGGAAGCTATGGGCTCCAGGTCTTCACAGTGTTTTGAGGCTGGGGTGAGAGTCCAAAGACAGGTTGCCTTAAATATGGTCCCCAACCAGGAAGCTGGGCAAGAAAGAGAGTGGAAAGGCCTCCAAAGTAAGTAAGGTCTCTAAAAACATGTTTTTTCTTTTTTTCTGGGGGGGAGGGGTCAGGGCAGTGGTTGTGGTGTTCAGGACCAGAACACAATCTGGAACTTGTTAAAAATGCCTGCTATTGCTGGGCACCAGTGGCTCGTGCCTGTAATCCTAGCTACTCAGGAAGCAGAGAGATCAGAAGGATCATGGTTCAAAGCCAGCACTGGGCAAATAGTTTAAGAGACCCTATCTTCAAAAAAATTCATCACAAAAACAAAGAGGGACTGGTGGAGTAGCTCAAACACCCTGAGTTCAAACTCCAGTGCTTCCCCCACAAAAAAACAAAGCCCCTTATCAGGCTCTACCTAGTCCTGTGCAGTCAGAAAATCTGGGATCAGGGTCCTATAATGTGAATGTGATTGTACCAGGACCTATCGGTGATGGTGCTATGAAAATTTGAGACTACTGCTTTATGATCTAAGTAAGAAATATTTGGTCAAGAGAATGTGATCAATGAGTACTTTCAAGCAACTCTCATTCCATAACTTAGAAATTAAATCCATATGCTAGATAGTGATAAAGACAAAGATGTGTACAATAAAGCAGCTCATTCTAAAAACAAGTCACTTTCATAACATATCATGTAAGTCTGGAATTTAACAATGTTTGTGTGCTGGGCTGGCCAATGATTAAATTACACATGAGATAAACTCCCTTTGCGATCACTGCTTTGGAGTTTAGATAATGTCATGTGTTGTGCTTTGTAGAAAAATATTCCCCATTATCTGCTCTGTCTCTCTAAAGACTTGGTAAGTGAGACCTCTAGGTCAAGGATCTTCTTGTTCTTCACTTGGATCTGCACTCGTGTCCATGAAACACTGTGGTTTAGGAGCTATAGGTTTATTACAGATATTTCACAAGTCCGTTGATTTGACCCTTATTCCATAACTGGTAATGAAAACCCACCGATTTGAGGTTCCTGAGAACATATAAAAATTAAGTGAATAAAGTGGGTAATAGTTGCCAAAAGAGAGAGACATACAGACAGACTTCTCACCTGGAAGGTGGAAGAGTCTTGTTTCTCCCTGCATCAGGCCTGCTTCTCACCCTTCAGCACCCCCTGATCCTCAACCCCTCTGCAAACCCCACTCTCCCTCCTTAGCCTGTGCTCAACAGATGCCCCCCTCAATTCATTCACTTTCAATGACAAATGGTTTTTGAGTGTGTTGGGGATCAGAGCACTATACCCCAAAAGATGGCTCCTTGGCATGCTATGCACTTTGAGCTGAAGGAGACTGGGGTGGTACTTAGCATGTGCAAGGCCTATAAAAAAGGAAGAGAAGGATAGGGAGAGGGGAGAAGGAGGGGGGAGGGGAAGGGGAGGGGAAGGGGAGGAGGAGGGGGGAGGAGGAGAGGGGAGGGGAGGGAGAGGGAGAAGGTCTCTAACCTCTTGCCCTACTTTCCCCCTGAAGCTAGCCATAGAAACCAGAATTTCTCTTCACTAAAGGGTTTCAGAAACTAGAACCCCTCTACTATACAGCTAGTCATAAAACCTAGAAAGGTCACTCCCTTCTCCCTTGAGGACCCTCATTCCAGAGGGATGCTAATCCACATCCAGGAGGAAGGAAGGCTACACAGAGAGACTGAAGAGACTAACCAGACAGGCCTTGCTGGGTTTTACCCTCAGCCTAATGGCATTAGATCAGACCCTTTTGTCTGTTCACATACAGCTGTCTATCTCCATCCAATTTAACCATAAAAATAGTTTTCAGCCAGTCACTAGTGGCTCATGCCTATAATCCTAGCTACTCGGGAAGTAGAGATCAGAAGGACCGCTGTTCAAAGCCAGCCTGGGCAAATAGTTCATGAGCCCTATCTTGAAAATCCCTAACATAAAAAAGGGCTGGAGGAGTGGCTCAAGTGGTAGAGCACCTGCCTAGCAAGTGTGAGGCCCTGAATTCAAACTCCAGTACCACAAAAACAAACAACCCCAGCCCCCGCAAAAAAACCCACCAGCATTTCCTTTGTGTCTTTGGGCCTTCATTTCCATAGGGTCCCATGCCACATAAATCTTTGATTCAATAAATTTGTCAATAAATTTGATTCAATAAATTGATGGATGAAAAATGGTATTCTACCATTCCACTCCTCCAAAAACCTATACTAAATGCTTGGCACAGTCTGTGGCCATACCACACTGAATCTGCCTGATCTCATCTAAATGCTTGGCACCATGGAGACACACAACAAAGGAGTAATGATCGCAGTCTGTAATAAATGCCTAGACAGAGTGACATGATACAGGGTCAGGAAGGAAGGAGGAGGGAGGTGAGTTTTAGGCTCAGAACTGGAGGATGCACCCATCAGGCTAAGAAGTCAAGGAAAAGTGTTCCAGGGAGAGGAAATAGGGCAAAGGCCATGACGCAAGAAATAACCTGTTAGGGTTGAAGAACTGGAAGGAGGTCACTGTGGCAGGAGCCTGGTATATGACCAGGATCAGAGAAGAGAAGAAATGAGGTGAAAGATGGAGTGTGGGCTGCAATCATTTGTAGGGAGAAGAGTGAGTTTTATTTCTAAGTGCAGTTCTATGGGAAAGCTGGAGTTCTGCTAACAGTTTGTGTCAAAGGGTAGAGAATGGACCTTATATTGGGGAGAGCAAGGTGAAGCAGGGAAACCAAAAGACAGAGGGGTAGTCATTAGGATGGGGGCTCTGAACAGTAGGCATTGGGGAGGCCATGGAGATCTAGAGCTGTGTCCCTGAACGATGAGGCCCTAGGATGTCAGGGAGGAAATGAAACCACACCACTTCTTCTCACTGTGGGTCATTTCCTTTCTGGGGACACACCAGGATCTGTGAAGTTTCAGTTTCCTGATTCTGGGCCCCTTCTGTGTTGGAATTTGGAGGAAGAAAGTATAGGACACAGATGCCTTTGGGGGGCATTCTCTGAATCCCTCCCTGGGGCGAGGCTAGGAATGGAGATGGGATGCACCAGGAGACCAGGGTGAGTCCCCCTATCTGCCCTTCTGATAGGCAGTCTACTTCCTGGTCCCCACCCCAAGGTCTTCCACTCCCTTTGTGGGAGTCAGGGGAATAGCGAATCCTTGCCACGTGTTGTGGAATGGTAGCAGCTGCCCCATAGATGAGGGTGTGGAGTGAGATGGGTGCTCTTACCACCACACAGGTGAGAGTTCAGGATTAAAGTCTTGCCCCATTCCCAGGACAGAGCAGCCTGGCATCACCTCCCCCACAGTCCCTTTTCTTCTCCACTGTGTATCTGTCCTATCCACCATCACCACCCGCCCATCCCTACTCTAAGGGTTTAATGTAGATCATCTCTTCCTCTCTCTGTTTTGAGACAGCCTCCAAGAGTTGCCCAGGCTCAGCGATCCTCCCGCATCAGCCTCCGGAGTAGCTGGGACCCCCAGCTTCATTCAGTTTTCACGCTGTTGTGAAGGAGGCTTAGTATCTCTTATTTCGCAGATGTGCACACGTCCGCACAGTTCCAAAATACAGGCCGTCTGACTCTCAAGAGCCGGGCCTGGCTCTCTTTGCTGCCTCTTCCGCACAAGCTGCGCTGGAGCAGGTCAGGGTTGAAAGACACGATGTGTGGATGGAAGAAATGAATGAATGAAGGGACTGAGGGCGCCCGGGCAGGGGACGGGAAAGGGCGAGTGGATCCAAGGAGTGGCCCTCAGCTGGAGTCTCCAGGCCGGGCTCCGAGGGGCCAGGCTGAAAGAATGGAGGGGGCAAGGATCTGAAGACAGCAAGGAACATCCTCGGTTGCAGTCTTAGCGGCCCAACTGCCTCCCCCAGGCCTGGCGCCCCAGGCTGCAGTCCTCAGCAGACACTCAACAAAGAACAGGTGAAATTTTGGCTCGCCCGCGTACTTGGCAGTCAAGGTCGCTCAGTAAATGTTTGACAAACGCATGACTTTGCGAGTGTTCCTCCCCCGCGCGGCAGCCGCGTCCGCCCCTGGGGCGGTGTCGGAGTTGAGTCCCCAGCACCCAGCCTAATCTTCGCGCCTCAGGAGGGAGCAGCGCAGGGAACGTCCCCGACGGGGCGGGGCGGGGCGGGCTTGGGGCGGGGCCGGGGCCGGGGCGGGGCCTGAGGCCCAAGGGGAGGGGCGGCCGCGCGGGGTAGACTTTGCTCTCCCGGGAGTTGGGGCTGCGAGCTGCGCGCACGAGTAGGGACCGTGACGCGGATGCTGGAAGTCCACATCCCATCGGTGGGGCCCCAGGCCGAGGGGCCCAGGCAGAACCCAGAGAAAAGCCACATGGTGAGCAGGGACACGGGATGGGGAGAGGCGCAGGGACCCGACGAATTTACCGCGCTGACTGGGCGCTCGGAGCTGGGCTGTTGGAGGACAACCCCGTATGAGGGTTTCGGGGCTGCTTGCATTTGCCAGTTCCCCAGACCGCGGTCTTGGCTCATGAGGGACCGCATGAAGCGGAGGGGCGGGTCTGCCAGCCTTTTCTCTCAGTTGGGAGAATGCGGGAGGGTCGCGGGAGAGCGGCTTCTGTGCTTTTGCGCGCCGGAGAGTGGGAGCGTCTTGTCAACCGGTCTCGCGCTCACCCCGACCCGCCAGGTGTTCCGGGTGGAGGTGCTGTGCAGCGGACGCAGACACACCGTGCCAAGGCGCTACAGCGAGTTCCACGCCCTGCACAAGCGGGTGAGGCGGCGCGGACGACCGGCTGACCCCGGCCCAGCCCCCGGGTTCAGATCCTGAGCAAAGGGGTCATGCAGACCCCAACTCGCACTGACCTTGTCCTTGCGCGGTCGCTCCATTCTCTCAGCCCAGTCCCAACCACCACTCACCAGGGGCTGTTCTAGGGTAGAGCCTGAAGCGGGGTGCGGGGAGGAGCTCTTTTGGGATACTACGATCGCGTCTCTGTAACCTGTAACCTCCCCGGCAGATCAAGAAACTGTACAAAGTGCCCGACTTCCCCTCCAAACGCCTACCTAACTGGAGGACCAGAGGATTGGAACAGCGCCGGCAGGGTTTGGAGGCCTATATCCAGGTGTGTGTGAGATTAGGCCTTGGCTACTTAATGGGCCACAGGGACCAGTATTGAAAAAGACGGTGAACTTGATTTAATGCTATGCTCCCACTGCCTTGAAATTCGTAATTATTTTGGAACAAAGGGCCTCCCGTTTTCATTTGCACAGGGCTGTGCAATTAGTGGGGTCTGATTATAGGTTTCCTCTGTCCTCCCCTTTAGGGCATCCTATACCTGAACCAGGATGTGCCCAAGGAGTTACTGGAATTCCTGAAACTTCGCCACTTTCCTCCAGACCCCAAGGCTGGCAGCTGGGGGTAAGAAGACATGTTGGGGGGTAGTGGTGGCAAGGACTCAGCAGCAAGGTGAGGAAAGGTTTTGGAGGGCAAGCCCTGCTCCTTCTTACATCTGTGAGGCCCTGGCCTGGTTCTTGCTTCTGAGATATGACCTTCCTGACCAGCTTTCTTGACCCTGGTAGGTAGAGGTGCTGTTTTTTGGACAGCCTTGATCACCTCAGCTGCCTCCACCTCCATAACTGGGCTTGTTACAAATAGAAGCAGTGGGTCCCTTGGGTTTTTGTCTCCACCCCCTCCTAACCTCTCTTGGGCATCCTCAGGCAGCTTACAATGTCTCTCTTCTTTTCAGCACCCTGGGGAAATTACTGCCTAGCAACAGCAGGCAAGTCAAAGCCCGCCCTGCCCTGCCCATGGCTCCTGCTGCTCTCTAGTGGCCATATGCTAAAAGATAAGCCTGCAGGATCTGGACTATCTCAATGGGGCCTCCCCAGTCCACTTCCCCCTCCTTTTCTTTTGTGAGACAGTGATCTCAGTTCTTAGTCTCTTTCCCTCTCTCATGGTTCATGACCCTCTTTCCTCTCAGCTCGCAACTGCAACACCAGCCTGTCATCAGCTTCTGTATGGATCCCTACATTTACATTCCTTCCCCAGGTGAGGAGGTGCCTCTGATCTGCATTCCTTATTTAGGGGCTAGGTACCAGGGTGGCACAGGGAGTCCCTTACCATTTCTCAGCACCAGGTAGCATCTCCCTCCTACTGCCCTCCTCTGTGGTCACTACCTGCTATTACTGCTTTGTAGTGAGTGGCATTAAGCTTGGCTCCCGCCTGATCTCCATTCCCCAGCAGCCTGCATCTACCAAGCTGATGTGAACAGAAATATGGCCTGGGAATGCCAATGCCTCATTTGGGTAGACAGCTGTTATCTTCCCCCTTGGCAAGGGTTCCTACTCCTGAGGGCACTGAGAGAACCCCAGACCTGAGTCCAGGACTATCCCATGCCAGCTCCCCTTCTCCCCCTCCCTCTTTACTTCTATCCCACAGAACCTCTGCCTGAAGTGGTGGTGAATGGTGTGCTCCAGGGCTTCTATGGCTTCAGTACCAGCTCAGCATCAGCCCAGCCAAAGGCTGACTGTTACCCTCTGACAACAATGTCCTGATCAGTACAGGGTTTGGGCAACCTGACAGGACAGTTATGTGCCTCAGTCCTATGAGCTCTATATAAAGAACTAGGGTTTGATCTTCCATTGGCCTGGACCCAGGATTTAACTACCCAAGGCTCAGCTCTGTCCATCCCCACTCAGGGCTGGTGCTGGTAGAACTCAGGTTTTTAGCACAAAGCCAAGGAGATCAGGAGTAAGTCAATTTAGAGGTAGGCTATGAGGAAGTCCTGTGTACTTCCTAACCTAGACCAGAAGGTGGTTGGGGGCAAGGGTTGAGACAGAAGCTGGCAAAGTTCAAAACAAAAAGGAAGCTTCTGTCTGGCCTTTTGTGGAACCTGGGTACAGGTTCAGGCAGGAGCCCAGGAAGGGGCAGGCATCTACCACCACAGGAAAGTCCCAGACATATTAGGATACAAACTTAGAGCTGGTGCCATGTACCCAAGAACCCCCCATACACAGTTTATAAAAAAATTTTTTCTTTTTTTATTGGTCATCACTGATAAGAGTTTGTTACAAAACTGGGCCCTGTGAAATGTGAGGGGAGTAAGTCTGCTCTGTCAGACGCCAGCACTAGGGCCAATGTAGCACGGAGCCCTGTGATGGTACCCTTCATCCTGTGAAGGCAACAGGACCAGCACAGACAGCTGCTCAGAGGTAAGAGGTTCCTGGGCCTTACTCCTTGGCGATGGCAAAGGGCTTCTCCACCTCAATTTTGCCACAGTCTGCGATGATCACATCCTTCAGAGGCTTGTCTCGACTGTCTGTCTTGGTGCTCTCCACCTTCCGCACCACCTCCTGGGAAGGAAAGGTGGGAGCATGAGGGCAGGGTGGGTCAGGAGGTCCACACTGGGAGACAGGCCCTAGTGTATGGCTCAGAAGGGTTGAGGCCCCTTCTGAACAGCACACAAACTTTAAGTCACCAAAATTCCAAGGTGCCAGGCCTTGACAAAGGTATGCAAGAGTTTCTTTCCTTTGAAGTAAGACCCAGATTGGGCCAAAGATGAGGACAAAGAGGGTGACTGGGGAGTGAAGTACCAACTAGCTTCTCAGGGACATCATGTTCAGCCACACCCCATGCAACTCAGGGGTAGGAGCTACACATCTCCATCCCAGTGAGTGATAAAAGCTGAGTACTGTGTATTCTTTTTTTTGACATAGTGTCTTGCTATATTGCCCAGGCTGGATTTGAACTCCTGAGCTCAAGGGATCCTCCTGCCTCAGGAGTAGCTAGGACCACAGGTGCACACCTAGCAATGGGCCACGGCTGTTTATTCTTGATCCCCCTGCCCCAGGGTCTATGGATCCCTGTCCAGGTTTAGTCCCACTTCTGGAACTCACCATGCCCTCTAGAACTTTGCCGAACACTACGTGCTTGCCATCTAGCCAGGCCGTTTTGACTGTAGTGATGAAGAACTGGGATCCATTGGTGTCTTTTCCTGCATTGGCCATGCTCACCCAGCCAGGCCCATAGTGCTTCAGCTTGAAGTTTTCATCAGGGAAACGCTCACCGTAGATGCTCTTTCCTAGGAAGAGAGGCAGAGTGGATCAGGAAGCTGGGTTAGCCCAAACCTGGCAGATCTTTGGGGTGAGGATGCAAGGGGCTCAGCCTGTCCTCTGTGCCATGCTAGGCCTGAGAGGAGAAAGACTTTTTATCATCTGGGCTGAGATTAAGTGGGCTCTGACAGGATGGATTACTTTTGAGAGCATAGTTTTATGGCACATATTATCAGAAACCTTTGGCTGTTGCCTGAGGTCTGCATGGAGGGACTTTAGTAGGAAGATGCTTTTGTGCTGTGTAGGATGCTGGGGAGGGAGGGACAGGAGGAGGAACCCTCTAGAAAAGAAGGACCACTGTAGCTAACTAGCTTGTCTTCCTAAAAGCACAAAAGATAGGTGTAGCTGCTGAGTAGAAATAGGACACAGCTGGGAGTGGGGGAGGGGGAGGCAAAAGAGAGGAGGTGCCATTTGGGTTCCTTCTGTAGAACTGAGAGTGTCTTATTAAGGAATGAGCATACAATAAAGAGCACCTACAAATGCATGTCATGTCTGTCCATGTGGGGTTTGGGGCCGGGGTCTACAAGAGACTTGTACAGCTGAGTACAAGTCTCTAATCTGCTTCCAAGATTCTAGTTCGAAAGACAGTTCCAGGAGAAGCACTAGAACCCTTCTTTTCCCATTACCCCTTAAAAGATTTACATTCTTGGGGCCTAAAGACCTCAAGAATCCCAGCATTAAATATAATAAGTCATTTTCTTTCAATTTACTTGCATTATTTACTTTTTCTCAACACACCTATGTTTATCCTGCAATTCCCCAGGACAAATCCAGGCTAGGAAACTGAGTTTGACTGAAGCTGACCAGTGAGGGGCTGCTGTGTAGCAGATGCGAAGATTGACAGCCAAGATGGTTAGGCTGGCTGGTGGCGCAGGGTGTTTTGTCTGTGTTCCACCTCTCGCCCTGAGACTGGGGAGGAACTAGACTACCACCAACCTGTGTTGACCTCTGGCTGGGGTGTTGGCTAAAAACTCCCTTTTGAGGATTTCTGTGTTAAGTCCCAGTCAGCCACAGGACTTCCATCCTGAAATTCTCCAAATCTATATCCCTAGCTCCAACCCTTTTCCAGCACACAAGGAGTTCCCAACTCAAAGGTATAAATTTTTCACTCTATGCCCAATGCATATCATCATCTTTCCTTCTAGACTGCAGTTGTTCTTCTGGCAGCTTTTCCTCTGCACACTGTTTGATGTTGTCTCTATTCCCCATTTATTCATCCTTTCCATCCATTCCTGCTACTCTCACTTTTTAACAGCTCATGCCTACAGCATAATAGTGTGTGCCAGATTGTTCTAAGCTTCTTACATATCTGACAATCTACCCTCTGAAGCAGTAGCTAAAAATCCCATTCCAAAGATGAAAAAATTGCTGGCAGAGTGGCTCCAGTGGTAATCTGCCTTTCAGTCTTAAGTTCAAACTGCAGTACCAACAAAGATGAGAACACTGAGAGACAGGGCAGTTAAATGTATTAAAGGTACCCAGCTAACAAGCAGCAGGGCTGGAATTCAAACCAACATGGCCTGGCTTTTGAATCTCTGCTCTAATCCACTAGCCTACACTCATTAGGGATTCAAACCTAAGTCACCCTGCTGAGTGACAGCTGCACCAATCTCTCAGCAGTCAGCTTGCTCTTGGCTCCACATCCTAAATTCTACCACCATATCATTTTCCCTTAAAACTCTTTTTGATTGGGTTGTCCTTCCATTTCAGTTCTCAGGATACATGAGGCAACACCTCCACTCCCTAGAGCACAATACCAGGTTCCTTGTCATAAACCCACTTCTTTTTTTTTAATTTTTATTTTTTTATTATTCATATGTGCATACAATGCTTGGGTCATTTCTCCCCCCTGCCCCCACCCCTCCGCTACCTCCCTCTCCCCCCCACCTCCTCAATACCCAGCAGAAACTATTTTGCCCTTATGTCTAATTTTGTTGAAGAGAGAGTATAAGCAATAATAGGAAGGAACACGGGTTTTTGCTAGTTGAGATAAGGATAGCTATACAGGGAGTTGACTCGCATTGATTTCCTGTGCACGTGTGTTACCTTCTAGGTTAATTCTTTTTGATCTAACCTTTTCTCTAGTTCCTGGTCCCCTTCTCCTATTGGCCTCAGTTGCTTTTAAGGTATCTGCTTTACGTAAACCCACTTCTTTACCCTGGTGAGTGCTGTATTTCCATTTTTCCCAGAACCCTCCCCTTTAGCCAAGTTCCTGCCATAGAACAGAGCTGGGCTCACATCTTAACCCTGCCTCCTCTTTGGCAGTTCACATTCTCCCCATCCAGGAGGCTCTCTCAAATCTTTCCTCACATTAACAGGGCCATTCTGCATCACTCAAAGTAACTCCTCTGTTTGCCACCAATTACACATACTTTCTAGGCACTTAACATTTAGGACCTCACCTAATCCTCACAATGCCCATAATTCTTATCCATCTCCCTCTACAGATAAGAAACGAAGCTCTAAGGACTCACTTTGAGGTCACAAAGTAAGAAGGTGGCAGACTCTGGATCAAATCCAACTGGGTCTGATTCAGTAGTTCTTTGAATTATCTCCGCTTTGTCCACTGTAACCTGGTACACTACTGCCTTTAGCCATTACTTTAATCTCTGTGGCTATGAAACTCAGGTTTTTTCTCCTAGTTCTTCCTGCCTAGATGATAAACAACTTGAGGACAAAACACAAATCCTATTAGCTGTATTATGGGAATCATCAGGTACTGGAAGTGAAACATCTTTACATCTTCAGCACCCTCTTCTTGGAGACTGAAGGAATAGCAGACTGGTCACCCAGCACAGTGAAACAAACCCATGTGTTAGTCCAGGGTATGTGTTTCTGCTGTATGTGTACAAGAAATGCAGAGGTGCAGCTTGGCCCTTGCAGGGTGTTTTCTGGTGGAGGAATCAATTTTCTCACCTTTGCTAGAATTTCCAAAGTGGTGTGTGTGGGCTTTGCATACCTGATCTAGAGGTCCACCTAACCACATCCCTCCCTCTCTTTTATATTGGGTTCCCTTGCAAAGAGGAGTCCACCTGGTCTCAATGCATGTGAGAGGCCTGTCTACCCAACACAGCTCAGCTGTACTACTTGGAGGCTACCATTGAAAGACTCCGCTACCCAGAGGATCTGAAATTACCTCCTGTGCCATCTCCCCTGGTGAAGTCTCCACCCTGGATCATGAAGTCCTTGATCACACGATGGAATTTGCTGTTTTTATAGCCAAATCCTTTCTACAAAAAGGAAAGAGAAAGCAAGAAGATGGCATGAGGCAGCAGGCAGATGTCAAAAGGCTCTATAGGAACCCAGCCCACAACTGCTCACAAAAGATACCTCTTCACTGGCCAGATTCATCACTGAATGATCAGTTAGTTACTGCAGGCCAGGCACAGAGCACACAGATCCCAGAAAGATCCTACCTTCCTGTACAATTCCCAGACTTTATAAAATTCTAGGCCACGAAATGCTTTTACCCCTCTTTTCATCCTAAGAAAGATGTAAGAAAATGGATGAACAAAAAAAATCACCTCATGGCCCAATGGAGTTAAAATACAAACTTCACCAAAGGGAACACTTGTTTTCTTGAAGCTCTGTGCCATGTCCTGAGTTAAGTCTCTCAGTTAAGTTCTGGACCCCTTGTTCCTAAAACATGACAATACTGAGTCCCCAGCACCACAGTCAGTTGGTCTTCAACCAGGGCTCCCATACAGATGGGCTGCACTCAGCAGTCCAGTCTGCTGCCCCCTAATGCTTGGAGTTGACTACCTCTGTCTGGGCCAGAAGCTTACCTCTCCTGTAGCTAAGGCCACAAAATTATCCACTGTTTTTGGAACAGTTTTCCCAAAGAGACCGAAGACCACCCGGCCTACATCTTCATCTCCAATACGTAGGTCAAAGTACACCTAAGGAAAAAGACCATTTCAAACTTAGCCTTTTAAAAAAGTGTCTTGGTACAGAAAGGAGGGCCCAAGAACCTACCCTGAGGATGGGAGAGAGAACAGAGCACAGAGTAATGGTTCTGAATCTGACTTTGGTGGAGGCAAAATCCCTGGGAGAATCTACTGAAAGCTCCATATGCTTTCCTGGAAAAAAAAATGTTTCGTTTACACTGTCTGTAGACTACAAGGTAACCTTTGATCTAAATAAATAATGGGCTCAGATTATCGAAAATGACATTTAAAAACCCACTTAAGCCCAAGCTTACCATTTACTGTCCTTTGTAATTGGAAGTGGCTAAAATCCGGCTTAACGGGAGAAAAGATTGGATAGACGCGATCTTTCACCACTTCCCCAGCACTCCAAGGCTGCCAGCGCTGGCCGCGCGACTGGACAACCCCAGCCAGGAAGGGGCTTATGGGTGCTGGAGAGGGTCCGCACTCTCAGAGTGGGAAGGAAAGACCTAGGCGACTCGAAGCCAGAGCCGGAACTCCGGATCTCTAAATGCCGTGGACGGCACTGCCCGCGGGGGCCGAAGCTGCATCACAGACAGTGGAGGAGGACAGGCCTCGCCAGGCAGGGAGGGGGAGAGAAGGAGCCCAGACCTTGACGGTAACTTTGGGTCCCTTTTTCTTCTCATCGGCCACGGAGGGTCCTGGTAGTAGCAGGAAGAAGACGGAGCCCACGACGAGGGCGGCGGCGAGGAGCACCTTCATGTTTCGCCCAGAGAAGCGCAGCATCCACCGGCAAGAGCGAGCACTGCTCGAGCAGACCGAACTGGAAGAGGGTGGGGATGCGCGGCTAAGGCCGGGCGCCGCCACCACGTGAGGGGGGGAGCTGGGACTGTGTGTGACCGCCTTGCACGGGGCAGTGTCCGCTTTCCCCCCTCCAACTTGCGGCCAGCTGGTAGATCCCGTTGGGGGCGGGGCCTGCGCTCCGGCCGGGACAGGGGCTCGTGGGAGGCTGCCACGTTACTGCTCCCTCATTGGCTTCCTAGCTAGTCCCTCCGCCTGCAGGAAGGCAATGAGCAGAAGGCGACGTTCGGAGAACGCAAGGATTGGTCTCTGAAGAGACTACGAACCCCAGCATGCCAAGCGGCGAGGCGGGACCTACCGCCACCCTGCCCCGCGGGAGGTCGCTGGTAGTACTTGTGGCTGCGGTCTTGGAGTGGTCGAGTCAGTGGGCCTGGACAGGGCCGAGGACAGCTGTCATAGTGCGTATGGGCCAATCAAGCGACCAAATTGAGTTTCCGTATGGTAGCCTGCAAAGACTCAGGGCACATTTATTTTTCTATTTTTTCTTTTTGTAGTGCTGGGAATTGAATTTAAGGTGTATTTTCACATACATACATAGAGCCTTCTCTAACTCCTACATTCTTGAAAAATTTGCTACAAAACCTATTTCCATTTTTTTCCTTTTCACCTTGTCTCTAGCCCTTTACCCATTTTTCTCTCCCTCCTCTAAACCTGTGCTTACTGTTGTATGAAGCAATGCACACTCTATTATATGCTGTGACTTAACTTTCTTGCCTTGCCTATTTGTTTTCTGAAGTAGACCTTTTTTTTGCGGGGAGCGGGGCAGGAAAACTGCTGCAACTTCATCTGTATACAGCTCCCTCAATGCTGCTGCAGGATTCAGTGCTCAACGAGCATTGTTTGAGAGAGCTTCCCATTAATACTGAGGTGAAAAATGATACTTGCAACAGCCTGAGACTGACATCTTCCTTTCCTTTTCAAGAGTCCTTCAGGAAGGTCAGCTTGTCATCGGATGTCCCACAGGATTGTTTCAGGTTGTGACACATTTGGTGGTGTTCCAGTTTGCAACATACTTCAATATTGGAGTCTTCCAGAAAAATACAAATGACATTCTTTTTTTTTTTGCGGTCCTGGGGCTTGAACTCAGGGCCTACACCTTGAGCCACTCCACCAGCCCTTTTGTGTTAGGTAACTATTTGCCCTGGCTGGCTTCAAACCATGATCCTCCTGATCTCTGCCTCCTGAATAGCTAGGATTACAGACATGAGCCACTGGCACCCAGCAAAACTCTTTTCTTAAAGTTGGACTTTAAAACTAATTTTCAAAGACTAACTGTAGAAATTCTAGTTTGTCACTACCCAGATTGTAGACATGGCTCCATTTCTGTAGCTGAACTAATTCGATTTGCTCTCTACATGAAGTGGTGACCTGTGTTGGAATTGTGTGTGGTCACTGGCATTTCTGAATTTGTCCTTACCTTACACATTTCATCACTGTAATTAGGCTGCAGAATTTCAAGAGTTCTCATGTAAACACAAATAGCATTTTCTATTCCCTATCCTTGTACCTCAACCAGGCAACTTCTGTTAGATGGAGTCTCTTTTAGGTAAAGTTGATCTTCCACATCCACCTTCCCACCCCTCTTTTTTTGGGGGGGAGGTGAGATAAACTCTCTCCATTCAGTAGTCTCACACTGCCCATAGCCATTGAGAGAAATGTTTACCAAGCCATGTTCAAAGCAGCCTTTAGCACATGAGAAGCCAATGCTAAAATGGCATAAAAGCATCCTCTTTCTCGCCCTCTTGCCCTCTCCCCACCCCACCCAGTACTGGAAACTCAGAGCCTCCCACTTGCACACCACAAGTCCTCACTCTCACTTAAAAAAAAAAAAAGTCAAGTTGATGGATGAAATGCCTTTGATGTACAACTTTTCTCTCAGGATCTTAAACATGTTTTGTTTTCCTGCTGGGTATAGTGGTAAATCTCTGTAATCCCAGTACTTAGGAGACTGAGATAGTAGAATCCTGAGTTTGAGGCCAGCTTGGGCAATCCTATGTTCTTTTTCAAAACAAACATGTTCCTACTTACCAGTGAGAAAATGAGTAATGGAGTAGCAATAAAAGAAACTGTGGCGGGGGGAGGTGGCCCAAACAATATGTATACATGTGAGTAAATGTAATAATGATAGAATAAAAAAATAAAACTTAAAAAAAAAGGAAAAAATAAATTGTAGCCTGCCAATCCTATGGGCAGTTAGTTGTCCTGGTTGTATATGCACTAGAATCTAACATGCACATCAAAGTTATACTGTATCTTGTCTGTACACCTGTTCTTTGTTAGCCAAACAAAATTACAAAGCTACCAAAGTAGCTACCACAGAGCAGAACTTGACTGTCTGTAGTATCCCCCATGGGGATTCAGGAACTAAGGAGTGAGTGAGTGAGAACGTCCAATTTCTAGGAATATTTAAGTTTCTTTATTTTTTGTAGGAGGGGTACAGCACTCCTGGAGGTACTACAATAGCAGGTTGAAGCATAGGGTGGATGGAGCAAGCTCCTATTCCACCTCCCTGCCCCAAACCATTTACTTTGTTTTCAGAGGATGTGTTAGATATTGAATTGATAAGAACATACGTTACACTTTCTTAGCCAAAAGACTGAGAAGCATTTTCCCTCTTAGCCAAAAGACTGGGGCTTGAACCCAGGGCCTCAAGCATGCCAGGTAAACACTCTACCACTGAGGCAATTTTTTTTTTTTTTTTGCGGTGCTGGGGTTTGAACTCAGGCTTACACCTTCAACCAGTCCACCAGCTCTTTTTTGTGATGAGGTATTTTCAAGATAGTGTGAGGAAAACAGTCTTTTTTGTCAAAGTGTTAACTGCTTGCAGTTTCAGGTTCTTGTTCACTGAGCTCTGTTTTGGCACTGAAATTTCTACCTACAACACCAAGTGTATCATTAGCCAATCTCCAGCAGATTGTGCACCCAAACTGGACCAATCCAAGTAAAGGGTGCAGGGCCCCACTGTGTCAGAAATAAAAATGAGGACCTATGGTCTGCTCCTCATGGTTACTGTGGCCTTGTGCCTACATACCTTTCTGCAGAAGTAAATTTGCCTTGCAGACAATTGTTTGTTTCTGTGTCTCCAATTGTGACCCTGGTGGTTTTCAGGGGTCTTATTTCTAACAATTTAGGGGCTCATCTGGGATAATTCCATCAGGGAGAGGTGCTCTCGGAAGCCTCTTACCTGGAGAGAAACGCATTCATCCACCTAATTGCAGTGACCCCTGGGGTATTGGGCAACCAGTGCTCTTGGACTGGAAATTCATTCTGGGCCTGAATTATCTTGGTGGCAATGCAAGAAGAAAGGGCCTTAGTAAGCATTGCGGTGACCAAGCAATTCTGTGCACAGACCAAGGAAGGTTAGAAACAGTATCAGCTGGCAAAGTATTCCTTGGCAGCCGGAAGGATCTTGGAGGTTGTGTGAGAGTGAAATGTGTCTGAGACACAGGGCAGTCCATAAGAGCCTAGTTGGGGATTTACACCGACCTGCTTATTGCCAAGTAGCACCACCGAGTATCATTCCATGAGGGAATTGGTCAGAGACAGACAAAGTGTGTGGGGTAGTGTGCCAGACATCCCCAGAAAATTAGGAAGGTTGAGCATCTACTGGGTATTCTCACCAACCAGGTAGACTGGGATAGGAAACACTGCAAGTAAAAAGAGCTCTAAGGAGTGTGAAACTAATATAGATGGCACATGGCTGAGGGTTGGAGTTGCTTCTCTCCTGGATTGTTTTCCACCTAATTCTAAATTTCTAAATCTGTCTAAACTCTTTACTAGCAGTTAACCCTTTTAAGTCTTGCTTTCAAGATGGGACACTTTTCCCATCACACACATGTCAAGACCAAGAGAGGAAACAGGTCGTCCAGGTCACTGCAGGTGGAATGGGGCTTGGCCCATTCACTCTCCTGACCAAGACACCACATGGTCACTGTCAGGGTTTTGGATCCACACCCTCAGCCTCATGTGCACACAGGCTGGAAGGACCAGAAGGAATTTTAATTTTCTGTCTAAGCTTTTCTTTACTCCCTACAAATGCCCATGTGTTTAAAATTGAGACCTTAGTATTCCGGTCTATTGTATTAGCTAAAATGCAACAAGACAGCCCCCTTCTTGGGTTTTGTTATGGATTCAATAAGGCATTTTTTTTTAATGATCATACGTGCTCCTTCCCTGAAATTAACACTTGATGGGCTAATTCATTCTATCTTTTCCATGCTTACTAAAATAGCCAGATATTGCATTGGAGATGTAATCCATTTTCCTTGCCTGACATACAAATTTTGATTTAAAAAACTAATTTTGGGTGTAAATTAAGAGGGTGGGCTCTCACATCATGTATCCTTTCTCTGGAGGAGGAAATGGGATGCCAGCTTTCCATCCAAAACTAGGCCCCCTAAATTTTCTTTAAAAGGTTTCACTAATAACAAAGTTTCTGTAGCACAGGGTCAACTATTATTAGAAGTTATTTAAAAAGCACCTTCTAGGGGTAATCTGAAGTCTTAAAAGAGGCCGTTTTAAGTTAAGATCCCACTCTTTGTTCCCAGTAGTGTGTCTCAATATGCCTAGTAAGGGGACCCCCTAGAGAACGGGGAAGTCCAGGACCCAGCAATAAGGACTGGGGAGGGGCAATGATTAGAAAGGGATGCCTCCATAAAAACCAGGTTTAATTAATCATGCTCCTTAAGGTGTGAGGAGATGTTCGTCCTTAAGGGTATAGATTAATTGTTCCAAATAAAAGGAACAGATTCAGATATGCAGGGCTCCATTTCTGTCTTTTCTTCTTTTTTCTTCTCTAGGCACAAACAGACAGCACAGGAGAAAATGCAGTCCTGGCAGTTCTCCTTTAGGATTTTATGAGCTCTGCTTACTGTGCTAAGGGTACTACTACTTTAAAATGTGTAAAACTTTAAAAAGGAGGGATTAAAAAAATAATACATGGCCAAACCTAACATTAAGATGCCTCAGAATTGGGCCCTAAAAGATTCCAATTGCGAGCTGGGTGCTGGTGGCTCATGTCTGTAATTCTAGCTACTCAGGAGGATTGCAAAAAAAGAAACTCAGAATCAGTTTAAAAGTAACACAAATGGCTCAAAATATCAAAGCTGCAATTGGAGTCTCTTTTTTTTTTTTTGCAGTACTGGGGCTTGAACTCAGGGCCTTCACCTTGAGCCACTCCACCAGTACTTTTTTGTGATGGGGTTTTTCGAGATAGAGTCTCATGATCTATTTGTCCGGATTTGGCTTCGAACTGAGATCCTTCTGATCGCTGCCTCCTGAGTAGTTAGGATTACAGGTGTGAGCCACTGGCGCCTAGCGAGTTTCTGCAGTTTGTTCAAATAGAATTTGGATTCTATTTTGGTCTTTAGCAGGGAAGGGATGGTGCATATTAAAACAGGAAGTTTAAAGAGATCTGTTGTGATCTGCATAAAAATTGAAGGCCCTGAGCTTATCTTGTTACTACCCTAAGGAAAATTCTGACTTACACATGGTTTAAAGGTTTTTCTGTGAGTGCACTCTAGTTGTTTTTGTGTTTTTGTGTGTACGTCTATTAGTCTTGAATTTATGATTGTTCATACTTAAATTGACATTTATGGCATACCTAATTTAAAATGTTTTTGGCATATGTGTTTAAACAACTTTAAAATGATTATTATAGATTTAATATAAAGGAATTGCTGATTCTGTTCTCTCCCTCACCTCTTCTACTACTTTTTAGAAACACCAGGTTTCCAAGGTTTTATTTCAACCAGGTCTAACTAAAATACAGACATTATTTTATGGGCAGTAATCTTCATCTATTTCATCCTGTCTTAAATTCAACTCTGTCATAATTGGATGTGTCATTAAGTTACTTGTATAGACAGTTTAAAATTACCTTTCTTCACGGGTCTACATAGTAAAAACAAGACAATTTTATTTAAATTTAAAATTCTTATAAAAGTTATTTTAAAATACAAGTTACAAAGTCAACAAGTAGAAAGGACATAAAAAGGAATTGAGTATGTGTTTGGGAAAAAAAATTAAAGGGAGAAAAAGTGCTTCTAGATGAGAAAAAATTTTGTAAAGAAACGTTTGTTCTAAAGATTGTTCCAAATGAAGAGGGATAAGCACAAACCATCAGAAGGTTCAAAATGTCATATAAAGGTCCTGAGTAAATCTTAAAAGTAAATGATAGATGGAATTTATAAAAGTTTATGTGTGTAATTAAGTTGACTGTAATTTAAGAGTTATCTAAGGGATTTCCTAAAGTCAAAATATTGCTTGTGAAACTCATCAGGGCTTTAACTCTTTAGGAAACTGAGTCCTAACTAAATGTCTTTTCAGTGATTTTAATGCATTTATCAAAAAGTTTATGGGATTAAAGTTATAAATGTTTAAAGGGACCAACACTTGGTCAATTAAAAAAAATTCTATCTGGGGGCCCTAACACTGTCTCCCTAAGCTTGTAAGAGTTCTAAAAGCTTTGCTAAATCTTACTCTAAGGGTAAAAATTTAAATTAACAGCCCTAGTAATCTTAAATTTAGATAAGACTTTGAAACTAAAAGGCAGGACATTATATCCAAAAAGAAAGAAACAATGCCGCCTATTGCCTCCTATGGGGAAGCAAATGTAACTTATTTTAGGGTAAAAGGCACTCAAGGCTCTTCCCCCTACAAGCCAGATTCTCACAGTTTATCCCAGCTGTGAGAAAAAGTACTTAAAAGAGCCAGAGTTCAAGAAACATCATTTGCTTTCGATGGAAGCAAGGTGAAAGGTGGAAGTTTCTTTGTATTTGATCGTGAGGTTAGTACGGTAACTTTTTGTACTATCACCTTTTCTTATGGATCAGTTTCTCTGAAATTATGTGCCGGTCTCTCTTCAGCTCTATCATCCCTTAGGCAACAGGAACGGCTGGTCCAGACTCCACTACTCAAATTTCCAGTGCATCTGCACCAACTGGGTGATTACATCCTGATCCGGACTTGGAGTGGAGAGAGGGCCCTTATCAGGTGTTACTCACTACTGAGACAGCAGCATGTATTGCTGACAAGGGATGGAGCCACTACACCTGAATAAAACAAGCTCCCAAGAAGGAATTATGGACCACGTCTTCAAGTCCTGATGACACAAAAATAACCTTAAAGAGACTGTAATAGGGTTGTTATTCCTTTTCCATTTGGTAAACTATCAATATCACTCAGACCTCTTCAATCTATTGAATTTGATGCACGCGTTGTAATACCCTGTGGGGATCTTAAGAATCAGTCTTATATCCATACTAGGGCTGAGACTGTATGTTTGTGTGCGGACCCCGTCCTAGTTATGAAGAGTAGTTATGAAGGTGGTTACTACCCATGTTCTTGTGGGACATGATAGGGTGGATGATTACATCTGGGGAATATATCTCACCAACCTACTACTACCCCACACAATGGGGAAAGGATAATTGGGGACAGAAATTAAGGGGCAAAATCCAGCTTAAGAAAGTTACTCCCCCTCCCAATTGTCAGCCCCTCCAACACTGACATAATGATCCCCATTCCATGACCACAGAGCCATCTGTCTTAAGGAACTATGGATTAGGAGCTAATCTTATTGGGAACACTGATGTATAGGTTCATTTCTCTTAGAATTGCTCAAAGAACCTGCTACCACAACATCCTCTAATGTCCTGTCCCCAACACTATCCCACAGTTCCGTCATAATCAGAGCGGGATAACTGTAGTGGAAGTCAAAAGATCTAAGACAGACTATAGCTATTAAAACTGGTTATGGGGAGACAAATGCCAAGCTGAAGTGGATTAAATATTCTTGTCTGGACTTAAAACAGAAGCGTTTGCTATACATGTGCAACAGGAAGACCAGAAACCCAAGCTGTCTTCTTTCCCTCTGGGATGGGCCACTGATCCTACTGGTGTGGCATGTATGATTGCCCTCTTCCAAGAAAAAACAGCCTGGGGCAATGGCTCTTGCAGGACTTTGTCACTACTGTTTCCCATGATTAATGACCACGAGAGAGGCTAAAGCTGCATTGGTCAATTAGACCCCCCATCTCGAAGCTCTAACTTTGCCTCTTTCTTCTCTAGGTGTGTGTGGCAGAGAAGGGCTAGTTTCTGGGAAACAAACCTGGGTGCAGTGAAGGCCAATCCTTTGAAGAGATGAGCAATGTCTGCTCTGTCACCTGGGCAGATGTCTGTATAGCAGTTTACTTTGAGACTGCTAGTAAAATGGGATTTGCACTTTAGTACAATTGGCCATCCCTTTCACCCTGCCATTCCCAAAACCCAAACTTCCCCCAACCATGTCTACATAGATGCCATTGGGGTCCCACGGCCCCCAATGGCATCTATGTAGACATGGTTGATGAATTCAAAGCAAAAAATCAAATAGCAGCAGGATGTAAATTAGATTAACTATATCTTTTATAACCAACAGGGATTTGTCAATTATACTAGGGCTGCAATGAAGGGGATTGCAGAACTACGCCCCACCAGTAAGATGGCATGGGAAAACTGTCTCTGGAGATGATTCTGGCAGAAAAGCGAGGCGGGGAATGCGTCCTGATTCGGGGTGAATGTTGGGACCACAACCAAGGCTCTCCAAGTCCTGACATCCCTGTCAAACAACTAGCTAAGATAAATGACTCCCTTACTAACAACTGGCTAGAACAGTTTAAAAAAAAATAGTAGTGATGACCTCAATCTTAACATCCCTCGTTGTATTTGAGGCAATGGCTTTAATTGGGTGTTGTGTTATACCCTGTATATGGGGACTAATTCCTAGACTCACAGAAACCTAACTAAAACTCACATATCATACCAATTATTGTTGAGTACACCTAAAACAGTCAAATGATGTTAAATGAGTTTGAAGAAAAGAATGGGAAACAAAAAGTGGGGGAACTATGAGGAAAACTGTTTTCTATCAAAATGTACCACCATCTTAGCTGCTTGCAGTTCTGGGCTCTTGTTCACTGCCAAATTCCAAATGTAGCATTAGCCAATCACAAGCAAATTGTGCACCCAAACTCAACCAATCTGAGTAAAGGGTGAAGGGCTCCACTGTGTCAGAAATAAAAATGAGGACCTATGGTCTGCTCCTTGTGCTTGCTGTGCCCATGTGCCTGTATACCCATCTGCAGAAGTAAATTTTGCCTGGGTGAGGCAATTTTCCATTTCTGTGTCTTCAACTGTGACCCCGGATGGTCTTTGGGGGTCTTAGGGTCTCATAAACTGTTTTTCCTGGCATGGAACAGTGATCCTGATCTCTGCCTCCTGAGTAGCTAGGATTACAGGCCTGAGCCACTGGCGCCAGGCTGGGAATATTTATTATTGAAGTGACTCATTCACAGGAGAGGGCAATGTTTGACCCAAGGGAATGCCCTTGGGTCATAATAAATAATAATAAATAATGCCAAAGTATCAGGCATTATTTTTGTTTACAGGAGCACGGAATCACATCAAAGTTAGTCCCACTTAGATTCTGAGAGGAAAGCCAGGGGAGACTAAAAACAAACCAAAGAACCAAACAAAAGTAGCCAAGAAAGGTAAGACATTTTATTTTACATACAAAAAGGGTGCAAACTGAGTCCTTTCTTCCCCAAATTGGGGAAGAGGTATACTTAAAGATCACATTTGTGTTTTCCATTGTGCCCTAGGAAATGGGCTACTCTGAGATAAGACCCACTTTCCATTTTCTCCAAAGGTGGCTTCTTCCTCTGTAGATGAATTTTTCCTAATGGTGTACAAATCTCTCTCCTGGAGGAACCATTTCAAATACATTTGAAATTGACATTCTGTTTAAAAATACTACAAGTTTCATTTTCACAGCTGAGTTGTTCAACCAGTGCCAGGGTTTAGGAAACAATACATATCTTAAAAAATAAAATAAAAAAGGCATTTAACGATAGACACAACCACACAATTAAAACTTATTTCTCCATAGCTGATTTATACATTATCTAGATTAAAAAAAATGCAATCAACATTTCAACATCTTTTTAAAAGAGTATAATGGGCAAAGATGAAAGGAACAGACAATAATAAATTAGAGCATATAAGATATCCAATGGGAATTATTGAATCAACATTATTTTCCATTAGAGGGGTTAAAATATTTTTGGTTTTTTTTAATCTACCTTTTCTGTTACTCTTCTCTCTGCTTGATTAATGGGGCTCATTCCTAGAGCCGGCTTGCTCAGACACTGATTTGAGGAGCTCTCATCTAATTTATCTCTGAGAATACTCAGGAACACATGGTTCCCAGCAGCCTAGGCTGTCTTTATGAAAATGAAAATGCACACAGATGAGTGCACACACAGCAATCACACCCCTCCATCTGTAAATATACTTATCCCCAAAGAAATGGCTCATCTTTCCTGAGACATTTCTATCACTGATAACCCTCTATGAGGCTTTTGGTGCAAGGGCTGGCCTGGGATTTGGTCTTGAGTCCATGAAAAGGAACAATGAAAATGTCTCACCTACCCTGAAAGATGGATTTGGGGGGTGGTCAGGGCAGTAGTCCTCTTGTGGATTACTGGGATGACTGCACTGCACCCCCACTTGTTACCATGGATAATCCTCCATTGAGACCTTAAAGGTGGTAATGGCACTGGAAATATGATTGTGAGGAATAAAAAAGAAAAAAAAAAAAAAGAAATCCTATCCACACGACTGAGGTTTCTTTATAATGTCAAGTTTGGTAATAAAACTAAAAGTATATGGAATTCATGTCCACTTTTTCCTTTGTAAGCTGATCTACAAATACTGGAGTGGGCTTCTTGGTTGGTTTTTGAGAAAATATGTCAACTGCTATTTCCTATATTCAGGGACCTACTTACTATTCTGAATACAATGAGAAACCTATTCTTTTGCATTTAGTTACCTGCAAAAGGAGTTAGGAAAAACATTTTTAAGACTGCTTACTGGATCAAAGACTCCAAGACTTGTGGCTTAAAGCACTGCTCAAAATTCTACAAAGCCACAAAAGGGCCATGGTTGCCTTTTTCCTTTTCTTAGAACTCCCCCCTGCCTCAAAAAACAACCCAAACCCAAAGGAATCCCAATCTGATTCCTACCAACTCATCATGAGCAAGACTGGGAGTCACTGGCCATCAACCTCTAGATGGGACTGCCTTATAGTCTGCAAAACCAAGAACCCCAGAGATAAGTGCCTGTCACCCACATGGTCAATCCAGGTGGGGTACCTAGAATCCTGGCTCCCTGAGGGTCTCTGGAATTCATTAGCTCACTTTGGGCAATGGTGGGGATGGTGGCAGTGGCCTGGCAAAGGCAAAGTTGGCTGTATGGCCTTACAAACTCCCAATCTGAGAAACTCTAGCCCTGGCATGGCTATAACTGGAGACATTGTCAGGGCAACTCAGTGGGAATGGAAAACTGGTTTCAATATGGACATGGGGAGAGGTGGCTGGAACACAGGAGGCAAGTGAGCTTGGGAGAGAAGCATCAGAAGACCAAGTTCCTTTGTGGAGATGCTTTCGAGGCTGCTATGGAAGTTATCTGGGAGAAGTGCAGCCATGCTTATTCACCGGGAGGGGAATGGATTTTATCTTCTATGTTACAAAAAAGTTAAGGCTATGATGTTAGTAACCACTATAATATAACATTGCCACTGCTGCATATTTCTGACACCAAGAGTGGTTACTAACACTCTTAAAATCATAAACATTACCAGCATACATGTCCACTGAACTAAACTGAAGGTTACTTTAAGAGAAGATGGACTGTTTGGCTCATGGGCAAGGACTGTTTCTACATATTTATACTTTCCTCTAAATATACAAGAAATCAACACTTCTAGAAATGTCACAATCTCTATCTTCTGCAGCTCATGCTGGAATTTTAACCAGCTAACTTAGTCACCTGACTCATACTATCCTGGACCTTGTTTACTGCTAGACAGACCCTACATAGACAATTAAGGCAGTCATGAATGCTCAGTGGCTGCTGGGATGTTCCTTTCACCTTGGAGGGCAGTCTGCAGTGAGAACTCTGAAAAGTGCCAAGGTGTGTGGAGTAAGTGATTCACCTTTCCATGACTAGACTGCACAGGCACAAATACTGGTAGACACTTTCCACCCTGGTGGACTCCTCACCTGCTTGCATCAGTCCAGTCAGGCTGCAATGCCTGAGGCATGGTAGGACTTAAGAGAACTCTAATGGTATAACATTAAGGTTTTTATTTTCTTCATAAAAAAAACAAAAAATGGAGCTTAGAACTGGATCACTTGTCCCTTTCTCTTCTTGTCCCCTCCCAGTTCAAAATGCTTGCATCTCTTAATAGCCAGCATTCTCTTAGATCTGCAGTTGGGCTCAACACACTCAAGCCTCAGCACTATTTTCTTTGTAGTTTTAGCTTTTTTCCAGAAAATGGGCTTGGTCTGCCCACCATAGCCACTCTGCTTCCTGTCATAACGCCGCTTTCCCTGGGCATACAGAGAATCCTTGCCATTCTTGTACTGGGTCACTTTGTGAGGCTGGTGCTTGCCGCACTTTTTACAGAAAGTCTGGCGGGTTTTAGGAACGTTAACCATGATTACGGGAGGGCTATCCGCACCAAAAGAAAGCTTTTTTTTTTTTTAAAATGAACAGATGCTGGATTAGATTTACAAGAAAATAACAGCATCAATTTCAAAGAAAATGATCTTCTAGAATCATGGTTGTAAAATGTAGAAAGCTCAAAATCTACAGAGCAAGTGGATTTGGGGCTTGGGAAGATGAAGTGAGTGCCTGTACCCTACCATCTGGTTGAGGCCTAAGGCACAGCAACTACTGCAACAGGACTGAGGAGGGAGCCTGATGTGCTGGCAGGGCTGGAACTGATTGCCAAATTGCTTCTAGGGTAATTGGTTTGGATTTTTGTTTTGTTTTCTTAATTTTAAGGAAGATCATAACAGAATCTCTCAGGTCTGGGAGCACCTTGGAGTGTCAATGGCCTTGGAAAGATCACCAGAATCCTGCATGCTAAAGGAACCTGGGGGCTCTTCACCGTTGTTATGAAAACCAAGTATCTAGTACTTTGTGGGGGTTAGAGGGTGAGATCAGTGCATTAGGAAGAACACTTTGCTCCCCCCCACCAACTAACTGTTCAAGTTCAACCCCTCAAGAGCTAGTCTATAAAAAGAATTTAAGACAAAAAAAGTTACAAGCTCAGCTGCAAGACAGCCTGCCCTGAAACCAAGCTGATCACTGCCTTTGATTTTTTGTGGAAACAGGGTTGGGGGAGGCACTTAGTGGGGTATAGAGTGCCAGGATGTTCCAGGCTTTGCCACAATTTCCCCCTGCCCTCTCTTGAGAGGCAAGGAGTTTTCTGTACAGGGGCCAGGAAGTTAAAGTTCCTATGTGGGAAGTTAAGAATTGCCCTCATGCCAAATGTAAATCTCACTGATGGGCAAAAGGAAGCCAACACCAATATTCAGTCCTTATGGGGAAGGGGTGTGACAATGCCTCTCCCTACCACTCTGTTTCATATACAGAAACGTTTCTTGTAAAGGAATGCCAGATTACAATCTTTACATAAGCTAAGCAGGTCTGAAGCCAGTGAAGTGATACTCTCTAGCCAAGATCAGTTAGGTGAATCCCACTTACTATACTACCTCTGTTTCATGTAAGGTACATCAAGAGACTCGTCAGGAAAAGTCAACTACCAGAAAGTATTCACACATCCTCCAGTCCAAAAGATATCCCTACATAAAGCCAGAAGCAAAAATTTCCGTGCTCCACAAACCACCAGACTGTTACTAGCCATTGTCCCGCATGTAGCTTCCTATTCCTAGATACAAAAGCTTCTTTCCTGATGTGGATACTCTTCTCTCATGCCACATCTGGAATGAGAAGTCACTGTTTGAAAAGGTCACTAAACTCATGAAAACAGAGCATGAGAAGAGTAACCCTACATATTAGTTAAACTCTTCAAACAGTGAATGAGGAACCAAGACGCTTTGTGGTAGAACATCATGTGAATATACCATGATGGTAGATAGAGGGTGTACTGGGGAAAACATGCTCAGAAGCATGGCCACCTTCTCTGGAATTGAAAAGGTAATTTCACTGCAGTATCCTTTTCCCTGGAATCTTCCAGCACCATTACCCTCCTGTTCACTGCAGCCCCAGGTAGCAAGTCCTAAACCCACTGTTAAGGACCTGCTCAGAGATCTTCAGGGGCTTGGTTTCTGATAAGGCAGGCCGGCCCAAATGCTACAACTCAGTACTGGGGCAGACAGGACATACCAATTTCATTTCCTGGCCCTATTATGCTGCACCCCGAGGCTTCTCTGGCAGTTAGTTGGAAGGCAAAGTTCACTGCCCTCTTTTTATCCACTAATGTCAATGTGGCGGCGGCTGTTTAATCACTAATTTTGTCCTCCAAGTCACCAAAAAGTCGCATGGCTATCGAGTAGGAAGAAAGTCTCTGGCAGTGGAGCAAACAGACATTGTGTTTGTTTTGTTTTGTTTTGTTTTTTGTTATGCATCTCCTCTCTGGGATGAGGTGTCTCCTGGTTAGTCTAGTGCTCCACCCACATGCAGGAGAACTGGGCTTTCAAACTGAAGGCTGTTAGGTCAAGAGGTTCTAGTGGGGGCTTTCTTCAGCAGCTCAGAAGATGAATGAAAATTCAAGTATTGTTCCTTGTCAACCTGAGTATTCAGTCAGGATGACAAAGTTTGGCTTCTTCTCTTCTGGGTGCTGCAAATCAAACTTTTCATCAAGAATGTCCTCTGGACTCATGTGCTCTCTGAATGGCTTGGCTGGCCCATCCCCCTCAAAACAGAAAAAAAAATAACCCCCCCCAATATATAACCAGACACAATATGCATCTGCCATGTTGTTAAAAAAAAGAAAAAAACCCAACAAACTAAAAGTGCAATAAAGTCAGTTTTCTTTTCTTTGCTCAGAACAATTTGCATGTCCTGCTACTGCCTGGAAAAAGGAATTTGCTTGTCAAGAAAGCGAAGAATGCCAACACACAGGGACAGTAGACTGCAGATTTCTCACAGCTTGTGTCCTACAGTGTAACTTCACAGGAGTGAGGGAAGAAGGAACCTGAACCCCATGGCCATGGCTGGAGGCTGCACAGGCATAGAGGGAGAAAAACCATGCCACCAAACACTCTGGGAGGTGGAGATGGTTCTTCTCCAGTCCAGGTCTGCCATATTCCTCTTACCTTCTTGGCTGTGCCCCAGCCTCTTGAGCCCTTTCCTTAGACAAGGCCTTCAGCTCAGTAGCTTTGATGCTGGAGAGGGCTGAGGGTGGGACAAGAACCAGGAGTAAAGGAAAGGGAGGGAAGAGAATAGTAGTCCTTGAGTTTTTGTGAATGACACCTTCACTGTAAACAATGGGAAGAAGAGTTGACCAGGCAGCCCCAAGGGCGAGCAGTGGAGGAGCAGCAGCTCTGGGACAGCTCAGAGCATCACAGGCGGGATGGCCACTGACACACTGGGTCCTGGCTGCCTGCACAGGCTCCTTCTAGGGCATATGTTTTCTTCTTTTTGGTTTGGATCTCCACCCTCCCCTACAGAGGAGTCCCTTCCAATGAGAAATGGCAGGAGCTGCACGTGCAATTGAGTCAGGGTCCCCAAGGTCTGAGGACTCTTGGGAGGCACTGGTCACTTGTGGCGCTGAGCAGTCTTCTTCCTTTTCCTTTTAAAGAAACAGCAGCACCTGGAGCACAAGGAATACTGCATGTCAGTGCTAGAGGCCTGTAGCTTCTAGCAGACCTCTGCCTGATTCTGCTTGCTGAAGAGGGTAGGATTTTTCCCTAGGGCGCCCACCCACAGGACCACCTACTATCTATATTGGGCATACTCAAAGCAGCAGGCAGTGTCTGCCAGGAAAGTCAAATGAAATAGCTGCTTGATTTCAATTTATAGCCACCTATAAAAATGCTTAGCCTAAGTATGGCTGAAACAGGCATTTCTGGAAGGAGGATGAAGAGGGCTTTTTTCTTAGTCTGACACCCAATCCAGATACTCTAGAAAAAAGAACCAAAGCTGGGGATTTGTGGGCTAAACTAAGGCAAATAAATCTCATACAAAGTATGAAGGTTGGAACCCTAGGAGGTTGTCATTATGCTATCAACAAAGGATGAAAAATTCTCCCCATTCTTGCTCCCCCAGATACCTGAAGTAGGCAGGAGGAACTCTGGTTCAAGTAACTGTGAACCCCCATCTCCTTGAGACCAGCAATCATCCCCTCTCATTCTGAAAAAACCAATATCAGGAGCTGATCCTCAGGAGTCTCTCTTCTGGTTGCCAGGTACTCCCCACTTAGCTCCCTGAGACTGATGGTTCTGTGCCATATGGGCTTAGGAACTAGTCTGTTTAGGGTAGAGGTTGGGGCCCTCCACATGCCACCTTCTGGGGAGCAGCAGCACTCCTGACATCCCCTTCTTCCCCCCAAACCTGACGATCCCTCCTTACTCTGGCCTTTGGGCTAAGAAGTGTGATTGTTGTTTAGATAATCCAGAAGGGGGTGATGAGGGCTGTGGTAAAGCTGATGCAAAAGATGTTTTCTCCAGGGAAACAACACATGGAGAATGAAAATGTGAGGATCAAAGGTAGTGGATGAGCCAAAGAGGCCAGGATGATGGAGGGAAGTGAAGTTGAAAGTGTAGCTCAGATTTGCTTGACTCTTGAAAGAAAAGCTTTTTTTGAGAAAACTTCAGGTCTCTTTTTTGAGAAATCTTTAGGTCTCTTGCCTAATCCTTCCAATTTTTAATGCAAGGAATATTCACATAGAAATACAGGTGTCAGAACTTCTGACACCCTTAAGTTCTCCACTATAGCTAAGGTTCGCTTTCTTTTCAGACCTCTTGGTATTACTATATCCAATAGACTTACTATAACTTGGAGAAAGTTTCTTAGAATGCAGAAATATACATTCACACAGACAATGATAGGCTTTAACGGTATCTCAATGAATAAGATTTGGAAATTTGGGGAATTTGGAGTTTTTTAAGAGGATCTTAAAATTTTTTCTCTGAGAGTTATCAATGACAATCATAAGTCCACTGATAGACTCTGCACAGATGTGTTACTCTCAGAAGAGAATAAGGGCAATGATCAACTCATGTTTTAGGCTTCCTTCAGTTGATTCTTTGGTTGACCAGACATTCTTAACATTAGCTAGAGTCAAAACTGATCTAGGATTCCCTACTCATGAGCCATCAAGTGCTCTTCTCAGGCTGGTGGAGTGTCTCAAGTGGTACAGTGCCTGCTTAGCAAGCATCCTCAAGGCCCTGAGTTCAAATCCTAGTACTGCAAAAAAAAAAAAAAAAAAAGGTGCTCTTCTCACACTTTTTTCACATGACTCCCTTACTATGTTCTGGCTCTCTTCCTTCAGCTTTTCCCTCACTATGTTCCTTTTCTCTACCATGCTTGAACATTCTTCCTCTGCTCTATGATTTAGCTCAAGTCCTGTTGTGACCACTCATAGTGACCTCTCAGCTTTTTGGAAATGATAACGTAGTGTCTACAGAACACCTTGCCCTTTCACATGTGTACGTCTTCTTTCTCCAGATGGCACCTAAATTCTTTGGGCAGGCCCTGGGGCCCCTCCTGGAGTTCCAAGCACAGGGTTGGATGAGCATAGTAGGTCTTCCAGTATTTGCAGTCAGGATCACAAGAAAAATGACCATGATAATGTCAAATTACACAGACACATACTTGCAAAATGAATAGGCCAAACGTACTCTTTGAAACCCTAAGACTATAAATCCTATTTCCATAAAAACCAACTACTATCTTCAATACATCCCTGTTTTTAGGGAAACCATGTAGGCAATTTGGCTTAGATAGTTAGGGCCCAGAAACTAGTGTCCAACCCTGTCATTGAAGAGAAACAGAAATGATGTAGTCACAGAGTAAAGCAGGTTATTATGGTGTAGAATAACCCTGTGTGTATAGACAATATGGGAGGGTTATGATTCCAGACTATAACAGACCAGCAAGTTCAGGAGTGCCTGAATACCACAGGCATTATCCAGCAAAAGAGCTAGTGAGGGGACTCTCTCCCATAACAAGAATGTTCCTCACCAACATGAATCCTTTAGGTTTCTCCTTCACTATGCTCCCTTGTTATTTCTACGAATGTATTCAAGGAATCTTTTCCAGAGTGGAAAAGTCAGGCTCCAATATCTCTATCAGCTGAGTCAGCCCTTGGCCTACTATCTTTTCTTATAGGAATAAAGAAAAAGACAATAAATGAAAAACAAACAACAATACAATGTCCACCTCTCCCTCAAGGAGTTCTCTCTCTCTCTCTCTCTTTTTTTTTTTAAAAAACTCCTACTCTAGAGAAAAAAGAACTAGCTGAGTGAAAAAGAAGTCATAGATTTTTCCAAAGCAGCCAATTTCCTAGTTAGAAACCAAGCTGTAGAATGTGCAATTATCTGGCAACTTGTTTTTGTGGTTGTGAGGAACACTACTGACATCTAAACAACTGATATGGTATGGTAACCTTGTCATTTTATATCAGTCCCTCTCCCTGATAATATCTGACTGTATTATTTTGGAGAAAATTAACTCAACTAAAAATAAAAAAGGTAAGTTCGGATATTGTGGAATATTGTTTTGGCAGCAGAAAGGCAGAGATAAATGAGGTGGGTTTGAAAGGAAAGAAGGAATAGATTAATTCCTGTATAGAAGCATGCCCCATCTCCACCTTATGGATCTATTTCCCCAGTTTGGGATGGTTATGGCACAAGGAGGCATATGGAAGCCATTCAATGTTCCTAAAGTATTTTGTTTAGCTTTGCCAATCCCAACCTAGTCTGGTCTGCTCCCCTTGCATGTGGACTGGAGAGTGGGACTCACCACAGGTTGAGCATTTTCAGGCAGCTACAGAATATGTAAAGGGAAAAACACAGAAAGGAAGAGAGAGAAAGAGAGATATTAGTCCACAGAGGTGAGATGGAAGCAACTCCCTGTGAGCCATGCAAACATGCAGTACATGTCTGTGTTTAGTTTCTTCCTGTTGAGATAGGGTGAATAGGCTACTTGGTCCCCACATTAAAGTGCAGGGGCAGGAGTCTGACAGAGGTATCAAGGTAGGAGCTGGATCTCAGCAGGAAGGCAAAAGGGAAAGAGTTGGTGGGAGTCTCAGAGTTGGTGGGAGTCTCAGGGTTGGCTTTCCTGGCAACTTCTAAAAAGGCAGCAGTGGAAGTAGCAAATTGACCCTGCTTGTAAGAACTCAGTCAAGCACCAAAGCTGAGTCATTTGGTTCCCACAAAAGGCGGAAACAAGAAGTTGTGCTAATCTACTTACTCCAAGGGAAAAAGAAGTTCCCTAGGTTTCTGTAAGTCTAACATGCCTGAACAAAGCAGCTAGTAGCTAGTAGTAACTCTTCCTTGAGAGAGACAGAGAGAGAGAGAGAGAGAGAGAGAGAGAGAGAGAAAATAAAAGGTTTAAGAGACACTAACTTTATCTTATCAGAACATGAACCAGAGGAAGGAGGTTCACTGCTCTGGGTACAACTCCCAGAGAAGGGCTTAAATCCTACTGTTATTAATTCTCAGGAGAAATAAGTTATAGCTAAAGTCTGAATAACCAAAAATTCCTATGTTCTTACCATAACAAAAATCAACCAAAAAGCTGCCTGCTCCCACCAGTCTTCCAAACATACTTAAACAAGGACATTTGTCCTACAACTAGAGAAAAAGGGAAGTCAAATGTTCATTTTGAAAACAGAACAAAAACCAAGACCTTGTTATTTGTTTCCACCTTTACACAAAACAAGCTGGGTGAGGAACCAAAATCAAAAGCTTGGAAGGAAAGGTTTCACACAGTCTTTCCAGTACCCAAGTTGAATTGCAATATAGGCACAGCCCCCTTCAACCCACAAACAGGCTGCATGAACAAATGGCATCACAGCTGCGTGCAATGAGGGGTTGTTTGGGATACCTCATGCTTCTCTAGCTGTGACTTCTTCCCATGAAAATAATCAAGCAAGTGGACACATGGCTACCCTGTTTCTGCCCCCATACAGACAGAAGGCCAAGAAGAGTAACACATGGCTGATACTGACAGTTCCCTAGGCAAGATGGATTTGCAGCTCATGAAATCACTAGCGAATCAACACACAAAATGCCCTAAGCCATAGGCTTTTAGATGACATCTGGCCAAATACTATTGCTCCCTTTTGGTTTCCATGCCATTTAGAGAGCCCAAACCTAGAGCTAAGTGGAAAAGAGACACAGTTGTCCTTCTTGCTAAATGGGAAAACTTTAACCACTCTTCACATTCTAGAGTGTAAACTGCACTAGAACAGAATACACTAGATTGAACTTTGTGTGAATGGTCCCGTTTTACACACAAGACACAAACACCACACTCACATGCACAATTAGTGTACACATTTACCAAGATGAAATGAAATGAAAGGGTCCAAAAAATAAACCTGTATAGGGTATATCATAAGACTAAAAAGACCATTCGATCTTGGTATTCAAAGAATACTATTAAACCCAAAGATGAATTTGTAAAAAAGTAAAAGCTCCAAATGTGAACTGGGAGTGGGGTGGGGTAGGAATTGATAATGGCTGTCTTTCAAGATCAGACACACAGAGTGCAGTGGTTCCTAACTTTGGCTGCACATTAGAATTACCGTCAGGCTTGGTTCAGGCATTTACATTTTCTAACATGCCCCACTTGACTCCAAAGTACAGCCAAGACTAAGAGCTCAGAGAGTGGGAGTATCATATTGGTTATTGAGAATGACAGAAAAATTGTTCCATTAAAGTTTTCAGTTTCTGAGAACAGGAAGCATGTTTCCTTACTGAAAATGGACTCCTGCTGGCATCACTCTCCCTCCTCCCCTGCCTCATGTACTAGTACCCTCTATGGGCCAGAAGAGCATCTGAAGCTGCCTTTCAACAGGATAGAGTCTAAGTCATCTTATGCTGCTTTTTATCTGTTAGGTAAGAATCCTCATGCCCTGGTTTTCCAAGGAAAAACTCTTGAAGGCAAAGTGAGCTCACTAGATAGATGCGCAAGAGGGGAGGGGCACAACCATGCAAAGTGCATCTAAAAAGAGGAACGCAGGTCTTGGAGGGCCCTCACTGACTTATGCCTAGAGGTATATGCATGTCCAGGCTTGGATTTAGGCTACCTGGGTGCTCAAGAGATCATGTGGGGCACAATAACACCATCAATACATTGTCTGCTCCAATGAACATGTTACTGGGACACCCTGAATGTTCTCAAAGGGCTCACAAGAAAGTTTATTCATATCGACTCATATTCTCTCTCTCCCTACATTATACTTCTTGGAGTTTAAATTTGGATCTAAGTTTGGGATGGGGGAAAAAACGGAAAGAAGTGGTAAAAATGCTGCTTTTGCAGTAGAACCAGCAATTATTTCACCTTCGACCCCAGATTCTACGAGTTTAAACACAGACCATGCAGAGAACCAAGGGGCTGGTGGTATGGGCAGGGCAAGACACACATGCAAGAGAAGCAGAAAAGGAAGTGGAGTACTCACTTCACTTTCTTGGGACTAGGGCCACTTCTTTTCTTTCCCAGACTCTCTCACAGGCACAGACTGTTCTTCTTCTCTAACTTATACCCAGGATTGTTCCAGGACTGTATACCCAGAGTTGTTAGCTATCAACCAGAAATTTAATGCCAGTCTGCACAGTCCATGGTTTAACAGTAGTTTTTTTTCTCTGTACCCGACAGGAAGCAAGAAGTTCCAGGGCCCCAAGAGGTTCATGGGTACTATGTCGTACCCCTTATAACATATTTATTTTAGTTAATTATGTCTTTTGCCCCTTGTGGATTAGAAAAATGTGATTATCATCCAGAAATCACAGCTAAAGAAGGGTGGCAGCACAGTTTAAGGCACCATGCAAAAAAAAAAAAAAAGTGATCAAAGAAAGAAAGCTGTAGACACAAGCATGAGGAATCCAGTCTGAGATGAGCAGCACACGGTGAGACAGAAAACATGTTTTCAACCCATGACTCAAGAGCCCCTTTGACAAATGAACGTACTTAGCTTCCTCCACTACCTCCACCTCGGCATGAGCAGTGATTGGTGCATTGGAGTGAGTTCCGATGGGGTCATCGACATTCAGCTCTCCATTGGTTGAACTAACCACCTGAAACAGAAAGGCAGACTGTGACAAGCCCATGGCAATATTAGGCTCCTGCCAGCATCACAGCAGGTCATTAAAAGAGATGTGGTATCAAGCTTAGGCACTAGCCACGAAAGGGCTGAAATGTGTGTTTTCTTGAGTTAAGGGAAGATTCCCAATCTTCCCAGATCCTTATCAGGTGAGAATGCAATTCAATGATATAGTCATATAATGATGATAATAACCTCCACAGGGTGCCTGTTTTGTGTCAGGTATTTTGCTACATTATATGGTGTGCCTGTAAATTTAATTCTCACAAAACCCTATGTAATAGATCATTTTGCTGTCTTTTAATGGATGGAAACACTAAGAAATGATTTAACCAAGGGTTAAGTTAGAGTATGTGGACTTCCATGAAAGAAATTTATTCTAAACATAGATTCTTTAACATTGCAGAAATGCATACAGTACTTCATTAAATTAAAAATTAAAATATAAGTGTACAAGCTGACTTCTTTTTCTTTGTTTTTATGAGTCAGGGTCTCACTATATATCCCAGGCTGGCCTCAAAATCAAAATCCTCCTGCCTCAACCTCCCAACTGCTGGGATAAAAGACATGTACCACCATTCCCATTATTACAGCTAAGTTCTAAAGATAAAATCACTCTACTTTCTTGAACATGGTAATTTCTTAAGTAAATTCTAGTCTCTGCTTATTATACTACAATTATAGATTCAGTAATGATGGTTTTTTAAAAAATTCTGAAAAGTTAACCAATAGTAGGCACCAGAAATTGTAAACAATCACACTTTCCTTCAGAAATTTCTTCATTGTTTTGACCATTGGTTTGAAGTTACTCAAATAACAAGATTGCCACATTCTCTCTGGTGAGAGGGAAGACGGTAAGTAAACACTTTTCCTTGGCCAACCAGTCTTATTTCAACGACCTTTATTTCAGGTTCACTGTCATCCCACTCCTCACTGATGGTCCCCGAACTGTAAGTGAAGGCTCTCACTCCTGTCATCTGGTTAATGTGGACCCGATCAGGCTTCTCTTGCTTGTGTAGTTGCTTCTGCCACCTGGTTTCATTTCCAGCACATGATTCCTGTTTATGTGGGTGCTGGGGAGTGGGAAAAGGGACCCCGCTGGACAAACCATTCTGCTGTTAAAGACCTTGGCTGAAACATGGGAGAGAACCACAAAATAGGATAAATGGTTCAGATATCATATGCCCTTGGGTAAGTAACTTCATCTATGTGAATTTTTCTTACAGGTTAATGTGAGAATTATATAACAAATGTATGGGACAATGATGGGCACAATACTTGTTATATAATAATGGAGGCAGCAAGACACAGTAAGTAAGAACTGGGCTCTAGAATTAGCCTTAAGTTTGAACCCCAGCTCCACCACTTACTTGCTGTGGGTCCTTGGGCAAGGTCCTCAATCTTTCTGTGCCTGAGTTTCCTAGTCTGTAAAATGCAGAAACAATGCTGCTTACCTAATGGATTTACTGTGTAGACAATCCACAGAAAGTGCTTAGCCCAGTGCCATGATGCATTAATAGTTCAAGAAATGTTCATTTTACTGTTATTTGCCCTCTACAAATGTTTATTATTATCTGCCTCTAGCTCTAGCATCTTTACTAACAGCTAATTCACAAAACTTGCCTGAATAAATTACAAAGAGGAAGGCAGAAGGAATGTTTAGTGTAAGTAGCAGAAAAGATGACTAGAACCCCACCAGCAATGTAGAGCCACCATTATTTCTAAACCCGAATAATTACTGCTCTTATTAATAACACACGCTTTAAAGGATTAAAATAATGTTGTATCATTAGTGAAGAAATACCTACAATGTTAAATTTGTACTTGCCTGAGGGATACCCAAATTTTAGCTACTCATTAAATTTAATATCTCTGATTAGCATACAACCTGACTTTATCTCCTGATGTTATCTAGACAATATACTATTCACCCCTGCTCCAATAAAAAGGTTTCTTCTGAATATAATCATGATTAAAAAAATTAGAAAATTCAAAATGTAGGATATGTAGTTGTAGGACAACTAGCCTGCACTATTAAAAAAAAACTGATATAAAATTTTTTTTTAAATGCTGGTGACTGCTATTGACTAAAAGGGAATGGAAGTGACTATGGGACTGAAAGAGATCAAAAAGGCATAACAACCAATACAATGCATGAACCTTAGTTAAATCCCAGACACTATTAAATTTGTGGGGGGGGGTAACTGGAACTGGGCAAAAATGAGATATGGACTGTTAGATATTATGGAATTATTAATTTTCTTAAATATGTCAGTGATGTTACAGTTATAAAGGAGAATGTGTTAGTTCTTAGGAGATACAGGTAGAAATATCTGGGGATAAGATGTAATGTATGGATCTTTCTTTCAAATGGTTTGGTAAGCAAACACATACTCATCCAACAGAATTAAAGCAAAACTGGCAAATCTTAACAATTCATTAATCTAGGTTAAGGATAGTTCCAAAATAAAAGTAGGGTAAAAACAACAAAAAGTTGAGGAGAGTAAGTTTAAAGGTTACAGAATCATTCTAATGCTAACATATTGATTGCCTCAATCCTACATATGCTTCTGTGGACACATTCTAGCCACACAGTATTGTGAACACTTAGAAGTTCATTCTGTGAGTATGATGACAGAAGTCATAGTAAGTTTCTTGCTTTCTTTTTTTTTTTTTTTTTTGTGGGACTGGTGTTTGAACTCAGTTTCACACTTGCAAAAGCAGGCGCTCTACCACTTGAACCATACCTCCAGTCAATTTTGCTCTGGTTATTTGGAGATGGGATCTTGCAAATTATCTTCTTGGGCTGGTTTGGAACCATGATCCTCCTGATTTCAGCCTCCCAAGTAGTTAGGATTATAGGAGTAAACCACTGGCACCTGGCCATAGTATGTTTGTTAATGAACAACTGTGGAACTACACAAGATGTTACATAAAATGTCTTCACATAAGTTGGGTGTGGTGGTACATGCCTTTAATCCTAGAACTCAGGTTGGCAGGAGGATTGCAAGGTCAAGGCCAACCTGGGCTACATAAGTGAAACCCTGTGAAAGAATGAAAGAGAGAGACAGAGCTGGTGGAATGGCTCAAGTGGTAGAGTACCTGCCTAGCAAGCTTGAGGCTGGGGGGTAGGAAGGAGGGAGGGAGAGACAGAAAGGTGAGGGGGAAGGAAGAGGGGGAAGGGAGGGAGGGAAGGAAGGGGGAAAGAGAATGAAAGAAAGGTCTAGTAACATGAAAGAATTACCAGACTTTGGGTCATACTGAGTTGCTTGAATATCTTAAGGATGAAGGGGTATCCTTATTTTATAAATGACATCTTATGTCAATAAGCATCTAGACTCAAATGAATCAGGCACAAAAGGGATCATTACCACCATTTCTCTACCTTTAAACTTATTTGAAATATGCCTGGGGATCAATAGTCATGATAAGTCTGGGCCTTTGCAGCATTTCCTTATTTTAAGTTGGAGGCACAGCTTGTCAAACTACTAACTGCTGCCTGGATATGCAATAACAAACAGCAGTATGATGGACAGTTGGATTCTAGGCCTAGCTCTACCATCGACATCTTCTGGGAGTTTTCTAATTCTGTAAGATAGGGCCAATAACTTTTGCCCCTATCTACCCCATAATTACTATGACAAATACAATGTCTAGGAAAGAGATCTGAAAAGTTGTAAAGAACATTATGAGTACAGTGAATTTTAGGTATTTTCAGATGGGATGGTTGTCATTATATTGCTCATGCTCGCCTTGAACTCATGGTCTCAAATGATACTCCTGCCTGCTAAGCAACTGAGACTTGTCATGGTGCCCACCTGAAATTACTATTATTTTAAACAACATCATTGATATAACTTTAGGTTGAATTTTTTAGTATAACTTCATCAAAAAATAAGATTTGCATACCTGGAACACTGACATTTATCTTATGGTAATCACTATTAGCATTAATCATACTAGTCTTCCTGCTATATTATATAAGATCATATACAATTATTCATGAGAAAGTCTAATGCAAAATATTAATTTGACCTTTACTTCTCAGTATTGATAGTATCCTTTGTAGAAATCTCTCTTTTTTAAAAATTTGGATTATGAGTACTATTTTTCAAAATGTTAGACGGGGCTGGGATATAGCTCAATGGTAGAATGCTTGCCTAGCATGTTCAAGGCCCCAAGTTCAAACTCCAGTACTGCCAAAAAAAGTAATATAAAATAAAACTGATTTTGGGGGCTGGGGATGGTAGAGTGCTTACCTAGCATTCCTGGGGCCCTGGGTTTGATCACTAACACCACAATTTTTTTTACTTTTATTAGGTTTTTATTCATTAATTCATTAATGAATTATTCATTAGTTGCTTGTACTCAAATGGTTATCTAACTACCTTCTTACCTACTGCAGTGCTGGCAACTGAACCTAGAGCCTGGAGCATGCTAGGCAACCACTCTACTACTGAGCTATACCTCTAGCTTGCTGTCATTTATTTTCATAATTTTGATGAAACTGCTCTCAAAACCTCCTGAGCACTTCTGTTTGGTGTGGGCTTCCCTCCTATACTGAAGACAGGTGTTACTCAGTAGCTCCAAATTTGTTATTATGTTGGGGATTACCCCTTTTGCTCCTTTGCTTTGGTTCTCTTGTTTCCTGGATCCCGTATATTCTTCTCTCTTGGTTTTTTTCTTTCATTTTGGTAAAACAAATCCTCTTGTAGCTTCTTATGAAAAGATGGAAGAGTAGTAAGATTTTTTGATGGCACAGATTTTTAAAAACATCTGTATATTGTATTCACATCAGATCGACAGTTTGGCTGAGTATAGAATTCTAGATAGGAAATAATTTTCCCTCAGATTTTCTTTTCTTTTTGATGGTAATGGGGCTTCAACTCAAGGCCTCGTACTTGCTAGGCTGGTGATCTATCATTTGATCCACTCTAACCACCCTATTGCTTTGGCTATTTTTAATTTTTTTTTTATTATTCATATGTGCATACAATGCTTGGGTCATTTCTCCCCCCTGTCCCCACCCCCTCCGCCTCCTCCCTCTCCCCCCTTACCCCCTCCATAGCCGGCAGAAACTGTTTTGCCCTTATCTCTAATTTTGTTGAAGAGAGAGTATAACCAATAATAGGAAGGAACAAGGGTTTTTGCTGGTTGAGATAAGGATAGCTATACAGGGAGTTGACTCACATTAATTTCCTGTGCATGTGTGTTACCTTCTAGGTTAATTCTTTTTGATCTAACCTTTTCTCTAGTTCCTGGGCCCCTTCTCCTATTGGCCTCAGTTGCTTTTAAGGTATCTGCTTTAGTTTCTCTGCGTTGAGGGCAACAAATGCTAGCTAATTTTTTAGGTGTCTTACCTATCCTCATAGGTCCCTTGTGTGCACTCGCTTTTATCTTGTGATCAAAGTTCAATCCCCTTGTTGTGTTTGCCCTTGATCTAATGTCCGCATATGAGGGAGAACATATGATTTTTGGTCTTTTGGGCCATTGCCTTGGCTATTATTGAGATAAGGTCTCACTTTGTGCCCAGGTCAGCGTGGAATATGATCTTCCTATTTTAGTTTCCCAGTGTAGCAGGGATGACAGGTGTATACCACCATGCCCAGCCATTGGTTAAGATGGGGGTTTTGGAAACTTTTTGCCTGGGATGGCCTCAAACCACAACCCTCTCAATCTCTGCCTTTGAGTAGCTAGGATCACAGGCTTGAGCCACTGTACATGGTCATTTCCCTCAGATTTTTGAAGGCATCATTCATTGCCTTTTAGCTTTTAATATTCTTCAGAAATTTGAAGCTATACTAATTCCTCATGCTTTCTTTGCATGTAATCTTTACTTTTCTGGAAGCTTGAATTTATCTTCTCTTTGTCCTCAGTGTTCTGAAATCTCACAATGATGCACCTTGGTGTGGTTCTATCATCCATTATGCTGGGTACTCAGTGAGGCCTTCTGACTTGAAATTAAGTCTTTTAGTTTTGGGAAATTATTTTGCTAATGATTTCCTCCCTTCACTTTCTCTGTTCTGTCTCTGGAACTCCTATACTTTTAGTATTTTCTTTTGGCAGTGCTGAGGTTTGAACTCAGGGTCTCATGCTTGCTAGGCAGGTGCTCTTTCCCCTTAAACCACTCCACCAGGCCAGGAACTCCTACACTTTAAATTGGATCTCCTAGACGTTCTTCAAATTTTCTTGTATTAGTGTCTCCTATTTTTCCTCTTTTTCTCCTTTTTGAGAGACTTCCTCAACTTTACATTCTAACCTAATTGAGTTTTTTTTTTTTCTTAAAGTTTCAGCAAGTATTTATTTTTGTATAACAGGATAAAGCAGGGAAAAGTGGGGGGGAAATTTCCTGTCCCTACACTGGAAATGGGAATAAAGACACGTCCCAGCCCTTTTTGCTTTTAGTTTATTTTTCAGATAGGGTCTTGTGCATTTTCCAGGACTGGCCTCAGATCTATCCTTCTACTTACATCTATTCCCAGCTGGGAATAGCCATTGGTACATGGCTGGGACAGCCATGTACCAATAAGCCCACCTTGTTTTTTTGAGATAGGATCTTGCTAACTTTTGCCCAGGCTGGCCTCAAACTATGATCCAACCATCTCTGCCTCCCACCTTGCTGGGGATTACAGGTATTCACCACCATACCTGGCACCCCAATTGAGTTTTAAATTGCTGTTTATTATGCTTTTAATTTTCAAGGGCTCTTTTTTTTTTTTTGTGAAAAAGAATGTCCTTTTTTAAAATTGCTGTTGTTTTTCTGCTTCAAAAGTCTGATAACACTTGATTATTATGTGAGGAACTATACATTAATTGGCACCATGACAACTATGGATTGCACTCTGGGATGATTTGGCTGGGTCATGTCACTGGGGAAACCTTGATGTCAATATCCTTAGATATTTACTTTTGTGCTAGTCAGAGTTCCCACGCATGCTCTTTCAGTCTTTTGCCTGGAAAGTGCACACCTAGCAATTTGCTTTCTGAAGCACTACAAAGGGAAAGCATGCAGTCAGTAGGCACAAACTCAGTTACTTTCCCTCTTTTCAGCATAGCACTTTGCCTCCAATGGTACCTCACATTCCTTAGTCCAGAAACCCTCTCTTTTGCCCTCTTCAGAGAATTTTTGGTCTTTGATAGGGAAGGAAGAGTGTTCAGGGATCTATGGCTTCTTAAGCAGACTTTTAAGAGGCAGGGAATCAGTGGGAAGTGGGGGAGAAAAAAACAATAGATTTTGACCAATCTTCCTCATTTTAGTATATGCCCCTCTGCTGCTTCTCCACTTATAAAAAGTCAGTTCCTGAGCTTTTAGAAGTTCCCAGTGTAAACAGGCCTCTTGCAGCTTTTCCCTTTATTAGCTCAGAATTCAATTTTCTTGGGATTTCTGTCATTTAATAACTGCCCATCTGCCTTCCAACATTTTGTTGCGGTTGCCTTCTCTTCTGTTTTCTCCATCTTCATATGGACTTATGTCTTCTGAAAAGATTTCTTTACCACTGTTTCAGGAAGGGGTAAAAGCAGATTTGTGTGTTCAATCATCATTTTACCTAGATGTTCCTATAGCGGTCTTTATAGGGTCAAAGGCCTCCTGACCTCCTGTGAATTAACAAGATCTTTCAATGAATCAGTCCTTGTAAAACCATGTCCTAGAAGATAAATTCTCTAAAGATGCATTTCTACATGCAAACAGTTTATGTGTGTGTCTCAACTGGTGATGTCACTTACTAGTATGAGAAAAATACTCAGGTCAAGATTTTAAAATAGTCACATATAAGAAAAGTTAAGAGCCATAAGATGTTCCATGTACTAAACAGGAAGAGAGACTCAATCTAGTCCAAATGAAACCAGAAATAGTTTTCCAAACCACACATATTTCAGGAAGAAAAAAGGAAATAGACCACTTTCTTGGGTATCTGCTCAGAAACAAATGACTTACTCCAATCAACATTCCCAGGTTATCATGTGCTAAAAGCACGTATCATCGTAAAAGACCTAAATCTATAGTTTTCTAGTCCTCTATTCCAAAAATACTTATGCATTTCAGGTCTTTACAATTCACACACTTGAACTTACACACTTCTATCTTGATAATACTTTTGTAGTTTATCATGAGTGGACCAGGTTGTAAAGCAAGATTAAATCCGTATCAGAAATTATATGTTTCTTATTCAATGACAAGAAGCAGCAATGATTTCATCAAGTGACTCTTACTAAAGTTCACCGAGGCAGAAAAATCACAGATATTCAGTTAACTATAGAAGCAGCTTACCCTTGCTATAAATGTCCATTCTAAACAAACCTAAGTTTCAGAAGCAAGACAACATTCCACCAGCCAGGCTGGAAACATCAGGAAAGGTCAGGAAAAGGCAATAAACGCAGTAAGTACCTGCACTGATCCCCCATGGCGGTCTGCAGCCAAGTGAGACGTCAAGTATGAGGTATTGGTCTGCCGGCTGGGCTGGATTTCCCACTCTCCTCGGCGCTCTGATGATGCAGTCTGCTCAGGCATTAGGAAGTGTGCGAGCAAGATAGGGAAGGAAAGGTGAAGCAACAGCAAGCATTAACAAAACCAAGTACAATTAGTGCCCCTGCAGATTTTGTTTTTATTTTAGATTTTAAACTGAAAACTGCTGCAAAGAATCGAGAAAAAGTTAGTGTGGCAATATACATTCATTTTGGTCTAGAGCCAATACATGAGTGTAGAGCACAACATCCTCACACAGAAAAAAGTAATGGCCAAAGGGGAAGGGCCGAGCAAAAGCTGGAATCACATTTTAGCTTCCATATTAGTAAAAATTCAGTAGCCACCAAGTAGATCAAATTCAGAATGTTAAAAGACTGTTGAACAAAGGAACAGTTTAGAAATCATTTCACTGACCAAAAATCTATCTGAATAGGTAGTAAGTAGTCAATAAAGAAAATTCCTGCGTTAGGAATCAAGATTGTATGCCTCTTTCTTAACTAGGGAACTTATAACTCTCAAGATCAGCCTCCATGAAACCTTCTAAAAAAAAAAAACAAAAAACAATTAGCAATAGCAGTGGCTAGAATGTGCTTTCTTATCTAAAAGAATGAATAAAGTATCTTTTCAAAAGTAGGCTCCTACGTCAAGAATAAAGAAAGATGTGAAGGGGGGTGTAGATGTTGCTCAAGTGGTAGAGCACCTGCTTAGCAAGGAAAAACCTTGAGTGTAAACCCCAGGATCTCACACACACACACACACACACACACACACACACAAAAGAAAGAAAGAAAGAAAGATCGGGGGTGGGGGGCAGGGTGATAAAAATAAGACTTGATTGTTTTCTGGTTCTCCTAGGTAATAGTCTCTAATTTGAAATGAGAAAAAGTTTACTAATTAACCTGACTACTATGAATTATTTTCTGCTAGAAACAATACACAGATCTTTTCTCAACAAAAGGAGAACCTTTAATTAAAAACCTCTTTAGATTCTGCATCTACCATCTTTGCTCTCTTCATTCTTTCTTTGCCTGTTTTTTTAAGATCTTATACTATTCTGATCTTGCTCCTATGTGACTTTTGTTCTGAAGAATCCATATGAGGTGCTTCTCCGCCATGCCAGACAGCTGAGGAGGTGTTAACATCACATTGCTCAGCTGTAACAGTCCTAAGTCTCTATAAAAATGAAAAATGAGTAGATGGAGAGGCAGCAATGAGTGTAAGTAAATCAAATTTTAGTTGCTACTGATAAAAATAGCAGCAAGTGTTGGAATAGGATACTGCTGCTCTGTATGAAAACCAGTGATGATCCTATAAATCTAAGAAATGTTCATTACTATAAAGAAGGAAAAAGAAGAACGGTCTGAGGTTCTTTATTCACTTTCCCTCACCAGGATTTCATTGACAAGAGTTGTTTAAAGCTCACTCATTATACCTACAAGGCATTTCCCATAAATAAGGTACAACTTACTCATCATTACTAATGGAATATGTAGTCACATGAGTAATAGCACTATAAAGGATCCTGGTCAAATTTTCTCTATCACTAGGGGGATGAACAGATTAGAAAGCAGCTGTACTAACTTAATTATTATGCACTCTTACAGAAGAGGGGTTTGTTTTATACTGATAGTTACATTAGAAAGTTGGAACTACTCCTAATGTCCACTCCCTCATTCTTCTTTTAATTTTTTTGGTGGCACTGGGGTTTGAACTCAGGATTCTCTATCACTTAAGTCACATCATGGGCCCCTTCTTTCTTTTTTAAAAATTTTTTTTGAAAAAGTCTTGCTAAATTGCTCAGGTTAGCCTTGAGCTTAAAAATCCTCCTGCTTCTTGGGTAGCTGGGATTACAGGTGTGTACCACTATGTTGGTTCCCTGCCCCCATTATTTTTGCCAATAGACATTTAGATGTTTCAAATTCCAAAATAAGGCTGCAATGTATAACACAATCATATTATTTTACAAACTTATTGACAAGTGTCTATATTCTCAGAGTACCTAATCTCTAATCATTAGACTAGAGATCTGAGAATAAATCTGCTCTTCTAGTATTAGAAATAATATGTATAACTAACATCTATGACAGCCTCTTCACTTCCTTCTGGGACTTTTTTTTTTTGTAATATTTAAGTTCTTAAACTATTATACAATACTGTCAGTTCTCCAAAAAATTAAATGCTTAAAAAATATCCAGACATATTAAGCTACTTAGTATTCTTTTGAGTTCTATGATAGATAGTCAATGTTACTGGGCTGGCAGTGTAGCTCAAGTGGTAAAGTGCCTGCCCAGCAAGCATAAGGCCCTGACTTTAACCTCCAGTACCACCAAAACAAAACAAAAAAAACCCTACTCAATGCAATTACTTCTCTCATGAATGCTGTTTTTGCATTTGTTTTTCAAGCAGAGTAAATGGAAAAAGAATGGGGATGTAGCTTGGTGGTAGAGCATTTGCCTAGCATGTGCAAGGCCCTGGGTTCAATTCCCAACACCATAAGGAGTAAAATAAAACCAGGTGAAAACGTACATACATACATACACACTAACTTGTGTGTTTATATGTGTTGCTTCACAGAAACAAACACAATCACATACGCTTTTTTTTTTTTTTTTTTTTTTAAGGTGACCTCAGGGCCTCATATTTGCTAGGCAGGTGCTCTTACCACTTGAACCACTCCATCAGCTCTTTTATGGTGATAGGTTGTTTCGAGATACGGTCTCTTGAACTATTTTCCCCAGGCAGGGTTTGAACTGTGATCCTCTTGATCTCTTCCTCCTCAGCAGGTAGGATTACAGGCATGAGCCACTGGCACCTGGCTTATTTCTATTTTTTACTGAAACATGTAACAAAGCTCTGGTTTAAGGCTACTGTCTGATTCACAGGGCTTGTTTGTATTAATTCTTTCTAAGTGTTAGAAGAATTAAGATTTTATTTAAATGTAAACAGCAAGCCATTTTTCAAAAGCCTAAAAGTCACATTGCCATCTCCATCCTTAAAGAGGGAAGAAAGTTAACATTCCAGATTATTCATAAATGCCCCCCACTGTGACAAAGGAAAGCCATACTATACCATACTACTACCCTCCAATACCCTCTATATCCACTGAAAGCAGTAAAACCAAGTTTTATTGGGATTTATTGTTTTATTACTTTGGAAAGTACTTTTTGTTAAAATGCTAAACTTTTGGACTTCTCTTTTCTGGAATTTAAAAGCTTGGACTGGTACCTAGAGGATGACGTATTAAAGAGCATTTGCCAGTTTTAGAAATGCCTAAGGGCTGAATGAAACCAAGGATGTTGACAACTATATATTCTGCTAGTGTTAACTTTTCCTAAAATGTATTTTAGTCAACACTATGTATACAGGGGCTACAATTAGGTACAATTAGCACAGTAGCTTGTTAGAATAAGCAAACCAATGGAGATCAGCATGTAAACCCTTCATTCTTTTTTTTTTTTCCTTTTTCTTTTATTATTCATATGTGCATACAAGGCTTGGTTCATTTCTCCCCCCTGCCCCCACCCCCTCCCTCACCACCCACTCCGCCCCCTCCCTCTCCCCTTAATACTCAGCAGAAACTATTTTGCCCTTATTTCTAATTTTGTTGAAGAGAGAGTATAAGCAATAATAGGAAGGAACAAGGGTTTTTGCTGGTTGAGATAAGGATAGCTATACAGGGAGTTGACTCGCATTGATTTCCTGTGCATATGTGCTACCTTCTAGGTTAATTCTTCTTGAACTAACCTTTTCTCTAGTTCCTGGTCCCCTTTTCCTATTGGCCTCAGTTGCTTTTAAGGTATCTGCTTTAGTTTCTCTGCGTTGAGGGCAACAAATGCTAGCTAATTTTTTAGGTGTCTTACCTATCTCACCCCTCCCTTGTGTGCTCTCGCTTTTATCATGTGCTCATAGTCCATTCCCCTTGTTGTGTTTGCCCTTGATCTAATGTCCACATATGAGGGAGAACATACGATTTTTGGTCTTTTGGGCCAGGCTAACCTCACTCAGAATGATGTTCTCCAATTCCATCCATTTACCAGCGAATGATAACATTTCGTTCTTCTTCATGGCTGCATAGAATTCCATTGTGTATAGATACCACATTTTCTTGATCCATTCGTCAGTGGTGGGGCATCTTGGCTGTTTCCATAACTTGGCTATTGTGAATAGTGCCGCAATAAACATGGGTGTGCAGGTGCCTCTGGAGTAACCTGTGTCACAGTCTTTTGGGTATATCCCTAAGAGTGGTATTACTGGATCAAATGGTAGATTGATGTCTAGCTTTTTAAGTAGCCTCCAAATTTTTTTCCAGAGTGGTTGTACTAGTCTACATTCCCACCAACAGTGTAAGAGAAACCCTTCATTCTTAAAGACCACTCCTGCACACACATTTATCTAAAAGGCAATCAAGAGGCATATGGGTGGGAAAGTCATTCTTCAAGGTCAATTTCTCTGTATTACTTGAAAAGCAGAGGTCCACCCAGACAGTGTATCAAGTAGTGGTACGTGCTTGGGAGAGCCCTTTAAAATCTTCAGTTGTGATTGCATTACCTACATGGAAATGCTTGTTTATTGTGTAGTAGGTGAATGAAGAAACAGCAGAGAATAAATCAAATGCAAAACTAACAAAAAATACCTAGGAAAAATACAGAAGACTTATAAAGATGTGAAAAATACCACCTGTGCATAGGGCAAAGGAAACAAATCTTTCCTTGCAATCACTTGGCAGAGATTAATGGACACTAACAAGAAGGGTGGAAAACACTGTCTGAAAACATCACAGATATCACCCCCATCTGTGGCTTGAAAATTATTTCATATTCTTATTGAAGATAAAGCTACTAGTTTGAAGCAAAAAGCAAATGAGTCATCAAATCCTTTTCTTCATATAAAGCTAATTTTGAGAAATTTACTTTGATTATATTTACAAAAAACCTTATCCATTTCGCTTTCTGGCTCTGAAAAATCTTTAAACGTTGCCACCAATAAAAAACATTTAGGCGCTGGTTCAAGCAGCAGAGTGCCTGCCTAGCAACAGTGAGTTTAAACCCTAGTACTGCAGGAAAAAAAACCCAAAACAGTAACAAAAACAAAAAAGAAAACATTTTTGGAGGGTTGAGTTTGGTGGCTCACACCTATAATACCAGTTACTAGATTTGAGGCCAGCTCAGGCAAAAAGTTAGGGACATCCTATCTAAACCAATAGTCAAGTGTGGTGGTGTATGCCTGTCATCCCAACTATGCAGGAAGCGTAAGTAGGAGGACTGGTGGTCCAGGATGGTCCAGGCAAAAACATGAGACCCTATCTCAAAAGTAACTAAAGCAAAAAAAGTTGGAGACAAGTTGTAGATCAACTGCCTAGCAAACACAAGGCTCTAAGTTCAACACACAGTAACACAAAAAGCAAAAATTAAGCAAAAAATTTGATCAAAGTACATTATATGCATGTATGTAAATACTGTAACAAAAACCTTATGCATATTTAATTTGAGCTAATAAGAATCATAAGAGAGTTTTCCATGCTCAATACCATATAGGGTCATACAGTGAGTGAGGCATATCAATTTTGTGAAGTTTTTTTTTTTTTTTTGGTGGTACTGGGACTCAAACTCAGGGTGTCACGCTGGCTAGGCAGGAGATCTACCACTTCAGCCACTCTGCCAGTCCTTTTTGGCTTATTTCTGAGATAAGAGTTTCATTTTTTTGCCTGGGTTGGCCTCAACCCATGATCCTCCTGATCTGCCTCCCAAGTAGATAGGATTACGGGTGTGAGCCACCAGCATCCAGTTCTGTGAAATTCTTAAAAAAAAAAAAAGAAAAGTCACCAGAACCATTCTGGAAGTTTGAAACTTGAGCCAGACATATTGGCATGTGCCTTTAGTCCTAGCTACTTGGGAAGCTGAGGTATAAGGACTGCTTGAGCCCAGGGTTTTGAGGCCAGCCTGTACAACATAATGACACCCAACTCAAGAGGAAAGAGAGGAGGGGGAAAAGAGGGAAAGTGAAGAAGCTGCAACTTTCTGTTCATATTCAATCCTACCCTTATTCAAAATGGTATAAGATACTCACTCTCTTAGGGAATTATGATTTATCACTAATTCTCTTCTACAAGGAAATAGAATATAGTTATCTGATGAAATACAAAATATTTAAGAATATAACTGGGTATGGTGGTGCATGCCTCTAATCCCAGATATGGGGAGGCTGAGGCAGGAAGATCACACATTTCAGGCCAGCCTGAACTACACAGTGAGATCCTGTTTCAAAAAATGAAAAGAATTACAAAAGAAAACTTGTACAAAAGAAAACTATGTAACAGAGAATTAAGAGCAGAAGTTAACAGTAGTGACCAGGTGACAGAACAAAAGAAGAAAAAACGTCAGGTGCTGGTGGCTCACACCTGTAGTCCCAGCTACTCAGGAAACAAAGATCAGGAGGATTGCAGTTAGAAACCAGTCCTGGAGAAATAGTTCACAAGATTCTATCTTGAAAAAAACCTCACCACACACACACAAAAAGGGCTGGTGGAGTGGCTGAAGTGGTAAAAGCATCTGCCTAGTTAGCAATGAGGTCTTGAATTCAAACCCCATGCTGCCCCCACCCCTCAAAAGAAGAAAAAGATCTTGCATGTTTACATTTGATTCAATTTTCCCCTTAGAGTTAATGTTCCTGAAATGAGGAATGGCAGCCCTATCCTGAAATGAGTTATATGTTAGAGGCAGTCCCTATGCCCATGCTCCTACTAGACAGCAGGCAGCATGTTAGGAAACCACACACAAGTCAGGAGGCGAAAAAACTCATCTCAACAAGCAAACCCTGAATTTCGATAAGAACTAAAAAGTACTCTGTAAAAAGAAGGGAGTGGAGAATTAATCAGCATTTGTGTTTTTACAACTACTGAACCTTTAAAAAGAGATATTTATTTTATGAAGATTTCTGATTATTTCGGCTGCTTAGCAACCTGGAATGTCTCTGGAAAGGCTATGTTCATAACAAGCTTTATTCAGCAAACACATCAGCACTAAACTAATAATTTTCTTTTTTTTTTTTATTCATATGTGCATACAATGTTTGGGTCATTTCTCCCTCCTCCTCCCACCCTCTCCCTTTAAGCAATAAGGCCATATATTGCTTAAAACTCTTACTGGAGGCGTATCTTCTTTAAATGATTTGACCCTTTTAAGTAGTGTGTGTGTGTGTGTGTGTGTGTGTGTGTGTGTGTGTGTGTGTGTGTGTGTGTACTGGGGCTTGAACTCAGAGCCTCACACTTGCTAGTCGGTACTCTACCACTTGAGCCATGCCTCCAGGACCCCCCCAACCTCTTTTCTAGACAAGGTCTCACTATGTAGCCCAGTATGTCTCAAACTCATAAGCCTCCTTTCCTAGCCTTCCTACTGCTGGAATTACATGTGTGCACCACCACGTCTGGTGTGGCTTTACTGATCTTCCCCGTCAAATTGAAAGAGTCTGCAAGGGAACAGTCTATCTAGTAGAATATTACAAAGAATAAACTCTTTCCCTTAAATGTATGCTGCAACAACATGTAAGAAGAATAAATGATATTTTGGGATTCAGAACCAGGGATAGGATATCATGTCTGATAAATCTGAATACTTCTGGATGGCTAATATGATATTTTCTGTTCTCTTGAGACATGGTCTCACTATGTAGTTCAAGATGGCCTCAAACTCTTGATTCTCTTCCCTCCACCTTCTGAATGCTGGGATTTATAGGACAGCACACTATGCCAGGCTTCAATATGATTTTTTTAAATCTCAAAACAGGATCTGTTGTAACCTTCTAGGTTAAGGAAATATGCTCACAGAAAACCTACCAAATAAAAGGAGTCAATGGGAGAAAAAAGAAACACTATCAAAATTGCTAAAACATATGTTTGTGTACTACTTATATGAGTAAGGATTGTTACAAGCTTGGATTTAAAGTTCTGAAAGATCAGAGAGAGGGTTGCTGTATGCACATTTTAGTCAATGCAAGAATCTATACTGAGTAACTTGAGCAAGAATACTCAATACACCTTTGACAGTACCTTATGTTACCCTCTAATATCAGATCTGTGGATACCAGTAGGACTTAGTTCCTCAAAGAATTTGATCAGAGAATGCAAGGGAAGTTTTGCCAGGTGGAAATAGGTAGAAATATTAGTTTTCATCCCTTTGCTGCTGGATAGTAATGCAGAGTTTTCAAAAGAGAAGTCAGAACCAAAGCAAGACTTAACCATTCCTGGAATTGGAAAAGGACAAATGTCAAGGGCAATATGATGGAAAAGACTGATTAGCCCAACTGGGATATTTGTGAATGGATCCAGCTTTTACAAATATTTATTCTATCTTAACTCATGATTTAATATATTTCTCTAGTTAAGCAAAATATTAAAAATGTTAAATGTTCAGTATTAAGATAGTTTTAAAAGGAGACATATATGAGTTTAAGAGTAATTCTTTTTAACTTTTTTTTTTTTTGGTTGTACTTTTTCTTTTTGGTGGGATTAGGGTCTGAACTCAGGGCTTCAGCACTTGCAAAACAGACACTCTACTGCTTGAGCCGCACCTCCAGTCCATTTTACTCAGGTTTAATGATACTGAACTTTTCTTTGCAGCAATAGACTGCTGTATTTTTTTTTACACCCACTCCCTTAAGCAGAAAATTTAGAGCTACTCTGGCTGCCAAACACACAGAATGGCTCTTTGTGAAAATGAAAAACAAGCAGAGAGAGAAGTTTAATGTTTATTTTTTCATGGAAGGTTAAATAAACAAAGTACCTGATTTCATTTACACCCTTAATTTGATTCATTGATTTGTTTACCATTCAAACAATTATCTATCAAGTTCCCACTATGGTAGATACTGATTTATGTGTTAGGGAAATACACACATGAACTGAAATTTCTGATATATTGTATTCCGTAGCATTTTTCAACTGGATTTTATTTTCCCTACTACAACCTATCTATCTCCCTTTACCTCCCAAGGTCATTCATTACCTTCTTATTGGTCTCCACACTGGCTGTCTTGCTAATACCACTTTCTGCACAAAAAGATATCTAAAGCAAAGTTTTTATCGTTATCAGCCCGCTGCTTAAAAAAAACATTAGCTGGGCTGGAGATGTGGCTCAAGTAGTACAGCATGTGCCTAGCAAGTATGAAGCCCTGAGTTCAAACCCCAGTACTGCCCAAAACAAAAAACCCAACAAACCTTTAGTCCTTATTCCTACTAAAATTAAGCACCAACTCTCCAGTTCAGCATTCCAGGAGCTTCATCAAATGGTTCCAACCTATTTTCCTACCTTTGTCTCCTAGGACTTCTTTATTCATATCAAATATTTTATTAAAATCGAGCTGGACACATTTGTTGCTCATATACTTTCTGCTTGGCATACCTTGTCTGTCTCTACTTTATTCTTCCCAAAGTGTTTCAAACGCAGCTGTAGTCATGAAATAATCTGTCATGCTCTGACTAGACTAGATGAAATGTCTCCTTCTTCCCATCCCAAGAGATAATATTGAGAATGCTTTATTTGTTCTGTTTTATGTTATAGTTATCTGGCTAACTATCTACTTGTCAGCTCTTTGAAGACAAGGACTTCGCCTTACTATCTTGTTATCCACAGTATATGCTTTCACATAGCAGATTCTCAGCTCAGATTTACTAAGTTAAAGTTGCTTTAAAAAAAAAAAGGATTGGATATCCTTAAAGTTAGTATCTGTTTACCTCTCTTAAAGAGTGATTTCATGGGTGGGGGCAGGGGGGAGAAATGACCCAAGCCTTGTATGCACATATGAATAAAAAAAAAAAAAAAGGAGTGATTTCATTTTCTTCTTTTGCTGACTTCAAAACTTGTAAAAAATGAGTTTAGAAATATCATAAATTTCTCAATTCCTAGAGTAAAGAGGGACATTTGGGTAAAGGAGAAAAAGAAAACTCACAAAAAATAAAAAGGAACAAACCCTGAAAATGGAGCAAAAGTAATGAAAATGAGCTTATAGGAAAAAAAAAACAGTGTAAAGGTTGAGCAGACACTAGAAATCCATTTACCCACAGTGCAGAAAGAAATTTACCAGCAAGGATTCAGAATCCTGCTGGGAAAGAAGTATAAAATTTGCATTAATGTGGGGAACTGTAACCCTCTTAGCAGGCATTGGATACTAAAAACTGTAAAAGGGGGAAAAAAAATCAAAGAGAGACTTTCAAAATTGACTTTCACATGAGATTTTCCTAGACACACAGAATATACAATAGTCAAAGACAGTTCATTTGAAAGTACACCGAAATTTACAAGGCACAATCTACCTCATTTTTTACACTGACCATCCGGTTTTCAACCATTTATTTTCCCCATACTTTTAAAATCCATTAAAAACAATGGCATTGATTATGAATTCACTGAAGAATAAGAAAAAGGAAATTAAAGGAAACATGTTTTAGTTCAAATATATTCTAAAAATAGGACCAGTGATATATTTTGATCATGACTGCACTACTTATCTATTGTTTTCTTTCCATACATTTTCTTTTTAAATGTCTTTTTATTATAAAGTAATAAAAGTTCATTAAAATATTTTGGAAAAACATTATTCAGGCCAGGTGGCGGTGGCTTATACCTATAAACCTAGCTACTCGGGAGGCCGAGATCAGGAGAATCATGGTTCGAAGCCAGTCTGGGCGAACAGTTCACCAGACCTTATCTCAAAAAAACCCTTCATAGAAAAGGGCTGGTGGAGTGTTCAAGGTGTAGACCCTGAGTTCAAGCCCCAGTACCACAAAAAAACAAAACCCACACATATAACTCAGAATACTACCACTTACAACAGTACTTCTGTTAATATTCTGGTATTATCTCCTTCCATTGATTTTGTTCATTTAATCATGAGACATAAACTTAATTAATTTACTTATTATTGTGTCTTGAGATACAGTCTCAAAACATTTGTTTTTAGTATCCCATGACTGTTATAGGATTACAGCTTCCCACTTTAATGCAAATTTTATACTTCCGTCCTACAGCTGGATTCTGAATCCTTGCTAGTAAAATTCTTTCTAAACTGTGGGTAAATGGATTTCCAGTGTCTCTTTTTTTTCTGTGATATCATTTGAGGCCAACACTGGACTCAAACTTGGAATGTTCCTGACTCAGCCTCTGAGTTCTGGAGACTATTACAGACATGTGCTACCAATGCCCAGGGCATTTATAATTTTATATTTTGATTTCCTCATTATATAAACCATCAACATTTTCAGGTTGCTACAAGTTTTCCTCAATATTATTTTAAGTGGCTATATAACATTCTGCCGCATAAATGTCTTACAATTTACTATAATGTGGTTTATTCAATAAAGGATTTGAGGTAGATCCATCAACTATACCTTTAGGAAAGGGGAGGGACTGGCAGAATGGCTGAAGTGGTAGAATGCTTGCCTAGCAAGTGAGGCCCTGAGTTCAAACTCGTTTCACACACACACACACACACAAAAAAGCACCCAACAAAAAACAAAACAAAAAAAGGGCTGCCAGACATGGCTCAAGTGGTGCCTAGCATGCTCAAGGGCTTGAGCTCAAATCCCATTCCAACAAAAATCAAAACAAACAAGCCCAATCTTCCCTCTCCCCCAAGAGAGGGGAAGTGGAAGAGAACAATTGCAGAAATCAATCAATAGTATTCTGTTGTCAAATAAGAAGTCAGTCAAATTGTAAGGTTTTTTTTTTTTTAAATGGTACAGAGGATTTAACCTGGGGCCTCACCCAAGGTAGACAAGCAAGCTGCCACTGAGTCACATTCCCACCCCTTTGTCTACCCACTTTTTTCCCCCACTTCATACTGAGGCTTGAACTCAGGGCCTACATCTTGAGGCACTCCACCAGACCGTGTATTTTGTAATGGGTTTTTTTCAAGTTAGGGTCTCTTGAACTATATGTCCAGGCTGTGCTACTTGATCCTTCAGATCTCTGCTTCCTGAGTAGCTAGGTTTACACCTGTGCCTGGCTTGTCTACCCACTTTTTTATGTACTCTCCAATGCACAGCTTTTCTGCCTTTATATAGTTTTTCTTACCCACAAAGCCATTTATTTTGCTAAAGGTATATACTTTCTGGTGAATGATCTATATTTGTGGACATACTTTACTGTATAAGAGTATGTTTATATTTCTATATACTATTCTTAGCCTATGTACTTGCATCTGTGTATGAGATGTTATTTATTGATTGTATTTCCGGATAAAAATGTATGTTAAAAAAGTAAGGTCAAGAGGATGGGGATGTCAAGCTAATCTGATATATGATAATAACTTTATATATATACATATATAATATTTTTGCTTATTTATATATTGGGGTTTCTGTTTTTCTTTTAGTAATACTGATGATATGAAGATAAAAATCCTTTGTCATAAATACTCTCAGTCAGTTAGCTATTTTTTGAAAAATTTCTTTCTTTTGTAGTGCTGGGGATTATATTCAGGGCGTGTCAAGCATGCAAGGCAAATGTTCTACCACTGAGCTACATCCCTACTCCTTTAAAAAAAAAAAAAAAAAAAAGCTCTAGATCACTAGTTTTCTAAATAATGACACAATCTCAAATATCTTGGCCAGTTCTAGAATTAATATGGATACAGTGACAAGGTATAGTACACCAGGTCAGCTGGAAATTCAAATGACCCACCCATTTTTTTATCAGCAAGAAAAGAACAAAATTGGCAGGAGCTTCAGACTAGAGTGCAGATGAGACCCAAAGTGGGCTACCTGGCACACGCTACACATTTAGGTCATTTGGGTCTGTGGCAGACTGCTTCAAATCCTAACTCATAGTCAGCTCTCCTTTCAACTGGCACACACTGACAGCCCAGACTCTTTAGACTACATTCCTCATATAAGGCATATGGCCATATCTCAGGGCAATTACACATGACTGGAAGGTTGCTAGAATGTCACACTAAATCAGTGAGAAATAGCAATCCTTTTTCTTTAAATCTAGTATAGACACTAACACAGAGAAGATGGAAAATTTAGATTTTCACATCAGCTATGAAGAACAGGAATGTCTAAAACAATTAATTAAACCAACACATACCGGGTTTCGAAGAGGCTGCTGTTGGGACGGCCGATCCCTATGTGTGTGGCTTTCTCGAGTTACTGCAGATGCACCAGAATCTACATGAACTGACCCTACTGGAGTAGGCTAGAAAAATAAATAAATAAAATTTAAATGGGAAACCGAGTTCAACCTGATGTCTCTGTAAAAGACAGCAACATTCTAATTCTCATAGTAATTCTTTTCAAGATAATGTTTCATGTTATCTTGTTTTCTCAGTATGCTCATCTGCAAAAAGGGAGACAGTCTGGTCCTCAATAATTCACTAAAGAACAGCTTACCTTCCAAGGTAATAAAAACCATCCTATAGCAATATCTATTACAATACTCTCTGGTTTTGTGAACCTCTGGCCAGAACAGTGAATCCAAGTTTCCAATGGTGTGGGTTCTACTCCAAAAGAAGTCTTTCACAGTGTATATAGCACCAACTTGTGAATCATTCAAATAAAACTTGGAAAAACAAAAACAAAAACAAACTGGCTTAAGCAGAGAGTGGTGGTGCATGCATGGAATTCTAGCACTTGCGAGGTGGAGGCAGAATTGTGAGTTTGAGGTCAGCCTGGGCTACATAGTGAGACCCTGTCTCAGAAAACCAAATGAATAAATAAATAAATAAAAAGAAATCCCAAGCCAATTAATCAAACAAACAAACAAAAAAACAAACTGGCTTAAATTCCAGTATCTCAGGATACAAAAGTTATAATCTTAAAAACATATTAACTCCTAATTCCTTACTCTCAAAGACCAATTTATGACCTCACCCTGAAAAGGCTTGTAATTGCAAAGTCTACAATCAAAGGAGAATTTCCCTGTTGAAGACTTAAGCAGAAAGACTGGCAAATAAAGAGGCCTTGCTGGTTTGAGAAAGGAAGAATGGGGTGAAAAGAGGATACTTACAATAGGCCTCCCGACCCAATCATAGGCATAGTCAAAGGTGTAGCCTTTCCTTTCAAAAAGGTCTGTGAAGAGGGTCCGTAAATACTCATAATCAGGTTTTTCAAAGAAGTCTAATCGCCTGACATATCGAAGGTAGGTTGCCATCTCCTCTGTTAGGAAAGAGGTGAAAAGGTCATGCTCGTTACTAGAATGTTCCCATAGGGGTAATCTCTGGGTCATACAGAGATATTTGTAAAGACTGCTCGACACTAGTATTTTCTTTATGGAACATATAAAAATGATAAGGCTATCTTGGTCTAAATAACAATAAATGGAAATGTAAATTACGTGGATAGTGCCCTTATCTAGAGATACCAAGTCATGGACTCCACCTACTTCAAAGATTCAGTCATATTGGCTGTAGTATCCTTTTAGCATCCTACCTGGAAAGTTCTCACAGAGAGCTTCAATGGGAGTATTCCTTTTGGTATCACCAATTTTTTGATATCTCTCTTTTAATGTATCAGCCTATGAAAAGTAAAGAAAGAAAGTTACCTAAAAAGAGAGGCTAGGTGTAGGAGGTTCAATGTTTTTGGACACAGTGGATGTTGCATTTAAATTGGCAGGATGTGTTAGTCAATCTTAATTTTTTTTTCTAACATTAACAAATGAGAATATATTGAGATGCTGTGTTTAGATATGTGCAAATATTTGCTGCGTTCTACAAAGTTTACTTGGAATTGTATTTTAATAGTCTCAGATAGACATCATTAAATATGATGACATGAACAGCTAGGATAACAAAATATATATTATACAGCAGTATTTTCAAAGTTACAAACCTTAGTAACTTCCCATGGCAATTACATTTCAATTGTGATTCAGCCTTCTAACTATTTGATCGGCTCAAAGAAAGATTAGAAACAGTGTCTAATTCAAGTGAGGAAAACAGATACAGTCTCACACATTGAGAAACTGAACTGAAAAGAAGGACCACAAGTGAAAGGAAAAAAGAAAAAGCCTTTCAATGTGTTTCCATGTGGGGAAAAAAGTTATTTGTGGTATAGGCATGGCTCATAGGTTTGGAGTGTCAGTGGCTCAAAGCAGTACAGAGTGTGGTATGCTTAGCACTGCAGATAGAGGGCTTCTGGCCTGTAGACCAGAGATTTTTATCAGACTCAACCTAGCCTACTTCACCCAGATTTAGGCAACAGTAATCTAATCAAAGTGGGACAGATTTTAAATCTACCACTACCGTTAAAATTGATTTGCAGAGCATAAGAGAGTATAAAGCAATTAATACTGTACACTAAAATATACTGTTTTTTGGGGGAGGGGAGGTGGCCCAAACAATGTATACACATATGAATAAATGTAAAAATGATTAAAAAATATATATATATATTGTTTGGCTACATGATGAGCAAGTAGGATGTGTAACTACTTGAAAGCTGTTGGGCTGGGGGCACAGCACTTGCTTAGCAAGCTCAAGGCCCTGGGTTCAATCCTTAGTACCACAAACATAAATAAAAGACACCATTAAGAAAAAAAAAGAATGAAAAAAGAAAGCTGTTACTATGAGTGAGAAGGTGTATATGACTAAAAGAATGAGCTGTCAGGAGAGGAATTTAAGGTCAAAGAAATAAAATCTTGAGACTGGAGAGCTGGGGATATAACTCAGTGGTAAAGAACTTCTGCCTAGTATGTATGAGGTACCACTGAAATAGTTGGGGGCAGGTTACAGGGCAAAGGGTATAGAAGTCTTACTTTCTAGGATAATATCCTAGAGAGTGCAGCAAAATGAATCATTCTGCCCTTCTGGAGGAAGGGAATGTAGGAGTTGCCCAAGCTACGGATTAAATTTCTTTCTACACTAATATGCTGAAATAAATTGCAACTAAAAATATGTCTTACATTTACCTATCTACAAGGTTCTTAAGATGGATTAGAAACTCACCATTTCCTAGTCAATAGCCATGACACAATAATTATAATGGTTATAATTGTATTAATTGTTAACTCTGACACACAGGTCCTGTACTGCCTACTTGTTCAAATTACACATTTTATAAGGAATGGCTATTGTCTGAAAAGGTATTTATTCAATCACACATTTGAAAAGCAATGTTAAACCTAGATTTCATTTGGTCTAGGTAGGATGAACAAATACTTTCTAGTTCTCCTTAAGGGCATGCCCTACTGGCATTTCTGATAACAATGTAGCTAGCAGCTGCTGTCATCAATTTGTTCCAGAAATACCTTAACACCCTGGGAAACACTCCTCCCACTACACAGTGTTAGTGGAGGAGGGGTATCAATAGAGAGAGAATAGCAGCACTGCCAAGGCTGGGAGGGAAAGAAAGAAAAGATTATGGAAAATCCAAATACAAAGAAAGAATAATTAAGAATGTAAAGAAGTCTAATGTGAACAAAACACAGACTGCAAAGCCAGGTGAGCATTTACAATGCAGGACCAACGTAACTAATCCTCACTTCTCATCTATGTAGCAAATCTTCCCCATTGTGCTTCTTAGAGATTCCAAGCCATCAGCTCCTTCATTAACAACTGAGCAAAGAGACAAAGCTCTTTACTGAGTACTGTCAAAGTACCTTGAGTCCTTGCCAGGGTAGACTGCCTCGGAGGAAATACATGAACATATGGCCTAGAGCTTCCAAATCATCTCGCCGGCTTTGCTCTAAAAGGGAAGACAGAACACACATTACATTCGCAATTATTAAAGCAGAAAGAGGTTCAAACCCAACTAATCCCTTCCGAAACCCTGTGCTCAGGAAAGGCTCTGCTTACTAATTCTCTGTATATCTAAGCCAGGAACAGTACTTTAGATCAAAGCCAAAGAACAATGTGGACTTCCTTTGTCTATTACTGGCAAAGAAACAGCAATTGAAAAGAACAAATCCTAAATTAAAATCAAGCCCTAATCATTAAACAATGAGTAAACCACTCCTCACTCAATGTTGTTATCTACCTGAAAGTGAAATAATAAAAATGAAATGCTATTTCTAGAAAATAGGCTACAATACTCTCTGATAACACGAGAGAAAGTGAATAGCAGATTCAGCAGCTAACACTGTTAAAATAGTCCATTCTGGCTAGGCCTGCAAACACACGAGCTGCAGAATGCTTGGCATACATGCTTAGCAATTTTCATTCATCATAAAAATTAACACTTAACATTCAGTTTCATATAAGCAAACATCAATGCATCACTTCTTAGTTCACATTTCTCCATGTCCCATAATCAAATTTAAAGTTCAATACTAAGGTGCCCTCTGTGGGCACATAAAACAAGGGTCTGCACATCTTTATAACTTAACTAAAACAAGTTGCTGGGGTTTTCTTTCCTTTGAGTTAGGAAGATGAATTGTTAACTGCAGAATAGGTAATAAAAATTTTGCAATTTCATCTCAGAAAACATCTTTTACATTCTTTAGATGTCAGACTGAATATTAGCACATGCTTCTATTTCTAATTTGCTAATTTTGGTTATTGTAGACATTTTATGTGTTTATTTCTCTAAAGTTTAGGGTTTTATCCAAAGAAATTACATAAGCAATGCCAAGCGGCTACCACTACTTTTTTTTTTTTTTTGGTCTGGTACTGGGCTTGAACTCAGCGCCTAACGCTTACTAGGCAGGCGCTCTATCACTTGAGCCAGTCCACCAGGCTTTTTGTGTTGGGTATATATGGAGACAAGTTCTTACAAACTATCTGCCCAGGACTACTTTCGAACCACATTCCTCTTGATCTCTGCCTCCTCAGTAGCTAGGATTATAGGTGTGAGCCAAAGGTGCTGCCATTTTTTTTTAAAATTTAAAACAGGGTCTCGTTATGCAGCATAGGTTGGCCTGGAAATTGATATATAGCTCAGGCTGGCCTACCATTCAAAATCTTCCTGCTTTTGCCTTCCAAATGCTGGGTTTACAGATGTGTACCACTACTTGCCAAGTACTACCTTCAATTTGTGTGTATTTGTGTGTGTGTGTGTGTGTGTGTGTGTGTGTATAGAAGGTAAAATCCAAGACTGCCACATAGGCAAGGAACGCAACTGAACTAACTTGAGAAATACAGAAGCACTGGTTAACTGCTGCATCAAATTTTGGGAAATTTGCGTAAGAAAGCATGACTAGTACTCTACATAGTAGATAAAGAAAGAAAAGGCAACTTTCTAAGTAGCAGTTTGAAGGAGGGTTTTAAAAATGAAAGAGAGCATCCATGACTGGGGATATAGCTCAGTAACAGAGGATATGCTTACCATGCACAAGGTTCTGAGTTCACTCCTCAGTGTTAAACATGGGAAAGAAATGAAGGAAGGCACCTCCACAGAAAGATAAATGATACCAAGGCTGGTTAAAATCAAGCAAAATAATCTTAAAAAGAAAATGAAATAGGGGCTCAAGTGGAAGAGTACCTGCCTAGCAAGTGTGAGGCCCTGAGTGCAAACCCCAGTACTGCCCTCCCCTCCCCCCCAAAAATGAAATAAACAGCAAGATCTACAGATGCTTTTGTCTACATAGGTTGTCTGAAGGTTGCAATAAATACTAAATATAATTGAAAACAAAACCAATTATACAAAAACTGTTAACAGAACACGAAGACACACAAATGAAGGGATGAGTTGAACCCTCCCATAAAGAAGAGCAGAAAAAGAAACCATACTGCATTTTCTCACACTGTATCATGCATATTCATCACCTCTATATTTTTATATCCACTTTTTTGTAATAAGAGGTTCCCCTGGTAATTTAAAACAAAACAAAAAAATCACCAAATGTTTAAATTTTAGTTAGTTGAGCACTAGAGGGCGAACTGACCACATTTTCAGTATTAGGACATGCAAGGGGTGAAGAGGGGGAAGATTTCTCTCCATAGCAAAGCCAATTATAAAATGAAATTTAAAAAAATTCAAACTCACTGGAATAATAAAGTAAATTTTAAAATACTGAGAACCATAAGAAACAGCTGTGGAATAAAGGGATAACAGGAAGAAGAATGGTTCCTCTGTCAGGTCAATGACAGAGGTTTTGGCTCACCCTTTCCATTAATTTAATCTAGTGAAATTAAGCATGACCAAGTCACCTATATTGGGTTTTAATTTCCTCATCTGACAACAGTCAATTTAGATAACGTGAAAAATAATTTTCCAGCAACTGATGACAAACCATTAGGGCTTTAAAAAAAGAAGAGTAAACCAGAGCATGCTTTCTTTCCACACTTTCAACACTTCACACTTGTTCAACTCATTATTTCCACATGTCCTCCTCACTTATTCATGGAGGATATTCGCAAAGAAGAAAGGTTTCAACACCAGTGAAATCAGTAGGAGACAAAATTCTTCAACACTATAAAGGCTTGCTTTCGACAATCAGAAAGATGTGCTTGGTTTACATGCATTATATCCCTCATTTTAAGTTAAATGTATTTGGTAGAAAGAAATGTAACCCAGTGTTCTGGCTCTAATTTCAATCATGAAATAAACAAACTGGGCTGTCTCAATCAGGGTTAATCAGTGAGAATGTGGTTCATCTGAAACAGCAGCTCTCTCCAATCATTTGACATTTTCCAGTCTTTTTTCCCATCCTTACAGCATAAAAGATGCAACACATTTCCAAACCAATTACATTAGAGTTCCTGTGAAAATCTCTCTGGTTTGACACTAGAGACACAGTTTAAAGGGCAGCAACACCCTTAATAAGTAGTCTCTGCAACACGGAGAGTACAAAATACAGTGACTGGTTGGATCTGACCTGAAAAACTTTGGAACTCAGGAAGCGCAAGTGTGGATATAAACTCAAAGTTCTAGTAGGAATGGCAGAACAAGAGATGAAGACCCTACTCTGATACACAGTAGATGCTTAAAACATGTCTTGTTGAATTAATTCTAATGAGGATAACTAGCATATGGAGTGGACTTACTATTATCAGGTACCAGACTAAATACTTTATATACATTATCCCACAGAACCCTGTTACAGGGATTAGTATCATACCAATTTTATAGATGAAATAACCAAAGCTGTGGAAGGAAGTCTATTGGACCAAAATCACAATTATTAGGAAGAGGCAGGATTTTTCTATTTCTTTTTTTGGCAGTACTGGAATTTGAACTAGGACCTCATGCTTGCTAGGCAGGCACTCTACCACTTGAGTCACTCTGAAAGCCCTTTTTTTGTGTTAGTTATTTTCAAGATAGGGTTTTTCGAACTATTTGCCTGGGCTGGCCTTGAACTGCGATCCTGATGATCTCTGCCTCCCAAGTAGCTAGGATTACAGGCATAAGCCACCAGTGCCTGGCTGTATCCCTTTTTCTTAACCATGCCGTACCTTATACAAACTAAAGTGGATATTCATCCCTTGTCTTTTCTTAACTTTTCTGACATAATAAATCGAGTACATGAGCACAGAAAGCAGGGATTAAAACAACAACCTCTAGAGTTTGTAAATTAAACCAAAAACCATGATTTCACTACAAGATACAGTCTTTTTGTAAAAAGGAAGATTACGTGTCATAATGAAGGAGGAAGGGGATGTTGAGAACTTTCTGAGACCTGTGTTTGATGTTATTATGGTTTGCATGGTATGTTTCTGCTAAAATTGATGTTGAAATTCAGTTGCCAATATAGTGGTATTAGGAGGTCAGCCTTTAAGAGGGAATAATGTCTTTCTTGTGAGACTGGATTATGTCTTGGGTTACTTCTCTTGAGAGTGGATTATTAGAAAGTGGCCCCTTTCTTCTCTTTCTTTTTCACATGTGCCCCTTACCACTCTAGCCTGTGCTTTGCCATGTGATGACCATGTCATGTTATGATGCAGCATGAGACCCTTGCCATATGAAGTCACCTGATCTTGAACTTTACTTTTTCCAGAACTCTGAGCTAAATAAACCCCCTTTCTTATAAGTTATCCAATTTTAGGTATTCTGTTACAGCAAAAGAAAATGGACTAGGACAGGGATGAGTACTGTCTATACTCAATCCTCAAAGCATCCTTCTAAAACATTACTCTCGTTTTACAGATAGGGTTCAAGAAGATTAAGTAACTCTTCTGAAGTGACAATGAGGACTTTCTAGTCTAATTTTAAAGTATCACATTTATAAAGGAAGGATTTTTATGTGGTTACTGAAAAAGTCCTGCTAGCATTCAAGATTTCAATTTAAGTTTTATCATACTACTTTGTAATGTCATTTTTATTCTTCACTATAACTGGAAATCCTCATGTGAACACCTGTGTAATTTACTTGATGAGGGAACTTAGTAAAAATCATATTAGTCTTTAAAATGTCTATTAGTGTGTAATAGTCATTAACATTTAAAAACTTCATATAATCAGCTATGCCAGGGAGTATGGAACCTGATAATATTCTGTTTATACATGATGTTGATTTTCATATATATTTTTCAATTACCTAGGAACCTTTTCTTCAAACAGAATCTTCTGTGGAAGCCCAATATCTAAAACAAATAAAAAGGGAAGCTTTTTTTTTTAAAGGGAAGCTTTATTTGAGAAGCTGGAAAGGGGCCCACAGTTCTTCCTGTTTGGCCTCCCTAATGTCCCTTAGGTTTCTCTCACAAATATTTTTTCTTGGACTAGCTCCTCTAATGAATAAAGTCTTCTGTCTTAATTAGAGCTTCTAGTAATATGTGTATAGAATGTTCATCCCTAATAAAATATAAGACTCATGGTAAAGCAAATATATTTTCATTGAATAAGAGAAGCTCTGAAGAATTATATATTTATTACACACTGTAAAAAGAAACCTAGCCCATGTTTAAATGAAGCCCTCTTCCCCAATTGAGAGATCAGACCAATGTCTTTCTCAGGATTGTCATATACTGGGTTATACACATGAAGATAACTCAATCATTTATTAAACTCATTCAAATATTATCACTTTGTTACAGTAATTTAAGTTCTCACACCACTGAGAAACTAAGTATCAAGAAGCATATTGTAAAGAATTAAGATACTTGAGAAAGTCTTTAACTTACCATTTTAACTTCTCAAGTATAATAATCACTTACCTTGGGCTGGGGATGCAGCTCAGTTTTACAGCGCTTGCTGAGCATGCGCAAGGTCCTGAGTTCAATCCCCAGCACCGCGGGGGAGAGGGGGTGGGAAAAGAAAGAAAAAAAAAATCACTTACCTTGTGAAGCAACAAGTACTACAAGTTGTAACGTACAATGGGGATAAAAGTGTTACTGGAATAGAAAGTTGTTCAAATGACCTGCTCCTTTCATGGAGCAGTAAATAAACACACCTTTGCCAAGATGCGTGTTGATAGACATGTATCTTGCAGTTCCAGTTAAACTTTTGTGCTCCCTATAAGGTATGTGTTTTTTGGTTTCAGGATCAATGTATTCCTTGGCCAGTCCAAAGTCTATAATGTGTATAACATGTTCTTTCTTATTGCCTTGTCGACCAATCAGGAAGTTCTCTGGCTTAACATCTCGGTAAATGAGATTCTTTGAGTGTACATATTCCATTCGAGAAAGCTAAAAGAGGAAAAAAAACAAAAACAAAACCACAGAACTATTTTAAGTAAGTATATTGGGGAAAAAAATCAAAACAATTTCTTTTCCTTTTTTAGTTTTTACTGATGCTGTTATTGTTTTTTGCTTCAGTATGTGAAACAGAATGTTCTTGAACTCCTAGGCTCAAGTAATCCTCCCACCTCAGCCTCCCAGTTACGGCAGTACCGGTGTACCATTGTGTCTGGTTTAGCATAAAGTTTTAATCACTAAAATAAAAATAAATTGGACATGGTGGTGCATACCTGTAATCCCCAGCTACTTGAGAGGTGGCAGATCAAGAGGATTGTGATTCTAGACCAGCCCAGGCAAAAAAAAAAAAAACCCTGCAAGACTCTATCTGAAAAATAGCTACAGCAAAAAGGCTGGAGGTGTGGCTCAAGTGGTAGAGCACCTTCCTAGCAAGTGTGAAGCCCTGAGTTTAAACCCCAGTATCATTAAAAAAAATAAGTAATAAACTCATTTCTTTTACCACCTACTTTACTGACATATAAACCAAAAAATATTTTCTGCTAGAAATACATACAACAACCATCAAGATTAAGAAAAGAAAAGTGTGATAATACAGTTTGGCTAAAGTGATAATGTAAGTTTACCTTATACTGTCACAATAGGCAAATGGTGAATGGGATTAGTTGTTTATATGCTACTTCTTAAAGTAAATATTTGAGAGAAAAGAAGTATTCCCAGGTAGGATGTCACTGCCACATTCATATCCTGCTCATACTGTAGCCCTCAACTGGACAAAAGTCCAGCTCTCATTGTTATAAAAATTCTAAGAAAAGTTAAGGCCTACAGAATTTAATATGGCCTGATATCAGAGTTAGTCAGTAGGAGAAAGAGGACTACAGTTTTTCCCTTTTTTGGGGCGGCACTAGAGTTTGAACTCAGGGCCTTACCCTAAAGAGGGCAGTTTTTGCCAGTACTGGGTTTTGTACTCAGGACACTTGCTAGACAGGTGCTCTACCACTTGAGCCTCTCTGCCAGCTATAGGACTATAGTTTTTATTTTACAGTAAATATAAGAAGTAAGCAACACTTTCTCAAATTTCATTAAATATTTCTACTTACAAGGCTTTTCTATTTAGTATAGAAAGGGATTCTTAGGCATCTGGATTTTGGACTCAAAAGGAAAGTCAGTTTTCTAATATTTACAATTTTTTACTGGAGGATGGTCTCGAGACTATCATCATTTCAAACAAATAAAGATGTATCTAAATCCTTCCCCTGAGGACCTCACAAACTTCTCAAAGGAACTGTTGCAACCACTCCTTAAACTGCTATCAGTGTGTAATTTGGTGGGAACTCTTAAGAGCTGCCTCTTAGCCAGCCCAAAGAGTATAATATGCCAGAGAACTAAGGAAAATTTTTGGTCTTACAACTCTGAAGGAGGGTTAGTGCAGTATGTTGCTGTCAATCTTTTCTAATTTGCAACTGTGTGAACTTGTTTAAAATCTACTAAAAATAAAATAATGAAGAAATTATTTGAATTTGTCCAGCTCCACCTAATCATCCTCTTTCTCCCTAATGTAAATTACATGCTTCCACTTCAGTTAAGGGCAGAATATTGCTCCATGATACAAACTCTTAAAACAGAGAAAACTGCAGATACAGTGTGACTTCTCTGAGTTAAATTTTTTTTGCCCCAAAATGCTACCAATTGTGCAATAACTAATTAATAAGTGTCACTACAGCTAGTAAATCACCAAAACACACAAAAGGAGGTGTGGTTGGGGGAGCTGCCTACCTTCTGGAATAGCAAAACTTACCAACTGGATGGCTATCATTAACACCGTCTTCAAAGTAAATGTTCGGTCACAGAGGTCAAACAAGTCCTCCAAGCTAGGGCCGAGGAGCTCCAGCACCATGGCATTGTATTTCCCACATGGCCCAAAGTAGTATACCTGTGGGAGACCTTCACCTGAAAGCAGAAGGGAAAAGGGTGGGAAACAGGAAAACCAAAACATGAGACAATAAAGTATAATTTGTGAGGTTTTTCCATTTCCTTTCACAGTCCCTACTAGAAAAGTTAAATTGAGCACAATAGCATCAATAGGAACTATTAAGAGGTGGAACACAGTATGTTCAAATGAGCAGTTATTTAATACTAGATTTCCAAAGGTACTACTATATAAGAGAAAACAGTGTATGATCCATTATTAGATCAGAGAGTAAACTATTTTTCACAAAGGATGCCTGAAAGTGCAATATTATAAAAGGTTCAAAGGATGGCTTAATGAAGCTCAAAGGCCAGACTAACAGACCTTGTCACATTACCTAATTTCATTACCACTTCCTATGCTTACCACCAAAGCCACAGGAGCTATTTGCAACTATCACCCCACAAAGAATTCAGATTGAATGCATGAGGTCAAAGAAGGTGCAGCCTGCCCCTAGACCAGCTCAACTGGCTCTCTTCTCAGGAGGAGTCTCTGTAGTGTTCTGTTTTCTATCAGCTGGAAAAGTCAGCAGACACTTAGCATTTGGCTGCTGATAAATAATTACAAAAGGAAAAGAGGAAAGAAACCACCATCAATAACAATAAAGCTGGATTTCCTCAGATTTGAAACTCATAGCTATAACAAGCCAAAATGTAGACTTTCTCACATAAATGGCAATTTGTGAATAAATTTCATCCTTAAAGTGCACTGTAAATAATGAGGCATTCAGTGAATATGTGTTAAACTGCACCATAAGAACAGTGGATATTTAGGAAACTACAGAACACTTTAAAAACTTATCCTGTTCTCATAGAGCAGAAACATTTCCTTATCACACATTTATGTATATCATGGTCTACAGCTGTATATGCTGTCAATTGCTTTTGCTTCTAAGTTTTTTGTGGTTTCTTTTTGGCAGTAATGGGTTTGAACTCAGAGTTTCGCACTTGCTAGGCAGGCGCTCTACTGCTTGAGCCATGTCTCCAGCTTCCAAGATTTTAGACAACAAAATTCTCTCCATCTTTCCATTCTCTTTTTATTTGTATGGGTGAAATATAGGCAGAGATAATGCATACCCAATGTATCTTTTCCCAAGGGAAGGTCTTACATATCTGGAGTTAATGTGATTCATTGGTGTGGTATATGCATATTAACTATTTCACATACTGCATTAATCTATCTTGTTCCACCGGGTGCCAGTGGCTCACGCCTATAATGCTAGCTACTCAGGAGGCAGAGATCAGGAGGATCACGGTTCAATCTTGTTCAGCTTAAATACTGAACAACTTGAGTATTTTCTTTCAACTTTTTTTTTTTTTTTTTTTGCAGTACTGGGGTTTGAACTTAAGAGCCTACACCTTGAACCAATCCACAGCCCTTTTTTGTGATGGTTTTTTTCAACATAGGGTCTCAGGAACTATTTGCCTGGGCTGGCTTTGAACTGTGATCCTCCTGATTTCTTCCTTCCGAGTAGCTAGTATCACCAAAAAAAATAGCTATGGTAGAGTCTGTTGGTTGCCTACCCAACATCCATTCTCCCATCATCTCTATTTAATAACAGAACTTCTGTTGCAAAAAGCAGCTTCCATTTCTAGCTTCCCTTGACAATAGGAATCACCAATGAGATAGATGCAGAAGAAATCAATGAGTGGGGTGGTTCTAGGAAAGTTGTTTTAAGAAAGCTGACTCAAGAGAGGGGTATGGGGCTGGTGGAATGGCTCACGTAAGAGGACAAGCCTAGCAAATGTGAGGCCCTGAGTTTAAACTCCAGTGCCAACAACAACAACAAAAAAGTAATAAAAAAAGAGGGAGGTATGTCCCTTTGGTGTATCAAAAGCCATCTGGAATTATCAGGTACAATGAGGATGTAAGTTAGTGCCAAGAGTAGAGTGAAAAGGAGAAGAACCTGAGCACCTGATGGCTGTAGAGTAACCATACCAATGCCGGAATTATCTTCTTTCTGGATTTTTATTTTCAATCTCTTACTTGACTGAATTACATGAACTGAAATCATTTGTTTTTTTCTTTAACAGCCAAATCTAATCCTACTTAATAAACACATTACCTCTTTACTGGCTAAACTGGAAGTTTGGGCACAATATCTCTTTCTAGAGTAGAAGTTAAAAAGTCAGTCCTGCTTAGAAATATAATATTGGCATAATATCTTAGATTTACTGCCAATTCCTTCTTTTTTTTTTTTTTTTTTCTTTTTGGCGGCATGGGGGTTTGAGCTCAGAGCCTCAAGCTTCCCAGGCAGGCGCTCTACCATTTGAGCCACTTCACTTAGCTCACTGCCAATTCTTAAGCATCAATTAAAATGAGACATATGATCTTCTTGTTCTCAAAAATCTTCAATATTAAATCTAGGCATCTCTTTCCAGAAGTTTCAAAGTTTATGAAGAACTCACAAAAGTATTATGGGTAATGTCTATAATTTCAATTACAATGCCCACACTTTTGCCTAGGAACTTCAAAGAATGAGGAGTTCTTTTTTTGTTGTTGTTGTGATACTGGGGATTGAACTCAGGGTGTCATGCATGTGAGGCACTAAACACTGAGCTATATTACCCAGCCCGAATGAGGAATCTTGATTGCTGCCTTATTGCTTTTATTAAGAAACCTGAAATCTCAACAAGGTCCCTCCAACCCCACCACAGGTGCTAGGATTCTCAAGACACTTCTAGGTCACTGAATGGCTTTAAAACATTTCTGGGAGAGGCACTATGTCCAAAATATCACTATAGAAGTCAGAGTTTTAGATCTAGTATTTGCTTCTGCTACCATCTTTGGCAAGTTCCTTTGCCCCTCTCTGTGTATTGGTTTTTCTTAATCTAAGAGTGGAGGGATTAAAACTGGTTCCTTTTAAAATCCAAATTCTGATTAATGCTAAGATTTCCTTCTAGCTACCTTGTAGATTTCTCTTTGTAAAGCCACAAAATCAGTATGAATGAAACTCACCTCCATGTTACATGGATTATGTGTGGCATCAATTCAAATATAAACTGACATTGGTTATTTAACTGAAAGCGTGTTTATTAGAAATATACACGCCAAAACAAAGCCAAAAACAGATGGAGTGACTTTACTTCACACCTGTTGAATTAGAATTCTGAGGAGTGAAAGCAAATATAACTCCACAAGTGAAAGACAACCTCAGCTAGAAAACTCCACATTTAGAGAGCAGTAATAAAAGGCATTGTGTTCCTTTATGATAATACATTACAAAGACTCAGAAAACACTGATAAACCAGTCCTTTTCAGTAGTTCATTCAGATCAGAACTGGACTCAATACCTTTTGAAGGGAGTAATTTTAAAGTTAAAAGACTTCAGTTCAAAGTTTATTAGGTATCACAGAAATGTGCTGTCAAGTATGAAAATTTCTTGAGGAAAGGTAGTTGGAATTTATTAGAACTGTCTGTATAGAAAAGTGCCCACACAAATGCTATTCTGTGCTTTTTTTTTTTTTTTTAACATGACTGCCACAAAGTAGCTGGTCTTTTACCACCAGCACTCTTTATTTAGACATTACCACACAGTAATGGCGGTATTTAAATGAACAATCCTGTGTGTTTCACTCTTCTTTTGTACAGCCTCCTCTAATCCACTGCGAAAGAAAATTTAAATGGCCGGCGGGCGGGGCGGGGTGGGGGGTGGCCCAAATAATATATACACATGTAAGTAAATGTAAAAATGATAAAATAAAATTTAAAAAAAGGAAAATTTAATTAACAGCATGCTGTGGACTTCTTTAATAAGACTAGTGGTGGGTTCAGAGCCTTAAATACAACACAAGCTATATATGTGGTAAACAAGGTACTTCTTAAAAATAATTATGAAGGAATGGGATGAGAAAGTTGGGGAAGGTAGGTATGTGCTGGATTCTTTGACTTATGGTATATCAGAAACTAAGGTAGTGTAATAATCTCCCATTTGCTTTGGAAATAATGCATTAATGAGGTCTACCACCTAAATTGGTAAACTGCATAGAAGCAGTTTAATCTTAGGTTAACTCACAAACCCAAACTGTAAGGTTATATATATACACATTACACATGCTATTTTATATATTTTTCCTGAGTACTATGCATCTATCAATAGCATATTCTTATAAGCCCTGCTGGACATATGGCTCACACATTTATCAAGTTGCATAGAACAGGAAGCAAGGTGTATAACACTACAGCTAATTTTCAGTGTGTTGTAAATTTAAATTGGGTTAAATATACCATACCAAGGTTAATGGCTTCTTTATCATCCAAGCTGCTACCAAAAAAGATTCCATAATGCATTATGAACAGTAACTACTGTATGTAAAGGTATTTTTAAACACCCATCAGGCTGAGAACTGAAATAGAACCACCTTGAAGTTTTTGGTAATTTGATCATATTATTGTCTAATAATTAGCCTTTCATTCTTCATTTTTAAAATATCTAATTGCAAAGCAAATTCAAATGAACCTTATATCTACAATGACATCTAGGTATAAAAAGTAAGGTATTAATAATTCAATATAAAAAAAAAATCAGTAAATGTTGGTGATGATAGTCTTCTAAAGTCAGGCTAGAGAACACTTTGAAGGATACAATGACCTTGGCTTGCTTTGTTTAAAAAGTTTTATAAGGCTTTAAAGAAAATAGGGAAGTTAGGCAATAGTGGCTCATGCCGGTAATCCTAGCTACTTGGAAGACTGAGATTGGGAGGATCTGGGTTCAAGGCCAGCCTAGGGAAATAATTCGCAAGACCCCCTCTCCAAAATAACTAAAGCAAAATGGAGAGTACTTGCCTTGTAAGCTCAAAGCTGGAGTTTAAACCCCAGTGCCCGCCCTCCCCCCCCCAAAAAAAAAGTTTTCCTCCAGAATTAAAATTAAACTTTTTCTCTTCTTGGTCCCAATGGTAGTGGCTTCTAGCACAACTACAAATGTTCTATAATGTTTAAGAGGGAAGAGAAGCCAGGTGCTGGTGGCTCATGTCTGTAATTCTAGCTACTACAGAGGTAGAGATCAGGAGGATCGAGGTTCAAGACCAGCCCAGAAAATAGGTAGAGAGACCCTATCTGGAAAATACCCAGAAAAAGGGCTGGTGGAGTGGCTCAAGTGGTAGAGTGCCTGCCTAGTAAGCACAAGGCCCTGAGTTCAAACCTGAGAACTTCCACAAAAAAAAAAAAAAAAAAAAAAAAGAGAGAGAGACAGAAAGAAGGTAATTGCCAGTACCTGGGAATTAGCCTTAGGGAAACCAGTAATATTAAATATGTATGCCTAACAAGAGAGCAGAAAGATTAAACTAATATTCCATATGAAGTAGGGAAAGGAAAAAATGAAATTAAAACTAGAAAATAACTATGAAAACAATGCATTATCATAAAGACAGAAGAAAAGAGTATTTCTTTAAAAAAAAATTCTTTTCATTTCTCTGACTCTGAAAAATGCCTCTCTCTACAATATGAACCAGTTCACCACATGGATCTATTCAAAATGCTGCTTCAATAATAAAAACAGCTTGACCCAGAATTGAGAAATCAGGATTACTATTCCTAGAATGAAAAATGCTTTGCAATCATCTTGTTCACAGGCCTCTTGAGACCTGGAATATTGATACATATATGCCACTGACATGAGCTCAAAATTGGTGGAAAAAGAGGTGGTGAAAAAAGGCAAGAGCAGAGGAAAAATCTCACATTTCTAAGTCATAGAAATTGAGCTTTTACAGATCTACTGTTCACTGATACACAATCCATTAAGTCTTTCAGTCTTAAAGCAGGTTCCAAATTTTCTTTATCCAAAGGGATCAGGAGAGAAAGCCCAAGACAGCACAGATTTCTTCTGTAGTGGATAGCATCAAAGACAAAAACTTAAAAAAAAAAAAAAAGTGCTATTACAGTGGGGCATGGTGATGCATGTCTGTAATCCCAGCATTTGGAAGGCTGGAAAGATTTGAGTTCAAGGCCAGTCTGGGATATACATCAAGACCCTCCCTCAAAATAACAAAAGACAAATAAAAATGTGTGCTGTGTACTAGAGGTAGGGAAGGGACAGAAGAGAGGTCCTTTCTCTTTTCAGAAAAGAATAACACAGTTCACCTGAGTAACAGACTAACTGTATTTAGCTGGTAAATTTATAAGGTTAAAAAAGCAGTGGTTCATGCCTGTAATCCCTAGTTACTTGGGAGGTTGAGAGAGGGAGGATCACAGTTTGAGGCCATCCAGGGCAAATAGTTTGCAAGACCCCATCTCCAAAATAACCAGAGCAAAATGGACTGGAGATGTGGTTCAAGCATGAAGCCCTGAGTTCAAACCCCAGTCTCACCAAAAAACAAACAAAATCCAGTATCTGAAATTTTTCCAAGTTCCTTAGTATTATGGTTCCTGTGATTACGTTATAAAGACAGAATATCAACTGGGAGCCGGTGGCTTACACCTGCAATCCTAGCTACTCAGGAAACAGAGATCAGGAGGATCACAATTTCAAGCCAGTTCATGAGATCCTATCTCGAAAAATCCCATCACAAAAAAGTCTGGTGGAGTGGCTTGAGTTCAAACCTTAGTATCACAAAAACAAAAATAACAACAATATCTAATGAATTTCAAAAGGTACCCCAAAATGCCTGATTCTTCTTAACAACCAAAAAGTTAAGACAATTCTAGCAAGCATTCAAAAGAAATGAAAAGAAAAAAATTGAGACTACCCAAGTACAATGATACCCCTTTCTAACAGTCCTGCTCCATTCCCACTATATTTTATTTATCCATGTATCTGTTTTCTCTACAAACAGAAGCCTATTTGAAGGCAGTGACTATAATGTATTAATTATATTTGTATGTCAGCATATAGCACTGGTCCAAGCATATGGTCAGTATGGGAATAAGTACTAAATAATACAACTCAATTATGACACTGGAGTTTTCGATTTGGAATGCATACTTCCCATAAAATGCTAAAATGAGCACACACATATAGAGCAAAACAAACTCCTTGGTAGATTTTAAATGTTCAAGGAATGCTAACACAATGGATTTTTCTGAGTTCATGTTTGCATTTCATTGAATTAAAAAAAAGCTCTTTTGGGCAACCCACAAGTAGGAAGATTCCCAGTAATTCAGAGTTGCAAGATTTCTATACTGACTTTCTTCTTTGTGTTTTCTTCCATGATGGTTATTTATAGTATCTACAGTTCTATCTTGCTGTGTCCACATGTAAGTGAATAACCCTATGTAGAATTACTCATTTTAGTTAATAGCACTGAAAGCTAAACATAAACAAACGTCTTCCTCTCTCTTAAAGCAGCACCTGAGGAGTTGTACACAATGGAACACACCTGTAATCCCAGTTTTTGGAGGCTGAGGCAGGAAAATCTTCAGTTTTAGGCTGGCCTAACATAGTGAAACTCTGTCCCAAAAATAAAACAAAAAACAAATAAGCCAGGTGCCAGTGGCTTGTGCCTATAATCCTAGCTACCATTCAAAGCCAGCCCCAGCAAAAAGGGAAACCCTGTATCAAGAATGCCCAACACAAAAGAGGTCTGATGGAGTGGTTCAAGCAGAACCCTTGCTTAGCAAACATAAGACCCTGAATTCAAGCCCCAGTACCACAAAAATTAAAAAATAACCTAGCACCTGCCCCATGTAAACAGATTTAAGTGACCAAAAAAATCAGTCCTCTGAGTTGACTAATAATAAGGAAATCTGATTACATCTTCTATCCTTTTCTTGTCCCCATCTACTTACCAATTCATTATTTGGTCCTAACTTGATCTTTTATTTACTTAAACAGCCCTTTCCCATCTCACTGTAATCTCAGTCATTATATGAAGGAAAAAAAGGGAAGGTAAAAGCCTATTTTAGAGATGGAACAAAATGCTGAGAAATTTTATGTGATCTTTCCTAGGTAACAGGATTCCAAAATAATAAAACAGATCTCTCAACTCCACTTTCAGTGCTCTCTTTCCTACACTAAGCTCTGTGTAGTTGCCAAAGTTTACCCTTCACCTCTTCTAGCAATTCTTCTTCACCTTTTCAGAATATAATCTCCCTTCCCCTACCCCAACATTGCTTTGAAGTCAGCTTGCTCTGTCCTACCTTATTTTTCTTTTCTTTTTTTTTGGTAGGGCTGAGGTTTGAACTCAGAACTTCTGCACTTACAAAACAGCTCTACTGCTTGAGCCACTCCTCCAGTCCATTTTTACTCTGGTTATTTTGAAGATGGAGTCTTGAGGACTATGCCAGGCTGGCCTGGAACTGAGATCTCCCCATCTCAGCTTCCCAAGTAGCTAGGATTAAAGTTGTGAACTATAGGAGCCTGGCTTTTCTTTTCTTTTATTTATTTTTCCATTATTCCTATATCAGCTCCATGAATACTGTCTTTTCACATTTCCTATATATATCAGCTTCTCTGCAGTTCTCAAGTCTTGTCAATTCCACTCCCTGATCTGGAACAAGGCCCCCTAGAGCATCACTGCTTTAATAGATATATGTATATACATATAATATACACACAAAATAGTATATATGTATCTGCGTGTACATATATGAATATTGAATATATATATATATCTGAATTACCAAACATAATAGCAAACCAAAGCAGCACAAAATATATGAAGAAAAACTTCACAAACAGTAAGGGTGCATGACTAAGAACCCTGCATTACAACTTTATCTTTAATTTAAAGCTGTATAATGGACATCGCTTTGTAGCTGACACATGGATTTACTTCACTCATTCTAATAGCTACATAGTATTCCATCATATAATATGCCATATTTGAGGGCATTTAGATACTTTCCACACATTAGTTATCAGAAATGGACATTATAGTTAACAGCTATTGTTTTTGGCTGGCCTACATCTTTTTCTTCCTTCTGATAACCTTACTCTTCTAGTGGAAAGTAGCATTTCCTCAATGTTACTTCATGTGGTTAAGTCGACCCATTTCCCATTGCCTACACATGGATGTGACTTAAATGAGGTAGTAATCAGAATATTCTATTTGTCTGCCAGAGGAACTGTATCAGGGAAGGGTACTTGATCCACGTCGGTACAATGAGAGTCAACTTTAGGACAATGATGGGATTATAGAGAAGGAAAATCCTCCCTCTCTTTTCTTTTTTCTCTGATTGCTAAACTGGAAGGAGCTTATTCTAGAGCCACTAGGTCCATATGGAGAGAGCAAATAGAAAGAAGAGCTGAGAGAAAAAGAGAGATAAATATACTACTTCCTTGAAGGACATTGTTGGTTCTGGATCTAGCTGGCCTGAGGTAAGAATATAATATAGTCCTTATCTGTGGAGGATACATTCCAAGATCCAGTGAATAATGCCTGAAGCCAAGGATAGCACTGGAATATCAATAGCTGAACTGATAACTGAGATGGCTACAAAGTGACTAAGGGGCAAGTAGTGTATCAGCATGAATAAACTGGACATTTCTAGTGCAAGTTTTCATCATACTATGCAGAATCTTGGGCAATTTAAAATTTAAGAAAAGTTTATTTATGGAGTTTTGCATTTAATATTTTCAGACCACGGATTATTGAAGTTGCAGAAAGTGAAAATATGAATAAGGGAGGACACTACTGTATTGCTCATTTCTCAGTCTGGTAAGCCAAGAAATTCTTCCTCTTTACTGAGTAAGAACTGGAGACTACTAGCTTTAAAATGCAAGCATTCATATAAAATCCTTGCTCTTAAATTTTTGGGCATATATGTAAATGTGTCTTGAAGATGAATTTCTTGAAGAGAAAGTGCTGAGTCAAGGGGTATATATATTTAACATTTTAGCATATGTGCAAGTCAGTTTTGCAACACTGTGACAAAGTATCTGAGATAAAAAACTTAAAAGAAAAAATTTGGCTCACAGTTTCAGAGGTTTCAGTCCATGATCTCTTGGCTCCATGTTTCAACATGTAATACTATGGTCCTATTACTTGAGTATCTAAGCCCATGGTGGTTACTTAAAAATGCTTTTAAAGGACGAGCTGTAATCCCAGCTACTCAGGAGGTGGAGATCTGGAGGATCTCAGTTTGAGGCCAGTTAGGGCAAAAAAGTAAGTGAGATCCCATTTCAATTATTAAGTTGAACTGGGACAACAGTGTTCCAGTTCAAGGGAAGGATTAAGGTCTGAGGCTGGCCCTGGGCAAAATGAAAAACAACTACCTGAAAAAGTAGCTAATGCAGAAAAAGGCTGGTGAGCACAGCTCAAGTGGGACAGAGGGCTTCTGGAGGGACTACTGTCTTTCTTGTGAGAATGTTGTGGGAATGCATTAACTCTCTTGAGAGCTGTTTCTTATGAAGTATCTGGGCTGGGAAACAGCTCAGTGGTAGAGTACTTGCCTAGCCTAGCATGTGCCTGCCCTAGGTTTGATTCCCAGTATGACAAAAAAGTAAAAAAGTATCTGGTTTTTTTGTCCCCTCCTTTGTTTCATTCGCACCTGACTACCCTTTTACTTTGTATGAAACTTTCACCAGAAGCTGGTGAGCTCTTGGAGATCCAGAACTGTCAGCTAAATAAATTCTTTTTTGGGGGTTGTGACATGAAAGACAGTACTCGGTTTGAGCTTAGGGCCTTGCATTTGCTATGCAGGTACTCTACCACTGGCACCACACTACCAGCCCTAAATAAACCTAACACTCACACAAAGAAAGATAGTAGATACATGCTCCTGTAAGAGGTACTTAAATTGCTTTTGCTGAAAAGCATCAACTCCTTACTTGGGCCCAATGAATTAACTAATAACAGGAGAAAAGCTTGACATCTCTGTATCCATTTGTACCTACTGTCCTTTGCTCTGAGCTATTCTTTCCTGCAGCCACCTTGGAATCAAGAAAGGTCAGGAATAATGGATAACATCTTTATGACAAGGGACTGAATTTTCCCCTAAGGAATAGTGGAAACTTGCAGGATCTCTAAATGAGGACAATAACCTATAATGATGAGGTTGTACCCTGGAGCAGCAGTAATTATCTCATGGGGATAACACTGCTCCCCTCAAGTGATGGGAATGATAGCAACTTCTCTGAGTAACATCTTCTTTAGACCTTTGAAGAACAAGGACTGAGTAATGGTCAACCAGGCCCCACTGGTCACAAATCTGTGACTAGTACTGTTTAACTATGCATACCTTTTGTCCCATGCTCTAATTCTTTGTCTACTTCAAGCTAAAGCTCATGTCTGTACATGATAGCTAAAGATATAGGTGCTTACTCTGCCTCTTCCCACGGCATGTCTTGGGCCATGTAATAAATCTCCTTTCTCTGCCCTTCCTCATGTCTCTTTAATTGGTGTATAGGGATAAATGGCCAGACCTGACATGTGGAAGCCTGGGAGTTTGGGCCTTGGGTCCAAAACTCCAGTTTCACTTCTACTTTCTCACAACCCATAGGAATAATTCACTTCAATGACTCTCTCCTTTTTTCCCCATAGTACTTCATACCTTTGGGGATGCTAAATGTTACTTCACTTCTAAATGGTTAACCTTGGCATACCAACAGGGAGAAGGAGAACAAGAGACTGAGGGCTGTGGTGAGTCCTGTTTGCTCTAAGCTTTAGTTTGGACTGAAACTTCCCCAAGCTTCCACCTTGAATAAGCATTCTCTAAGGGCAATTATTAGTAACTTATTCACTTTATTCAGTGACAGAAGAATGACTGCGAGGTGAGAAAAGAAAACATGTAAGTCCACAATAAGAGAGATATGAGCAAAGACAAAAAAAAAAAGTCACTTATGACCTGGAATTAAATTGAGAAAATCAGAACCTTTAGGGTCCGTGTCTATTGATAAGCAAGTTCCAACTGACAGGCTCTTCTAAATCTTTCCCTGTGTAAGCACTAAACCAATTTTCTGGAACTAATCACAACTCTCCAGTCCAGTCCAGTCCATTTATATATTAAGTTACCTGGGCCTATTTTGGGAACCTTACTTTCTGTTTATCATATAAAAGACAAAATCCAAGTAACAAATCTGCCTCCGCACTGAGCAAACACCTCCAGCAGTTTTCTGCATTTTTCAAAATGATGCAGTGGAAAGGTATTAGTACTTTGTGTTACTGAGAGGTGGATGCAGGTCAAACAATTTCTATAATAAACTCAAAGCATCCTATTTCTAATTAAAAAAAATACTGATCTACAATGTGTGTATTCTTTTGTGGAAAAAAGACAAATTCTTTTTATGTAGTTAAAGGCAATTATGCCATATGTTTTGTGTGACTTAGAACTATTTGAAAGTGTGTTTTTTTGTTTTTTGTTTTTTGTTTTTCCCGGTGGCTGGTTGTTTTCCTTTGAGATAGGGTCTTAAGTAGTCTTAATTTTTTTTTTTTTTGGGGGGTACTGGGGTATGAACTCAGGGCCTCATATTTGCTAGGTAGGCATTCTAAGACTTGAGCCACATTCTGCCAGGCCTAAGACAAGGTCTCAAAATGTAGTTCAGTCTAACCTCCAATTTGAGACCCTACTGGCTCTACCTCCTGAGTGCTGGGATTATAGGTGTGGGTCACGGAGTTTTAAGGCACGGAGAAGGGCTGTATTGGGTTTGCCTGTAGCAAGTATCTAGTAAGTATCTTATAGCTTTACATATAAACTTTTTTTTGTTTATATTTCACTATACAGTATGCTGTTAGCCATAATACGAGAAAAGCCCCAAAGATTTAAATGACGTAAAATATACACAAAAAGATATAATATCACAGAATTTACCCTGGCCTCAGAAATATCAGTTCTTTTTATTTATTTTTTGCAAACTAGTGGAGGTTAATGTCATGATGCTTCATCTTTTGAAGAATAAATGGAAATTCATAGTAACACTATTTTAGTTCCATTAAATGTTAGTAATTATTAACACTGAGTATGTGATTACATCTTTCCAAGTCTAGTAAATGTAACAACTTTGATTTTTACACAGTATTAAGTCTTAGTCACTGATTGGATTCATGACTTAACATCAATGAAAGCATTTAACTATCCCTTTAAAAATGCTTTCTGGACAACATAAGTGGATTTGGAATTTTTCTTTCATTTTGTGGTGCTGGGGATTGAACCCAGGGCCTGTGCATGCTAGGAAATCACTCTAACCACTGAGCTGTACCTCCAGTCCTACACAGTTTTCTCATGCTCTACTCCTTTTTGAGAATCTCAAATGTTAAAATGTCTTAAGGCAAAATAGTTTCCTTTTAGAAAGTGTCACATGAAAAGAAATGTATAAAGCAGGTCTGTGAGCTCATTGTTCTCCTGTCATACTTTTGCTCCTTTTCTTCCATTTTTTTTTTCATTTTTCTTTTATTATTCATATGTGCATACAAGGCTTGGTTCATTTCTCCCCCCTGCCCCCACCCCCTCCCTTACCACCCACTCCACCCCCTCCCGCTCCCCCCCTCAATACCCAGCTTTTTTTTTTTTCAACTGGAGTTCAATATGGCCTTGAACTCACCACCCTTCTGCTTCAACCTCCTGAATGCTGGTATCTCCGAGTTAGAAAGCCCCATTCTTTTTTTGTTTTGTTTTGTTTTGTTTTATTATTCATATGTGCATACAAGGCTTGGGTCATTTCTCCCCCCTGCCCCCATCTTCTCCCTTACCACCCACTCCACCCTCTCCCTCTCCCCCCTTACCCCCTCCAAACCAGGCAGAAACTATTTTGCCCTTATCTCTAATTTTGTCGAAGAGAGAGTATAAGCAATAATAGGAAGGAACACGGGTTCCTATACAGGGAGTTGACTCACATTAATTTCCTGTGTGTGTGTGTTACCTTCTAGGTTAATTCTTTTTGATCTCACCTTTTCTCTAGTTCCTGGTCCCCTTTTCCTATTGGCCTCAGTTGCTTTTAAGGTATCTGCTTTAGTTTCTCTGCGTTAAGGGCAACAAATGTTAGCTAATTTTTTAGGTGTCTTACCTATCCTCATATCTCCCTTGTGTGCTCTCGCTTTTATCATGTGCTCAAAGTCCAATCACCTTGTTGTGTTTGCTCTTGATCTAATGTCCACATATGAGGGAGAACATACAATTTTTGGTCTTTTGGGCCAGGCTAACCTCACTCAGAATGATGTTCTCCAATTCCATCCATTTACCAGCGAGTGATAACATTTCGTTCTTCTTCATGGCTACATAAAATTCCATTGTGTATAGATACCACATTTTCTTGATCCATTCGTCAGTAGTGGGGCATCTTGGGTGTTTCCATAACTTGGCTATTGTGAATAGTGCCACAATAAACATGGGTGTGCAGGTGCCTCTGGAGTAACCTGTGTCACAGTCTTTTGGGTATATCCCCAAGATTGGTATTGCTGGATCAAATGGTAGATCGATGTCTAGCTTTTTAAGTAGCCTCCAAATTTTTTTTCCAGAGTGGTTGTACTAGTTTACATTCCCACCAACAGTGTAAGAGGGTTCCTTTTTCCCCACATCCTCGCCAACACCTGTTGTTAGTGGTGTTGCTAATGATGGCTATTCAAACAGGGGTGAGGTGGAATCTTAGTGTGGTTTTAATTTGCATTTCCTTTATTGCTAGAGATGGTGAGTGTTTTTTCATGTGTTTTTTGGCCATCTGAATTTCTTCTTTTGAGAAAGTTCTGTTTAGTTCACTTGCCCATTTCTTTATTGGTTCATTAGTTTTGGGAGAATTTAGTTTTTTAAGTTCCCTGTATATTCTGGTTATCAGTTCTTTGTCTGATGTGTAGCTGGCAAATATTTTCTCCCACTCTGTGGGTGTTCTCTTCAGTTTAGAGACCATTTCTTTTGATGAACAGAAGCTTTTCAGTTTTATGAGGTCCCATTTATCTATGCTATCTCTTAGTTGCTGTGCTGCTGGGGTTTCGTTGAGAAAGTTCTTACCTATACCTATTAACTCCAGAGTATTTCTTACTCTTTCCTGTATCAACTTTAGAGTTTGGGGTCTGATATTAAGATCCTTGATCCATTCTGAGTTAATCTTGGTATAGGGTGATATACATGGATCTAGTTTCAGTTTTTTGCAGACTGCTAACCAGTTTTCCCAGCAGTTTTTGTTGAAGAGGCTGCTATTTCTCCATCGTGTACTTTTAGCGCCTTTGTCAAAGACAAGTTGGTTATAGTTGTGTGGCTTCATATCTGGGTCCTCTATTCTATTCCACTGGTCTTCATGTCTGTTTTTGTGCCAGTACCATGCTGTTTTTATCATTATTGCTTTGTAGTATAGATTGAAAGAAAGCCCCATTCTTACAGAATCTATTCTCTGTTGAGCAGCAGTACAGCCTGTATTATTCTGTGTCCCTGAATAAGCTACAGGGACCAAGGGTTGGAAAACTGACACAAATGGGATTTGTCAGTCTCTTAGGAACTTGCAACTGGGATGTAAAGACTCCTGCCAATCTCTGCTGGTGCTTAAATTAAGGGTTTCAAAGGGGACTCTTTTACACCAAATGTTAAAAGCAGTAGAGAAGGCTGATAGTGTAGTGAATATGAAGCAGGTAAACAGAAGCTGAAACAAGAAAGTTATGGTTGTAAGTGGGAAAAAAAGTAAAATACTGTGTTAGACACAGGAAGCCAGGAACAAAGTAGTTCTCTTGGTCTCTAGAGGTTTTCCAAGTTCCAATCCCAAGTGAGATGTGTGTATTTCCTTCCTTGGTTCTCTAACATGTCACTGAAGTCTTCTAGTAAGTTCTTTTGAGTCTAAGCTAATTTGAGTATGTTCTGTTATTTCCTATCAAGAGAGTGGTGAATAACACAAACACACACATACACACCACTGGCAAACACACACCTTATCTACTTCCTCTGTAACTAACATTTCTTAAGCAATTACTATGTGCAAGGTACTATTAGATGTTCCTCTTAGGGAAGGAGGAGAAAAAAAAAAAAGACAGGTTCTGACAACAGAAAACTGACAGGGAGAAAACTGAGAGGTGAATGGCTAACATGGTTCTACAAAGATCTTAAAGTCTTAAAAGGCCAGGCGCCAATGAGTCATGCCTATAATCCTATCTACAAGGAAGGCTGAGATCAAGGGATTGCAGTTTGAGGCCAGCTGGGGCAAATAGTTCACAAGACCCTATTCTCCAAAATATTCAGATCAAATGAACTGGAGGTATGGCTCAAATGGTAGAGGGCCTGCCTTGCAAGTGTGAAGATCTGAGTTCAAACCCCAGTTTCCCCCCACTCAAAAAACAGAATAGTAAAATAAAGGAAAAATGCTATGCAGAATGGCATAAAAAGCAAATCTGCTCACTCAAATTTAATTATATATGCTTGGCAAAAGTTTACAAAAATAAAAACAAACTACTGTAAGTAATTTTACAGATGTGTCCATTATATAAACTTTGTACCGCAATGTATAAAGCTGTACACTGATATATTGCACATCTATACTGTGCAGTACATATTTACTGAACATGATCATATGCATAAATCTAATTGGATTATACTCTACGGGAAATTTAAGAAAATTTTAAGACTAATTTTGATTATGTGTGCTTTTCACCTTATGTGTTAACTTTACATCCAAACCCTACATGTGACTTCACTGTATTTAACAACTACTTTCCTTAGAAAGAATGGTCACCCTTGAGACTCTAGCATTATAGATGTGATTTGTAACAACTGGTGATTGTTCTAGTCATCTGATTATTTATTCTGTTATCTTAACAGCTAAGACCTAAAGTAAGGTACTGAGAGGTACCTTAGGTTTTGTACAAACCCTGAAGACTCAAATTAGTGGCCCAGAGACTCACCTGCTTCCAAAGCCTCAATATAGGAAATTTGACAAAGTAGCACACATATAGCAATAGCAACTTATTTACTAACATTTTTATCATCCTTGATTTGTTTTCAGTTTTTTTCAATATTTCAAATGTTTTAAAATAATAATACATGACTCTGTTTAACACATTTACTCCTTTTGAATTTTGTTCTCAAATTCACATTAGGCGACAAAGCTAAAAAACACTCAGCTGTCGGAAATTTATACCTTCCCCATTTGATACACAGATTCTTATCTTTAAATTAAAAAATGGTAAAAATACAAGTATAAAAAAGACTGAGTACAACAGGCACAGTGGTATATGCCTGCAGTTCCAGCTACTTGGGAAGCTGAGGCAGGAGGATCACTATTGTCCAACAGTTTATGAAGAGATTAACATTTTCTTTTATGTATCCTTCCAAAATTTTAGTTAAGTTTTTATTTTCCAGAACTTCCAAAATGCTTTTAAAAAAATAAAGAATTTATTAAGCAAATACACAGGTTCTTGCAGTTATTTCAACAGCAATGGGTCAATAGCTAGAACCACTCTTTCTGAAAGAGTGTGTTGTAACCACAAACATCTAATTCTGAGTTCTTGTATTCTGCATAAGGGACTAGAATGTGAATTAATTTCTTCTTGCTTTTTGATTTTTATAATCCTTTATGCTGGCAGAAATCCATGAGCTCATTCAGGCCTTCCTGAAATGGCTCAGCAGCTAGAAGAGCACCTCAAGTCTGAATGTGCAAATTAATTTTGCTCTCTGAAGGATGGGTCTCAGTGTAACCACAAAATTCCACTTCTGAATTTTTCATGATCATGCAATGCAGAGAATTTCCTAAAGTATAGTACTCCTGGTGTAATACAAATGTCACACAGTGTCCATCTATTGTAGCTGCCTGGACCAATTCCATGGCTGTCTTTTGTCTTCAGCCATTTAGGTCTTTAACATAGGTATTTTTCTCTCCAATTCCTGGTCCTCTTCTATCGTGAGGTTAGTTTCCAGGATCCTCAGGTGGTGCTAGCAGAAAGGAGGCTTGTCCCATACCCCAAAATACTTTTTGAAAAGAAATTTCTTCCCAACTTTTGGCAAACTGTATGAAGAACTGTAAAGTTACTCCCCTTTTTGAGGTAGCAGCATAGGTCTATGGAGCTATATTTTCTGATACCAAGGTACCACTCGGTACCTGGCTGATTCTGACTTTTTAAAACACCTTTGAAAACTGGGTGTGAGGGATGCACACAGAATATCAGCACTCAGAAGGCAAAGGCAAAAAGATTGTGAGTTTGAAGCCATCCTGGGCCATATACAGTGATACCCTGTACAAAGGAAGCGAACGTTTTGAAAAAAATAGGTATTTCTGTTTTTACAGGGAAATTAGAGCTCCAGTTTCTATGTAAAACAATACTGTCTTGTGTTTATAAAGTACCTTTTCCAGGTATTACCTCATTCTCATTCAACTACAGCATGCCTGCAAACTCAGGAAGAAACAGTTTTTCCTGCTGTATGAGTAAGAAAACTGAAGCATAACAGGGGCATATAGCTAACCTTGAGTCACATAGAAAACTGTGGGGAAAGCTTGGGCTTAACTTTTTTCCACACTCCAGTTCTCAGCAGTCTCCACTTATTCACACTGTCTATATTTAAAGATGGCAACATCTGAATCTTCACAGCCTTCAAAATGTAATGTCAAAGCTGCCCATTTATATTAATTAAGGTAAATTTCCCCTGAAATTAGTGGTATATCTTCTTCTCTGTAATAGCTCTGGCAGAGTGACCATGACAAGAAAGGACCAAACTGTACTTCACCAAGTTCACTATTTCATCCTTTCTTCCCTTACTAAGAAAACTTCCTATCCATCTGAAGAAAAGGTTTGTTCTGAATTTCATAAGAACTCCTAAAGGACAACTAAATTGAGGGACGTTATTGGTTTACAACTAACCTTGTTAAAAGATTCATTTCTAAGAAAATTTCCCATCTTCCAGGACATCTTCAGAAATTCCTATTTTTGAATCCCTGTGTACCATTTCTTATGCTTGTTTTTTTGAGACACTGGGGTTTAAACTCACTACCTCATGCTTAGCAGGTAGGCTCTTACTGCTTGAGTCACTCTGCTAGCCTTTTTTTTGTGATGGGTTGTTTCAAGATAGGGTTTTGCAAACTATTTGCTTAGGCTGGCTTCAAAGCATGATCCTTCTGATCTCTGTCGCCTGAATAGCTAGGTTTATAGGTGTGAGCCACCAGCACCTGGCTGCCCAGCTTGTGTATAATATGCCCCTAAGGAAGTTCACAATGTTATAGGAGAGTCTTTTTCTTTGGTGGGATTGCTTGAGTCATACCTCCAGTCCATTTTGCTCTGGTTATTTTGGAGATAGGATCTCTTGAACTACTTCCCTCAGCTCCCCTCGAAGATTGATCTTCCCAATCTCAGCCCCCTAAATGGCTAGGATTTATAGGCATGAGCCACCAGTGCCCGTTTTTTGTTTTTTTTTTTTAAATTTAGAATATCACTATGTAGCCCAGACTGGCTCCCAACTTTCCATGTGCATCCGACTCCCAAGTACGGGAATTAACAGGTGTGTGCCACTAGGCTCAGCTTAGGAGGGTCTTGTCAACTCATATATATTTTTATTAGCATTAACTAATTGCACAAAAGGGTTCCTTGTGGTAGTCAATCAAATTCACTCCATTTTTATTACTCTTTCTTAATGTCCTTCCTTCTTTTAAACAGTTTTTGGTGGATTTCACAGTGCTGGTAATATAATTTATATATATGTAATTACATATATGTAATGTACTTCTATAATATTGCCCCCTCCCACCCCTTCACCTTCTCCCTTTCTCTTCCTAAACCAACTGGTCCCCCGTAACAGCTCCCCTTTTACAATCATGTCATACTATTATGTTTTTAAGATTCAGATGCCACAAATGAGTGAAACATGTGCTATGTCTTTCTGAGCTTAACATGGTGATCTCTAGTTTCATTCATTTTTCTCAAATGGCATAATTTCATTCTTCTTTATGTTTCAACAATAACTGTATGTATGGACCACATGTTGGTTGTTGGGTACCTAGGCTGGCTCCATACCTTGACAATTACAAATAGTGCTGATATAAATATGGGTGTGTAGGTATTTCTCTTGTACATCTGATTTATATTATGTAAATCAACCAACATGGTATGACAGGATCATATGGTAGTTCTATTTTTAGTTTCTTGAGGAACCTCCATACTGATTTCCATAGTGGCTGGACAAATTTACATTCCCACCAACAGTGTAATCTCACATATGCTTAAAACTCCTCAGATTTATGATTTAGTCCCATGATGATGCAGGACCATGTTCCCATTAATTTAACTCTTAGCTAGATTCAAAACTTTTTTTCTGGTTCCAACCAACACCTATCTTTTTTTTAAGGCATATAAAACTATTCCCTCCTAGCAACTTCAAAACTGTAGTCTGATCAGCTCTATTAGAACTTTATTCATAACATAAAGGTTTCAGTGCATAAAAATGGCATGCATATGGGAGCTCTGAGCTACTCAGTTGTACATATGATACATGCATTAAAAGTAAATGATTACTGAAACCATTCCCTCTAAAATCAGGAACCAGACAAGGATGCCCACTATCTCCACTCCTATTCAACATAGTACTGGAATTCCTAGCCAGAGCAATTAGGCAAGAAGAAGGAAAAAAGGAATACAAATAGGTAAAGAAACTGTCAAAATATCCCTATTTGCAGACGACATGATCCTATACCTTAAAGACCCAAAAAACTCTACTCAAAAGCTCCTAGACACCATCAATAGCTATAGCAAGGTAGCAAGACATAAAATCAACATAGAAAAATCATTAGCATTTCTATAAACTAATAATGAACAAACTGAAAAAGAATATATGAAAACAATTCCATTTACAATAGCCTCAAAAAAAAAAATCAAATACCTAGGTGTAAACCTAACAAAGGATGTGAACGACCTCTAAAAGGAAAACTATAAACATCTGAAGAAAGAGATTGAGGAAGACTATAGAAAGTGGAGAGATCTCCCATGCTCATAGATTGGTAGAATCAACATAGTAAAAATGCCTATACTCCCAAAAGTAATCTACATGTTTAATGCAATTCCCATCAAAATTCCAATGACCTTCATTAAAGAGACTGAAAAATCTACAGTTAAATTTATATGGAAATAAAAGAGGCCACGAATAGCCAAGGCAATACTCAGTCAAAAGAATAACGCTGCAGGTATCACGATACCCGACTTCAAACTATATTACAAAGCAGTAACAATAAAAACAGCATGGTACTGGCACAAAAACAGACATGAAGACCAGTGGAACAGAATAGAGGATCCAGATATGAAGCCACACAACTATAACCAACTTGTCTTTGACAAAGGCGCTAAAAATATATGAAGGAGAAAAGACAGCCTCTTCAACAAAAACTGCTGGGAAAACTGGTTAGCAGTCTGCAAAAAACTGAAACTAGATCCATGTATATCACCCTATACCAATATTAACTCAAAATGGATCAAGGATCTTAATAGCAGACCACAAACTCTAAAGCTGATACAGGAAAGAGTAGGAAATACTCTGCAGTTAGTAGGTATAGGTAAGAACTTTCTCAATGGAACCCCAGCAACACAACAATTAAGAGATAGCATAGATAAAGGGACTTCATAAAATTAAAAAGCTTCTGCTCAACAAAAGAAATGGTCACTAAACTGAAGAGAACACCCACAGAGTGGGAGAAAATATTTGCCAGCTACACATCAGACAAAGGACTGATAAGCAAACTATACAGAGAACTTAAAAAACTAAATTCTCCCAAAATTAATGAGCCAATAAAGAAATGGGCAAGTGAACTAAACAGAACTTTCTCAAAAGAAGAAATTCAAATGGCCAAAAAACACATGAAAAAACGCTCACCATCTCTAGCAATAAAGGAAATGCAAATTAAAACCACACTTAAGATTCCACCTCACCCCAGTTTGAATAGCCATCATTAGCAACACCACCAGGTGCTGGCGAGGACGTGGGGAGTGGGGGGTGGCGGGGAAGGAACCCTCTTACACTGTTGGTGGGAATGTAAACTAGTACAACCACTCTGGAAAAAAATTTGGAGGCTACTTAAAAAGCTAGACATCGATCTACCATTTGATCCAGCAATACCAATCTTGGGGATATACCCAAAAGACTGTGACACAGGTTACTCCAGAGGCACCTGCACACCCATGTTTATTGCGGCACTATTCACAATAGCCAAGTTATGGAAACACCCAAGATGCCCCACTGACGAATGGATCAAGAAAATGTGGTATGTATACACAATGGAATTTTATGAAGAAAAGAACAAAATGTTATCATTCACTGGTAAATGGATGGAATTGGAGAACATCATTCTGAGTGAGGTTAGCCTGGCCCAAAAGACCAAAAATCGTATGTTCTCCCTCATATGCGGACATTAGATCAAGGGCAAACACAACAAAGTGATTGGACTTTGATCACAAGATAAAAGTGAGAGCACACAAGGGAGATATGAGGATAGGTAAGACATCTAAAAAACTAGGTAACATTTGTTGCCCTTAACGCAGAGAAACTAAAGTAGATACCTTAAAAGCAACTGAGGCCAATAGGAGAAGGGGACCAGGAACTAGAGAGAAGGTTAGATCAAAAAGAATTAACCTAGAAGGTAACACACGTGCACAGGAAATCAATGTGAGTCAACCCCTGTATAGCTATCCTTATCTCAACTAGCAAAAACCCGTGTTCCTTCCTATTATTGCTTATACTCTCTCTTCAACAAAATTATAGAGATAAGGGCAGAATAGTTTCTGCCGGGTATCGAGGGGGGGGGAGCAGGGTAGGTTGTAAGGGAGGGGGTGGGGGCAGGGGGGAGAAATGACCCAAACATTGTATGCACATATGAATTAAAAAAAAAAAAAAAAAAGAAAGAAAGTAAATGATTAATTCACTTTGGAAAATAGCTTTAAGCTTGGCTGAGTGGCTCAGGTAGTAGAGTGCCTGTCTAGCAAGCATAAGGCCCCAAGTAAACCCCAGTGCCACCCCCCCCCGCCCCAAAAAATGTTTTAGAGCTATAAAACCCGTAAGAAGTTCTGGAGGTAACAAAGACAACCTTGTAAGTCATGAAATTTGGTGACACCACATGAAATAGGAAATCCTACTCTTTCCCTGGGTAAAGAGAGGTTCCAGGCCTTTGACCCAATTCAAAGATTATATGAATATTTCCCACCTTTCTTTATAATTGGTAAGTGAAAATGAGTAGACAGCCCTAAACATTTGCGTGTATATACTGCACATGAGAGGAAAAATCTGTACAAAAATGTGGGAAAAACACATGCCTAGTTCAAGTTTGCCCACGGCATGAGAAGTTACCAAACTTTGTCCATGTGCTGGACAAAGGGGGAAAACTGAAATAATCATAAAAAGTGCCAATTCGGTATTTTAAAAGTTCACTTGTTTTCTCTGCCCAATTACATTCTGCATGGGTTTTGTTGCATCTATTAGGTTTCAATAAGCATTTCTTTTAGGATTAGTCATTTCTTTGAGAGTTAGTATCTCTCTTTTACAGTAGATACAAAGCAGAATAGTCATTGTCAGATTAGAATAGTTGCTAGAAAGCCAGGACAGGACAACTCACATGGAGATAAACTAGGATATGATATTTATTCTAGAGCCCTTGCAGGTTTTTCCCAGGTATGTTACTGGTTAGAAGTGGAATTTAAGTGTTTAAGAGGAACAAAATGAGTCCCTCCAATCCTTTAGGATCACTCAATACAATTAAGAAGGCTCCAGAGCAAAGAGATCATTGTAGTCTCTGTTTCTATTATAGTTAGTCCTTCCTTTCCAAATGCCCAATAAAGTAGGAGGAATTTACCATAAGCTACTTAGTATTTTTACTAAAAATGTCAAAGCTATTGTTCAAAACTATTAGTCCTAAGGACAGCTTAATTTAGAAAGCAGTAATAAAAGCAATTTTATAGCTTCAGGCAAAAACCAAAGACTATCACCTATTTCATCAACTTGTATTCTCATTTCTTTATCTAGACCCTATTTCGTTGCCTTTGCCTACCACCTCCACCCCAATCCTTTCCTTGGTTCTTGCCCTTGCTGCCTCATTCCTCCCCCTATCCACTCCTTTCCACTTCAGCTGTATGTCTGGTCCTTATTGTGTGGCCAGCCCCTATCTAACTATGGATTGTCACCCTCATAAGGTTCCTTTCCTAATGTGGATGTTTAGGCTATCTCCTAACGTGATGTTTTTGCCCATCTCTGCTGAAAACCTGTCAGCCACCAAGTGGGAGGTATGCTGAATACGAGATTTGTGGGCTGGAAACATTTTAAAATAACAATGTATGTATCTTCATAAATTAAAAACCCAGTGGGCACAGGGAAACCTAAAAACATTCCCATAAAAGGAAAATAAATTTGGGCCTTGTTTCTAGTGACTATAATACATCTTAACATGATGTTGATTGAAGAAAACAAGAAAGATGGTATACTCACAGGATACTTTCATCTGTTGATTACAAGGCTCACAGCCTTTAATTACTATGATCATGTGGAGCAAGTGGGCCAACTGTACCAAATAAATACTGAAGCCAATAGGAAGGCAAACAAGTTCCAGGGAATCCATAATTAATTGTTAAATTTCTGACTCCTAATATTGTATACTCAGAAGAACCACAGAAACTAGATTTCAAAAGAAAAGCCTAAGTATATTCAATGTCAAAGCCCTGTTTTTTTCAAAAATCAAAACACACTGATAAAAGAAATGAAGCAAAAATAAAAGTGAAGAAATTGTTTAGCTTAGAGGAGCAAATCTACAACTTTTAACTTTTCATCACTGAGGAAAAGAAAACAATAATTTCTCATATTCACATAGTTTTGCATTTAAAAATTTTTTCCTGTACTCAATTTAGGAATTCTCCACCAATTTCACACTCAGTAATTTGAACTATAATTTACAAGTAAAAAATCTATTCCCCAGCCTTACCATCTCATTATGTGAAAACACACACACTGTTCTCATTTTGATTCACTAACCATTGGATGTTCCTTTTGCCAGGGTTATTTGTATAATGTAATTAATTTCTAAGAAATCAGTTTAGGACTAAGAAGGCAGCTTACTGACAAGAGTGTTTGCCTAGTGTACACGAAGCCCAGGGTTCAATCCCAGTAAAGCCAAAAAAAAAAATCAGTTTATGTTCTCAGAAGCTTAAGAAAGGTGTCAAATATCTGCACATGGAATACAACCAAGATGTTTCTCATATACTAACATGTGCAGTTTCTTATAAAATCTTGAGTTCAAATACGTCTTAAAAGTCAAGTGCTCTAACATTCTAACCAGCATTCTAACACAAATCTACCTCACAATATTCCAAATATATAACTGTTCAGCTTCTGCTTGAACAATGACCACCCCCTCAGAGATGGGAAATCCTATTGTATAAGATAGCTCATTCCAGTTTATGATTTCCTTTTTTTCTTCCTGCAATATTGTGTTTAGAAAGATGGCAAAGAAAATGACTGCAACACTTTATTATCTTATGGTGAACTATGCTCTAAATTGTTAATGCATGGCTCAGGAGAAACAGGCAGAAGCAGATGGGTTGGCCTTTTGCCAATCACAGACAACAAGTCCACTTTGCAGCCTTTTAAAAAATTAGCTAATATTATAAAAGTAATAATTGCTCAGAGCATAAAATGTAATTTGTCAATTATACCTCAATATAGCTGGGTGTGGTGGTACATTCCTATAATCCCAACACTTGGGAGTGTTAGGTCTGGGAACCTAAAGGACAGATGAGTGAATCAGTGTCCCATGCCCTATGGAGAGCACTAAGAGCCCTGCACCCTGAGAAGGATACATGGTCTCACAGATCTGCATTCCTGCACACTGAGAAGGAGATACATGGTCTAATAGATCTGACACTGGCTGATAGATAAGATGCTCTCAAGGTTGTTTCCCACTTTCCCCCATAAGGGGCAAACAGACCACCTCATAGAAGACAGCCTGAGTGCACAAATCCACGACCAATGGAAAGAGCCCACCTAAACCTTACCTTAACCCAGTAAAAAGCCTCAGCCTTCACCTCAGCACCAAGCCACCGGTTTCCGGGCTCCGCTGTACTACTGCAGTTGCAGCCTTTTCTTTCTCTAATAAATCTACCTGTGTGTGCACTATCCATATCTCATGAGCTTATTTGTAAGCCCAGCAAAGACAAGAAATCCACATCACTGGTCTGTTACAGGAGGTTGAGGCAGGAGGATTGTGAGTTTGAGGACAGGCTAGGCTACACAGTAAGACCCTGTCTCAAAAAGCAGGTTTATACATATCTCAATAAAGTTGAGGAACAAACAAAGCCAAGGCAAATTAACAGAAATATTGTGTCCAGATCAGGGAGGACAGTGACCCACTATGTTCACATCCAGAGTTACTTATGTTGTTTGTGAGGCTCCTCTTAAGGAGCTAAGGCTATTGTATGTGCATGTGTCCATGCTTGCTAGTGTACCAAGAACAATGAAGTACCTGTAAACCGTTATTATGCAAAATGTGGCTTAAAAGCAGACTCAGGTGGATGGTACATGGCACAGCACATAACAGTTGTGATGAATGCCTTTGAGCTGGTAAAGGAGGCCCAAGTGTGCTACATGAAAATCAAAAAAAGGGCAGAGTTTGAACCAATATGAAAAACTTTAAATACCTTTCACCTTCCAGCACTGAATAACCTAGAAGAATAGTGAACTCGATGGCCGAGAAGAAGTGAAGCAGAGATGGGTAACAATTTATGAAGAAAATCCTAAAAGCAATTCTCACACTGAGGGGAAACTTGAAACAGATTTCCAAAGTGCTACCTATCTTGAAAAAGCCTACGGCTACCTGTTAATTGTAGGTAAGAATATTAAGACAAGAATACAACCTGTTACTTTAAGAGCAGTGGGTAAGGCTGGGGGTGGGAGTGGTGTACACTTCTAATCACAGTTCTCCAGGCTGTGGCAGAAACATTATGTGATGGAGGTGAGCTTGGCTACATAGCAAGTTCCAGGACAGCCTGGACTTTATAGCAGTGGGTGAGCTCAAGAAGCAGAATTAAACTTCACATAAAATTTAGAAGACTCTGAGATGATTGTGGAAATGATGGGTGCACCAATCTCAGAGTTTCTAGTTTTTTCTCACTGTTTTAAGTGACAGCCAATTCTTACAGTCCTCTTCCCCTAATGTTCTGTGTACTCCTTGTACAGAGAATGCTGAAACCTCTGCAGTATGCAATGCTGTTTTGAGAGAAGGACAGATTTTTCTTTTTTTTAAAGGCAATACTAACATTTGAACCCAGGGCCTCATGCTTACTAGATAGGTGCTCGTCTACTTGAATCACAACCCCAGCACTTTTTTGTTGTAGTTATTTTCCTGGTTGGGTCTTGCGTTTTTGCTCAGGGTTTGCCGTGGACTGCAATCCTTTTAGTTATGTTTCCTATGTAGTTGGAACTATAGCTGTGAGCCACCATGCCAGGAATGTTTGCTGAGATAGAGTCTTGTTGACTTTTTGTCTGGGCTTGTCTCAAACCACAATTCTCCTAATCTCCGTATCCCAAAAAACTTGGATTGCAAGCATGAGCCATCACACCAACCCAGGAGCATAGAATTTTACTCTCATATAACAAGTTAATGAGATTTTTGTTGTTGTTGTTTCTTCTTTTGGCATTGCTGGAGAGTGAACCCAGGGTCTCACACAAGCTAGCCTAGAGCACTGCTCTACACTGAGATATATCCTCAGCCCTACTGCCTTTTGAGACAGGGGGGTCATGAACTCCTGGGCTCAAGTGATCCTCCCACCTCAACCTCCTAAATTGCTGGAGCTATAGGTGTACACTACTGTGCATGGCTATTTTACTCCATACTGGCCTGATTTAGTGGTTCTATCCTGAACCACTAAATGTTTATAGCATTTCCACAGGCTTACAGGGGAAATGCTATAAACTGGCCTGGTTACTTCCCCCAGGCCCACTCAAAGTTCTGAATCAGATTGGATTAAGCATGTGTTTACCTGTGTTTTAGATTTATGAGACATGCACAAACATGTTTATCATAAATAGGCTATGACAGTCATCACCTTGAAAATTTATGCCACTCAGAACATTATGAAACAGGAATGACATAGAAGAACACCAATTACAATGTAGTTTTGAGGCATCAGGAAAGATAAGCCTTAAGTTATATACACATCCTGCAAACTCAGTTTGCAGCCTCAAATCTTGAACATTCCATGTTCAAGGATGCAATCAATCAGTTTATACATACCAAGAGTCTACCATGGACAAGAACTCATGTTGAAGTTCAATAAAAGACAAATATGCATTATGGCCTCCTTAAGTTATAACTATAGCTAATCAATGGCATGGTCAGGTTATAAGACTAAAATAACAAGCAGTGGCTTTTACATAATTTTTTTTTGGTGGTACTAGAGTTTGAACCGAGGGCTTCACGCTTACTTGTAAGCAAATGCTCTGCTGCTTGAGCCACACTTCCAGCCCTTTATGCTCTGGTTATTTTGGAGTGTTGCTTTTTGTCCAGGCTAGCCTGAACTGTTATGCTTCCCACCATAGATGGAATGACAGGCATGCACTAACATACCCAGTTATATAATTCTTACAAAATCTATATGTTAGGCAATAAAATTAAAACTCCTTCAATAGTGTCTTCAATAGTGGTATGTGAAAATAAAAACCACGTCAGTCATTAACATAAAACTATCACATCAAAGGAAGCATAAAGTAGAGGAAATTTTACTAATGTCAAGTGATGACACTAGCTCTGAAGGATTTCATCTTCTGAGAGAGGTTAACTACAGGAGCAGCCTATTTAGGACTGGCAACATTTGCTTGGTCAAAATGTTTTTCTACAAGTTAGTAAGATGTATTAGAAATTTAAGCTTTCAGGTAAAAATGGTTGCTTTTTAAAATTTATAAATGCCCCCACCCCCCCACCCCACCAGACACACACGATGTTGCTGGGGATCAAACCCAGGCTAAAGAAGTACTCTTCTGCTGAATCATATCACCAGCCCTAAACTTAAATTTTAAAAATCCTTAAAGGTAGGCCGGTGGAATGCCTCAGTGGTAGAGTGCCTGCCTAGCAAGTGTTAGGCCCTGAGTTCAAACCCAAGTACTATCAAGAAAAAAAAAAACTCCTCAAAGGTCATATTACAACCAAATAGACAGCTCTAGCAAATTAATGAGAGCAATGTAAAATGACAATGTTGTGGTATTTTAGAATACTGTCTCAATATCATAGAAAAACAGCTTGCAAATTACCAATTTTTTCTCATTTCTTTTGGTATACATAAAGAAATGAAAAGAATGAATGAACTACCAAAAAGTAAAAACCCCGCAGCATATATTTGAAGCAGGAGAAAATCTGAAGGTTGACTGTAGGCATAGTGGTACCATCACAGATCCCCAATCAACCTAACTGCCTTTCTAAGAACCAGACAGCAAAGAGCTTTTTGATTGGTTGTTTATTTAACTATCCAGCATGATGGGAAGATAAATGGTTCAGTTAAAAAAAAAAAAAAAGGGGTAAACCGGAAAAAATTTTGCATATTTTAGGGTTTGCAACTGAGCTATATGCTAAGTAAATGAAGAAAAAAGACTTGACTTACCTGCACTGCCAAGCTGTTTATAAAACCTGTACTCTAAATGAAGCTGTGGAGCACGTGATTTTATTGGTTCCTGAAACCCAAGAAGAAAAACTATGATCAAATTTAGACAAATGGGATTTTTTCCATTCTTAGATTTTCAGAGTAAAACTTAATGTTTTAGAGATCATTATCCACATGATAGGTTTTCTTACCACAATTTGTCTTTGAAAGCACAGCTAAGAAGACGAGCTGGATTACACAAACCCTTTTCATAATAAAAACAGACTCCATGAGCCATCATTCAAGGATAGCGCCCTCAGTATGAAACACTCTCCTGAGATACAATTCTCTTAGGAAAACTGGACGTCAAATCTTTAAAAATAAATTTTAAAAAGTATGTACTTCTTGCATGTTTAATTATGAATTCTGGGTAGTAAAATTTTCAATCTCATTATTCTTGGAAAAATAATGCATTCTAAAAATGTTCAAATCCACAAAAATTAGGAAGTAAAAATAATCTGAGATTCTGCCATTTTAAAGACAGCCACTAATAACATTTTAGCAAATATTTATGCAAATATTTCTTTTGTGGGGTGTTTATACATACTATAGACTCATGAACAAAATGAATATATATTTATAAAAAGGAGATCAGACTATATTATGTGCTTAGTAATGTGCTTCTGAATTCAACAATATGATGGTGCCATATTTCCATGACAGTAAGCAAATTATGAAAATTTTATGATATAAAGTATTCCTGTGTGCATGTCATTTATCAGTTTGCAGTATTATAAATAATGTTGCTAGGAACATCCATATTTTTTTTATTGTTATAAAGATTAAAGACTGTAAATGCAATTTAAATATGAACCTTCAATTGATGTGGTGTTCAAATTTCTAAAAATGAAAGTTTTGGTTTTTGTGAGGGGAATGAGGCTCATTTTCCCTTTTCTCTTAGTGTGTATTAATTATATTTAAAAAACAGGTTTCCTTATGACACTCTTATATATGTATGTAATGTACTTTGATCATATTCACCTCCCCCCATTATCCTTTTGTCCCCTCTCCTGCTGTTCCCCTTTCACTTCTGAAATAATCCCTTTCTACTTTCATGTCATTAGAAAAAAAAATCTACATTCTACATGACAGAAAATATGATATTTGTTTTTCTGAGTATGGCTGATAAAAATAGGAGCTTTCTAAATATCCCAGAGATAAAGCAGGCAAACAACCACACTTTGGTCTATGCCAAACTTCAAGAACTGCTTGGTTAATTACTCTGAAGTAAGTGCAGCAAGCAAATGGCTAATGAGGCAATGAAATATTACCCTAAGAGACAGGGGTTCCTGGCTCTTTTGTATAAAAACGATAGGCAAAATCACCACAAAGTTACTGTGATCTCTTGAAAAAAAAAAAAAAAAAAAAAAAAACTGAACAGCAAGTCAAGCATGGTGGTAGATACCTGTAATCTCAATACTTGCAAGGGCTAAGGCAGGAGGCCAGTTTGAGACTACCTGAGCTACATAGTGAAAAAAAAAAACCCTCAACATCTACACATCTGTTAGAGTGGCTGTTTTAAACAACAACAAAAAAAGTGTTTATGAATGTGGTGGAAAATTGTAACCCTTGTGTGTTGCAAGTTGTAATATAAAGTGTTGCAGTTGCTGTGAAAATGGATGTGATTTTCCAAAATAGTAAAACTCAGAATTACTATGATTGAGCAATTCCACTTTATATACTCCAGAGTTGAAAGCACAGACTCAAGTCTGTACCTGCACACCTATGTTTATAACAGCATTATTCATAATACATGAAAGGAAAAAGCAATTATTCAGACTTTAAAAATGCTGAACTACAACATGGATGAGTCTTGAAGCCATTATGATGAATGAAATAACACAGTAAGAATGAAAAAGACAAATATTATATGAATCCTCTCATATAAAGTATCTAGTATAGAAAATTCACAGACAGAAAACAGAATGGTGGTTGCCAAAGTTGGGAATGGGAGGGAATAATGAGGAGTAGTATTTGTTTGTTTTGTTTTAAGACAGGGTCTTACTATGTAGCCCAACATAGGCTTCTCCACCCCAGTGCTAGTATTATAGGTATGTGTCAGCATGCCTAGCTAGGAGTAGTGTTTAATGGGTACAAAGTTGCAATTGCAGAAAAGATGAAAAAGTTTTGGAGACAGATGCTAATGATGGTTGTACAAAAATGGTAAAGTACTTAATGACACAGAAATGCATACTTAATGAAAAGTTAAAGTGGCAAATTCTGCTCTTCCTTTTTTGTGGCCATCATTGAAAGTTCACTTTGTGACTGAAGCAACATACCTTTCCACATTCACAGGAAGACTGTGTCCCCTAGTTCCAAAGAACTGAGACAGAAATACAATGTTTGAGCCATGACCATCTAAAAGGATGAAGAAGCTCAGGTTCTGTGAGGTTCTATACAGATCAGGAGATTGGCAAAATAGTACAGGTTTACAGAAGAAACATGTCATCTATACTAAACCAGGTACAGCAGGAAAAGACTAGTGACACTACATTGTATATGAGCATTTGCCCCAGCAAGGTGTTTATCACCAGGCTAAAACTTGACGAAGACCACAAAAAGATCCTAGAATGGAAAGACAAATCTTGTCAAGTAGGAGAGGAAAAGGGCAAATATAAAGAAGACACAATTAAGAAGAAGCAGGAATAAAGTAATCTTACATACAGTTTTCATGAAGAACTGCTTAAATGAAGAGAAAAAAGGTAAATTCTGGATATCATCCCTTATCAGATAATTTTATTTTCAAATGTTTTCTCTAATTCCATGTTTTCTCTCCATTCTTATTTAACATACTCTTGGAATTCCAAGCTGGAGCAGTAAGACAGGAGAAGAAATAAACAGAACTCAAATAAGAAAGGAAAAAGTCAAACTATCCCTATTTGCAAGATGATATGATCTTATAACTAAAAGACCTGGAAAACTCCCTAAAAAAAACCTCATAGAAATTATAAACACCTTCAGCAAAGTAGCAGAATACAAAATCCATTTATGAAAATTAGTAGCTTTTCCATATATCAACAACGAACAGAGAAAGAATATAGGAAAATAATTTCATTTACAATAGCCTAAAAAAAACCCAACCAATCAAACAAACAAAAAAACCTAGGAATGAACTTAATAAAGGAAGTGAAAGACCTCTACAGTGAAAACTATAAACCACTGAAGACAGAAATTGAAGAACACTACAGAAGATAGAAAGATCTCTCGTGCCCATGGATTGGCAGAATCAACAATGTGAAAATAGCTATAATACCAAAACCAATATACATGTTCAATGCAATCCCCATCAGAATTCCAATGACATTCATGATATTGAACAAATCAACCCTAAAGCTCATTCAGAAGCACAAGGCAATACTGAGTAAAAAGAACAATGATGGAGGTATCACAATACCAGAGTTCAAACTATACTACAGAGCCATAGCAATAAAAACAGTATGATACTGGCACAAAAACAGGTATGAAGACCAGTGGAAAAGAACAGAAGACTCAGCTACAAATCCTCACAACTATTATACCCACCTGATTTTTAACAAAGGTGCTCAAAATACAATGGACAAAAAGACATCCTCTTCAACAAATGTTCCTGGGAAAACTGGATTATCTGCATGCAGAAAACTAAAACTGAATCAATGCCTTTCACCTTGTGTTCAAGAATCAACTCAAAGTGGATTAAGGACCTTAACATAAGACCTGAAACGTTGAAGCAAGTACAGGAAAGAGCAGGAAATACACTGGAATTACAGGCATAGGCAATAACTTCCTAAAGAGAACTCAAATGGCCCAGCAACTAAGAGAAAGGATTGACAAATGGGACTATATGAAACCAAAAAGTTTCTGTACAAAAAAAAAGAAATGGTCATCAGATTGAAGAGGCAGCCCACAAAACGGAAGAAAATCTTTGCCAGCTATGCATCTGGCAATGGTGGAATCCAGCTATGGTAGAAATATTATATACTAATGTATGAAAATGGAACAATGACACCTGTTGGAACTATTCTAAGAAGGGGGGATGGTAGGTAAATATAATGATGGAGGGTGTGAATCTAACTAAGACATATTGTAAGAACTTTTATAAATGTCACAATGTACCCTGAGTACAACAATAATATCCTAATAAAAAATAAATTTAAAAACTGCTTAAATGAAAAGAAAAAAGGAAATTCTGGATATCATTCTTTATCAGATAGTATTATTTTTGAAAGTTTTCCCTTATTCTATGCTGCCTTTTCATTCTGTTAATTGTCTTTGGATGCACAGAAGTTTAAACTTCTGTTGAAGTTCAATTTTTAATTTTTTATTGTTATTGCTTGTTATTTTGGTGTCATAACCAATAAACCACTACCAAATCCAATGTCATAGTGTTTTCCCCCTGTATTCTGCTAAGCGCTGCATAGTTCAGATCTTATGTTTAGGTCTTTGATTCACTGAGAGTTTATTTTTGTGCATGACATAGGTAATGGTCCAACTTCATTGCATGTAGATAGCCAGTTTCCCCAGCACCATTTGTTGGAAAGAATGAGCTTTCTCCACTAAGTGGTTATTTGTTGCATTTATCCAAGCAAGGAAATTTCACAATTTCCCTTGATAATTCATGCTGGGGTTTAAAAAGTTACATGGTTTATATTTAAATTTAATTTAACTCTTACTAGGTAAACTTGCCTATTTCTCTTATGTCCTGATTAACAAGATAAAATAGTTCCCTGATAACCTGTGAATACTGTAATAGTGACCTTCAAAAAACAAAACTACACAATTACTCCTTAGACTTTCTTTAGATAAAGTAATTTCAGTTCTTTTAACCTTTCCTTACTGGTCCCATTTTTAAGTCTTTGATCATCTTTTTCCTGAATTGACTTAAAATTTTCTGCATTGCTATTATGAGTAGTGTGATGAAATTTCATGCCATCCCACTTCATTTGGGATATGAATCATCCCTTTGTTCAACATATCCACATTGTATATGCTGCCCACCTATAAAGTCACTTAGTAGCCATCTTGATTATCAGAATGCCTGTCTTAGAAATGCAGAGTTTGTGTTCAAGTAACTTTTATTTTACTTAATAATGTCCCTAAGGCACAAGAGTAGCAAAGCTGGCAATTCATGTATGCCAAAGAGAAGCCATAAAATACACCCTTCAAGTGAAAAGGAGAAAGTTCTCTACTTAGTAAGAAAAAAAAACTGTGTACACCAGGCCTGGTGGCACATACCTATAATATCAGCACTTGGGAAGGTGAGCAGGAGGATTTGAGTTCAAGGCCAGCCTTGTTACCCAGCAAGCCCCTGTTTCAAAGACCAAAAAGTATGCAAAGTTGCTAAGATCTATGGCAAGAATGAATCTTTTCTCTGTGAAAAGGAAAAATAAATCCATGAAAGATGTGCTGCTACAGTTTAAGCTGTAAACTTTCTGACTGCAGTGCATAAGTGCTTAAATAAGGCATCAAATCACAGGATTCTGTGCTATCTGCAATTTTCAAGCAACCACTGGGAGTCTTAAAACATATTATACCACAAGGATAAGGGGAAAGGGGAACAACTATGTTGACTTCTTTCCCTTTTTATCCCTTGGGACTTTCCTCCAGGAGTTATTTAGTTTTTGTTTTAAATTTTTCTGCTCCCTCTTCAGGCTTACATCATGTTGAGCTCAGATGGCTGTATATTTTCCTCACCAGCTGTCCTCCGTACAATATTCTAATACTCTCTCTTTCTCCCCCTCATGCCCCCCCCAAAACATTGTAAACATTAATAGGAAATACTCAATATGATATTGGGAAAAGAAGTAAATTAAAAAAAATTTGGCCATGGATAGTAGCTCATGCCTATAATTCTAGCTACTTCAGAGGCAGAGAACAGAAGGACCGTGGTTCAAGGCCATCCCAGGCAAAAAGTTCACAAAACCCCATCTCAACCAATAAAAAGGGCTACTCTTTATTTCTGTGCCAGATGTTGATTTCATTTCCAATTAAGGCTGGCCACTTGCCAGCATGTTGGTGCACACCTTTCATCCCAGCTATGAGAGAAGTGTAAATAGGAGAATTGTAGTCTAGGCTGGCCCAGGCATAAACATGAGACCTTATCCCAAAAGTAATGAAAACAAAAAAGGACTAGGACCATTGTTCCAGTGACAGAATGCCTAACCTAGCAAGCACAAGGCCCTGAGTTCAAACCCCAGTATTGTACCTCACCTCCCAGACCCCAAAAAAGAGAACTCTAAAATTAGAGTTCTAGGGTTAAAACTGAGCATATACCTCACCTACATTCAAACATGAGGGGCTTTTTACTACCCAGGAACTTATACCTTTCAGGCAAACTTTTTTTTTTTTTTTTTTTTTTAACAGTTCTGGGGTTTGAGGGCCTAAACCTTGAGTCACTCCACCAGCTCTTTTTTGTGATGGTGTTTTTTAAGATAGGGTCTCATGAACTATTTACCCAGGCTAGCTTTGAACTTCAGTCCTCCTGATCTCTGTCTCTTGAATAGCTAGGATTATAGGCCTGAGCCCATGGGTGCCTGGCTTGGGCAAACTCTTTAGCACACAGCTATAGCCTACTCAGGCAACTGGGGCTTCAGGAGCTTTCTGGAAGCACCAAGAATAGAGGGCTTTGCAAATGGAGGTGTGACTCAAGTGGTAGAGCACCTGATTTGCAAATGCAAAGGCCTGAGTTCAAACCCAAGTCCCACAGAAAAAAAACAAACAAAAAAAAACCAGACGGCCTTGGAAACACCTAGACTTAGAGAAAGCAGCAAGACTAGTAGTACAGAGAAAATTTTATTTATTTATTTTTCACCCTAGAAATCTGGGTAATAGGTGAAGGAGGGATTCACTGCACTATTGTGTTTACTTTGTGTGCATATGTATTTTTATATACGTATACACATATAATATAAATATAAATACATATTTATATAAATGCATACACATGCACACACACATTTTTTTGAGACAGGGTCTTACTATGTAGCTATAGTTATGCATGGCTCAAACTTAGGATCCTCATGCCTCAACCTCCTGAATGCTGGGATTATAGGCATAAATTATCATGGCCTGGCTTATTTGTATTATATTTTAAAGTTTTTAAAAATCAAAGAAACAAGAGCCTACAAGGAAGACCCAAAGTAGAAGTGAAACATCAGTAGCAGGGCTTCCTTGTATTTCTTTGCCAGATGTTGACTGCATTTCCATAGAGGGCTGGCCATGTGCCAGAATCATGGTTATTCTGGAACACATATGCTTGCCTGAAATCCTAAACCAACAAGCAGATGGATACCTTACATGAGTGTGATGCCTAAAGCAAATTTTTCAGTTACTCTGAAAGGAGCTCAATTACTATCTTCCTGTCTCCCTTGAAGGATAAGCCCAACAGTAAGACAGAAAACCCATAGACAAAAGTGTTATACTCTAAAACATCTTTATTTAAAACTTACTTAAAAGAGAAACACAGTGCTGAGACATACCACAGTAGAAACATGAACTCTACTTTTTAGGTTTTCTTATTTCTATGTATTTTCATGCTGGAGATTAAATCAAGAGTCTCACACATGTTAAGTATGCACTCTACCACTGGCTGGTGCAGTGGCTCAAGTGGTAGAGTGCCTACCTAGCAAGCATGAAGACCTGAGTTCAAACCCTGTACCACCAAAAAAAAAAAAGCACTCTACCCCTGAGCTAACATCTTTGGAACCTATTTTTAATTATACATACTAAGCAGAATAAAAGTTTAATGAAAGGGAAGTGAAATGTATGATGTATGGTCAATCATGCCAGTAATATGTTACATAAGCTTATCTGTATGGGTTGACTAGTATGAACTTGGTGGATGGAATCTAGATAGAATTGTTCCTAATAGAAAGGCTCAAAAGCAGTCTTGGAATAATGAAGGGATAATATAACAAGTATATAGCAATGAGATAGAATTTTAAAGTATTTTAAGGAGGCTTCTTTCTGTCAGTAGCATCAAATAATCAAGATTATTCCCAGGATCATTCTGTAGTAAAACAGAAAAAAGAACAAAGGCAAATGTACCAGAAAATACTCTTACAGAAAATCCTGTAAATAAAAACTACATCGTTAATCCTTTAGTATTCAATCTGTCAGGACATTTGACTTATTACTAGCCACATTACCTCTTTTCCTGCTCCCATTTTTCCAACAAAAATTCCAAGTCAAAAATAAAATACTGGGTTCCCTAGAAGCTCTGCCTGTCCACTCCTTTGTAAAGAAACCAATCTAATAACTCAATTCTTCACAAGACAATCCTAACTATACCACAAACTGACAAGTGGAATGACAGATGGAACTGACAAGCAGAGAACAGGGTGAGAATGTAGTAAGTACAATTCATTAGAAAAGAATAGTGTTTAGAGCTGGGTGCTGGTGGCTTACGCCTGTAATCCTAGCTACTCAGGAGACAGAGATCAGTACCATCCAGTTCAAAGCCACCCACGGGCAAACAGTTTGTGGAAATGTATCGCAAAAAAAAAACCCCAAAAAACAAAAAACCACACATCACAAAAAACTGCTGGCTGAGTGGCTCAAGCTGGAGAGCCTGCCTAGCAAGTGTCAGGCTCTGAGTTCAAACCCCAGTGCCACCAGAAGAACAGCATTTAGTTATCACAAGACATTTCCTTCAACCATTAACTTCTCTAGCTTGCAAACGATAAAGCCCAAAGCTAGCTGTAAATCCTAGAAAACTTTCTAGGAGAATTTTATTAGAACATTTATAAAGAAATTAGCCATGTGAGTTATTCCATGACTAAAAATTGTTTGAATCAACCTTAAGAGATAAAAATAATTTCTAAAATTATTCCTCAAATTAATTCTCACTTTTAAGTAAGATGTTATTTTCAATGACTAGTCATTCATGATTAGTACTGATATAAAGTAACTCAATTCTGCTTCCAATTCGATCACAAGATGTGTTCTTCATGCTTGACAGCTTTTTAAGCCCATGATTGGATGATCAGATTTGGTTTTCTTCTACTAAGTTTATTACTAAATATTTACATTTTAAAAAATGGATGTCATGTTCAAGAAAAAAAATAAATAAAAATTTCAGATGATTTTATCTTTTCAGACAGCACTGTGAAAGGTATAAAGTCCAGAGAATTACTTGTTCTTCCAGCTATTTTTTAATAATCTGGTTTCTGATTCAGCATTGCTAACACTTTAGTTGGCATCATCTAACAATATGTACGAGTGTGGCTCATCACTGCAGCACTATAACTGAACAAAAATGACTATTTGGCATCATATGCACAGAGAAAAAATAGTATTAGTATTCTGAATGCTTAAAACTATTTCCTGTAAAAAGATATTAGCAGCGAGAGCACCAAAACATAATGACTACAAACACAGATTCTACTCACCAGTTTGATTGCTACATACTCATTGGTGTAGAGATTTTTACCTAAGGGAAAAGCAAAATGTATGTTTAGTGAAATTTCTTCTGGGAAAATGCAAAGCAAAATCTTAGCTTACGGGGTCATGAGAAAGGTCACATTTCCAGTGCTGTTCACATACATGAAACGTGATTTATAAGTAAAAAGCTAAACAGAGATGACATCCAGCAAGACTAGAACAAAAAGCAGCTTGAGAATTATGTGTTAAGCTACACATGAGAATTATTTTTTAAGAAAAGGAGAAAACCAACCAACCAACCTTGCCCCCTTCTTCCTTCCCTCCCCATCTCACTCTCACACACAATTAATATTTCCTAACTATTATGTCACAAGGCAAAACCAGTAGAAATGCCTAAATTTTAAAGACACTAAACTCATGATGTAGGTCAGTGATATGGTGCCCACCTGGCATGCATGAGGCCCTGGGTTCAATCCCCAGAACTGCAAAATAAGAAAAAGAAAAAAAGGAGGAAGAAACTTAAGTTCTTGGTCTTGGCACAATAAATACAAACCCTCCTTCTACCTCACTGAAAAACTGGTAATTTTTATTTTTCATCCTTTACTCAGTGGCAACTTTAGGTGGCTTAAAGGACAGTGTCAAATAAAACCAACTACTGACCAACTGCTCCTTTTGTGGAACTCACTGCTACCTATAAGGAGATGGTTCTCAAAGCTGTTTCAATTGTTTACCACAATTCTAGCTCTGTATCTTTAACTACGCACAGGAAACAAATCTCCACCTGAACAACACTTAAAAGACCTCAAAGTTCCTTCTAAAATAATTTTTTTTATTATTCATATGTGCATACAAGGCTTGGGTCATTTCTCCCCCCTTCCCGCACACCCTCAAAATTCTTTCTCAAATAAATTTTTTTTTGTCTCAATTTGTAGAAGTAGTTCTACAAATGGAATCAATATTCTCTTAAGACTAAGAACTTGGAGTAATGATGAGGATGAGGGAACAACGGTCAATTAATCAGCCCATATTACATGCGGAATACTTAGCTCCTAATACCTCTCCAACCCCATCCTTGAAGTCCTAACTTTCATTCCCCCTGGGTGTTTAGTATATACCACATAGTTTAGCTACTACACTGGACTTCATATTGCTTCTCCTATTTTTGCCTGATCTTATCCAGCTAAACTGTAAGTATCTTAAGCTCAGGGAGGGCTGATGGTGTGGATCAAGTGGCAGAGTACTTGCTTAGCAAACGTGAAGCCCTGAGTTCAAACACCAGTACTGCCAAAAAAAAAAAAAGAAAAAAATTAAGGGTAGGGAAAACATATAACACCTTTCTCAATGCTCTGTAGTGCTTAAGACCATGTATTACACATCTCAGACACTTAAAACCTTAACTGGCTAAAATTTATTGGTATATATTATATGACTACTGTTTAAATAACACAAGTAAATGGTACACTTTTATATGTACATATACATATATACATATGTACCATTTATATATAATTTTTATCTCAACTTCACTACTTCTATAAAATTATTTTTACAATAAAGAAAAACCAAACACTTCATTTTGGGAACAAAAAGCTACATGCAATACACGTTGTTAGTTATCAAGCTCTAAACAACAGAAAGTCCTTTACAATGTAAGTACACCATTATACTTTTAACACTGTCATCAACTGCTGAATACTTTTATGTGCCAAAGAGTACACTAATTTAGGAATAATTCTGTTAGCAGATTATGTAACAAAGAGGACTCACAAGTGACCAAATACCTAAAAAAATCATAAAATGCACAACTTTTTTTTTTTTGGTAGTATTGAGGCTTGAATCCAGGGCCTCACGTTTGCTAGGCAGGTGCTCTTCCACCATGCTCTAACCCATTTTTGCTAAAGTTTTTTTTTTCCGATAGGGTTTCGGTTTTGCCTGGGACCAGCCTTGGACCAGGATCCTCCTATTCTCTGCCTCAAGAGTAGCTGGAATTTCAGGCATGTGACACTATGCCTAACTTCAACTTCTTTTCCAAGGGAGTACAAGGAAGAAATGGCATTTTCCCCTTTATATATTAATTGCATCAAGCTTCTAAAAATTTACTTTGAAATTCTCATTAAAAAATTTTAAAATACATTCTATGAAATTATGAAAAGAACAGTAATAACTAAAAAAGGAAGGGATGAGGTAATAAAAGACTCCTAGGCAGACTGAAACTTCAATTTGGCCTGGTGCTGGTGGCTCATGCCTGTAATCCTAGCTACTTAGGAGGCTGAGATCAGGAGAATCATAGTTTAAGGCCAGCCCAGGCAAATAGCTTACGAGACTCCATCTCCAAAATAACCAGAGCAAAATGGGACAGAAATGTCTTTCAAGGAATAAAGTACCTGCTTTGTAAGCACAAAGCTCTGAGTTCAAATTCCAGTCTCACAAACAAAACAAAACAAAAATGCCACAACACTTCAAAATTTAGCCCAAGATCTCTTCCTTACCAAATAAAATGTTGCACAAAGACTTTTCAGTAAAGTCCTTTCCTGACTCTGTATAAGCACTGTCACTGTGACCTAAAACCAATGTTAACAAAACACTGGGGGGAAGAGGAAAGAAATGACCCAAACATTGTATGCACATATAAATAAAAGAAAAAAAATATAGCAGCATATCAAATTAACATTAAAAAAAAGACTGAAGCCTAAGAACTGAGTATTGCTTAGAGGAAAAAGGTCAGGTAATAAAGCTTTAATATTTCAAATGTTTAGGAATCTTTCTGAATTGTTGACAACCTCCCCTCCCTGGTTCCAGTTATAGCAATAAGAATTACTAGGGACTGGGATAAAGTCCCTAGACTAGCATAAAATTCACCTCTCACTCACTCAAAGTACAGTATGCCTACTAATGTTAAGAGAATTAACATAATATTAAAAATATATACTTTAGGGCAGGGGGGAGAAATAAACCAAGCCTTGTATGCAATATGAATAATAAAAGAAAAATGAAAAAAAATATATATATATGCTTTAAAGTCACAGATCTTCAATTCAACAGATACAACATTTAAGGTGAACTGAGGTATATGTGGAAGAGATTAGAAGAGCCAGACAAGTCTCAGGAAGGAAATTCTTTCTTTTCTCCTCCTTCCCCCACAAAGCCTTCAAGAACCAGTAGGATTTTAACAGTTGAGGAAAGGGTAAGGACATCTCAAGAAGAGTAAACTAAACAGGCAAATAAATGAAAATGAGAAAATAAATGATATAGGTTGAGAATGGGCAGAAGAGACTGAAGAAGTAAGATTAAGGCCACATTAGGAAAGCACCTGATGCCATTTTAGAGTTGAAAATGAAAGAGTTGGGGGTGGTGGTGAAATAAAAGACATAATCAGATCCATGATTTTTCCTAGCAACTTATGAGGTAGTATAAAATACTATAAAAACTTATACTAGTATAATAGTATAAAAATAGTATAAAAACTTAGAAAAAATAAGAGACCAGTGGTAGGGAAAAGTCTCTGTATAATCATGATATGATATGATATGATATAATATAACCCATCGTATGCTGATATCATGTATCTAAGATGAACAACACTCAGTTTTCATTCTCCAAAGACTATATATACTTTAGCTCCTGAAACAAAATCAGTCTTACATGTACTAACTCAAAAGTTTGACAAAGTTGGGGCTGGTGTTCAAGTGGCAGAGCACCTGCTTAAGCCACTGAGTTCAAACCCCAGTACCACCAAAACAAACAAACAAAAAGTTTGACAAAGTTTGTGACAAGTGTTAAAACAGAAATAGGGAGTCAGTAGAAGAGCTTGGATGATGGAACATAACACTTTTGGGCGCAATGACACTTCAAGTGAGCTCTAAAGGATGAACAGAAGAGGGAATAAGGATATTTCCTATTAAAAAAAAATGAGGGGCAGGGAATGTAGCTAGTGGTATAGTGCTTGACTAGCATTTGTAAGCCTCTGGCTTTGATCCCCAGTACAAAACAAAACAAACAAAAAACAAAATAGAACAAATAAACAAAAAAACAATTTGAACAATGATGTGAAACCATGAGAGAAAAGACAAAACTTGAAGGCTAAGGTGTGGCTTAAGTGGCAGAATGCTCATGATCAACACATCTTTTTATTCCTAGCAACAAACACACTTTGACTCACTTGTTGAAGTCAATCAAATTGACGTGACATATCTAGCAGGTTCTTTTGAGAAAACTCTATGGCAGTAAAAAAGGCAGACTAGAACCAGATTATGGACTGTTATGGTTTGAATATGAAGTATACCCCCAAACTGCTCATGAATTGAAGGCTTAATCCCCAGCTAGTGGATCTAATTATTGAGAGGTGATTGGATCATGAGGGCTCTGACTTCATCAATGAATTAATCTATTGATAGATTCAAGTATGATGGCATTACTGGAAGGAGACAGGACTGGTTGTAGGAAGCAGGTCACTGGGGGGTATGCCTCTGAAGGATATATCTGATCCCCAGACCCTTTCTTTTCCTCTCTGCTTTGAAGCTGCCATAAGGTGAACAGCTCCATTCCACCATACCCTTATACCATGACTTTGTGCCTCACCCTAGGATCATAGTTATGGAGCAAGACAATCATGAACTGACACATCTGAAACCATGAACCAAGATAACCCTCTCCTCCCTTAAGTTTTTCATATTAGGTATTCTGTCACATGATGAGAAACTAACATATAGGTAATCTTAAACACAAACACAAGAGTTTTGTGCTAAGAGAAAAAGCAAACAACAAAAGTGCTTTGTAAAAATATTAATCTGCACCCAATGTATAAAACAGTTGAGAAAGGAATAACTAGAAAGAAGATAAACAGGACATTTTTATAACAGAAAATATAAAGAATAATGTATCTCTTGGAGCGGTTATGAGGATTATATGAGATAAGAGTACAAAATGAAAGTACTAGATAAATCTACTTTTTATCACTTCTATTATTATTGTAGGTATGAGGTAATAATTCCTGGAAGGACTAAAATAAATAGGATTTTTATACAAGATATTTGGGGAAAAAAAAGTAACTACCTCTGGATTATATGTAAATGTGAGAGATAAGAAAAACAGAAGGATCAAAAATGATGCTCCTAATCAGTGGAGAACAGAAAGGGCAGAATAAGCAATAACCATTCGTTTTTTTTTCCCCCCAGGGGAGAGCGCGAACGCAGTCTCCCACTACCACAAATTATGCAGTCAAGTTTCCCACATTTGGGGAAATCGCAGGGGTCAGCACATCTGGAGTGCAATGGATAAGCTTCACTCTGGGAAAACCACTTTTGTGATCATGGTATCTCCCCTGCCAGGTAAGTATAAGCAATAACCATTTTATCAGGATACTTTTCTCCAAGTTCTCGATAAAGTGAAAGGTGAAAGACAAATTATAAAATGCCTCTTAGCTTCAATTCTTGTATCTATAAAAAGAATATAATATACAAGCATAACAATTAGGCTGTTTATATAAACACTTTCTTTTGGTTGAGATACAAGGGCTTTAGTGGGATCTATGAAGTTCTCATCACACTATGGCTTCTCCAATGTGTGTATATTAGTTGAGTGTCTGGTTTTGACTTCATCAATATCTATATTTCCTCTCAAAATTTGCATTATCATCTAGAGGTCTTCATTCTTTTATTTTTTATTTTTTTATTATTCATATGTACATACAATGCTTGGGTCATTTCTCCCTCCTGCCCCCACCCCCTCCCTTACCACCACCACCCGCCCCCTCCCTCTTCTCCCCACCCCCTTGATACCCAGCAGAAACTATTCTGCCCTTACCTCTAATTTTGTTGAAGAGAGAGTATAAGCAATAATAGGAAGGAACAAGGGTTTTTGCTGGTTAAGATAAGGATAGCTATACAGGGAGTTGACTCACATTAATTTCCTGTGCATGTGTGTTACCTTCTAGGTTAATTCTTCTTGATCTAACCTTTTCTCTAGTTCCTGGTCCCCTTCTCCTATCGGCTAGAGGTCTTCATTCTTAAGTGTCAGGAAAATATGTTAGACTGGTGTGTGATGACTCAGTTAAGTAATTGACAAATTAGTTTTATTTCTTCCTGAATCATTTGCTTTACTCTGAGCTCTGTTCATAACTGATTTTTTGTTTTCAGCCCTTTTACTTGTCAAAAGACTGAACTTTTCTAACTGGGTGGCTGAAATGTTTCACTGGTATTGTCACCTTCTCTGTTACATGGGTTTCCATTCGGTCTTTGAATTTTCCACAATAATGTTGCAGGGATCTACAGACAGCTAATAATTAATCTATCATGCAGACATAACTTAAAATCTATTAGATGCCCATACTGAAATATCTTGTACTGAAATGATACCACAGCTGGGATTTGTTTCAAAGTAATTCAGTTATTGAAAGTAGGTGAAATTACAGGGGGGAATCATACGTCTGTGAAATTTTGAATAATAAAATTAAAGAAAATAAAAGTGCATCAGTATTTTTCTGTTATAGCATATCATGCTCTTTGGAGCAATTCATTCCAGTTTTTTTTTTTTTTCCACCACTACAGTGTAGAAGGTTTTATACACTGGCTTTGTAAGTCATATGCTCTTGAAAGTACTGTACAGACTCACCCTCTTGAAAATGGCTTTTGCTTCTTGAGGGGTATGGGTGCTTCTTTGACTTTCCACCTTCCCCCTTTCTTTTGGTCCTGCTTCCATTTACTCATCCACCCAGTCTCACTTCAGATTTTCAGTTGCTAAAAATAGCTCATTGTTTTTTTTTGAGTAACAGATGAGAATATCATGTTACTCCTTCAGGAAAGTCTTCGAAGTTAGTCCATTCCCTGGATTCTAAGCTTCTTATCTCAAAATGAAATAGGTGAAACTAATTTTCAATTAGTTTTAGGCTTTTCTTTTTTTGACTGTGACTCAAACTAAAGATCTAGTATACATACAGTGTATGTGTATATTTGAACAAAAGTCCCTTGAAATAGCAATTATGCCTACTAATTATTCAGGTATGTATTTTTTATTTAATATTTTTTTCTTCAAACAATGTGTTAGTCAGACTGAGGATATAGCTCAATGGTACAGCACATCCCTAGCAAGTACAAGGCCCTGGGTTTGGTCCCCATCACCACCAAGAAAAAAAAAAAAAAAAAAAAGGAAAGAAGACAGAGAATGTGTTAGTTAAGAAATTCGTTGAATATTTAAGAGCCACTATGGTGGTACAGGACCATAATCCTGGCATTGGAGAGGCTTAGACAGGAGGATCAAGAGTTTGAGGCCTATCTGGGCTGTATAATGAGACTCTGTCCCTTCAAAAAAAAACGTAAGTAAAATAAATACTTTTAAAATAAAGAAAATACTTGAATGTGTCTAAGTATAAAAATAAGAAAATAAATTTGAAAACTAAATATTTGAGTGTGATGGAATATAGCCTACAGTTTAGTTTAGAAAATATTTTGGCCTTGTCTGTTTTTCATTTTTTTTTGTTTTACTTTGTTTCGTTTTTGCCATGCTGGTGATGGAACCCAGGATTTCATGCTTGCTAGGCAAGTGCTCTACCACCAAGCAACATCCCTAGCCTGTCTGTTTTGTTAATAATAAATATGCTCTATACCATCACTGATGGTTGTAAGCAATCATTAACAATTTTTTTTATGATTAACTACATACCGTTGTTGATAGGTAAGCCCAACTGCTAAGTATTTGGGAAATGTTTCTGCATAGTGTAATAATAAACTAATGGTATTGTTAGCAACAATGGGAAGTTCTCCAGCTTTTTTCTTTAATGTTGTAGTGCCATTTTATTATCTTCTTTCCCCAATCATGATGCATACATAAAAACAGATTTTCTCTAGATAAAGAAGGCAGTAGGCCAGCCTGTTTTCTTGTCCCTAAGTAGACCTGGTAACAATCTGTGGTTACTTGTTCTAACTGCTAATTACCTCAAGTGCATTTGGCTGGATTTTTTAAGAAAACAAGTTCTAGGTAGTAATTTATACATGTACTGCTTTGCTTCCACTTTAGGGCAACAGAATGCAATAGCTGGAGATCTAACTGGGAACTGAGCTGTATGTTCCTTTATCAGTATGACTCTGAGAACTGATCTGCTGGTTCTTTGAAATAATGCTGTGTCTGATGAAGCTTATGGTGGTAAATGCTGTCTCTGTAGGTCACCTACTGAAATAGGAAGTCTTTGTTCAGATGGTTTTATGGCAGCCGCTTCAAAAGGGCTGTTTAGATATAACATTTCCAAACTACTATGTAATGCAGTTTCTTTTCTATTAACAATGAGAGAGACAGGAGGAGGAAGTGAGATTGAGAAGCACTGTGGATTTTGTGTAACATATATTATAAGCTTTGAGTGTTGGGATTGTGCCAGCTCATCAATGGTATTTTTCTGTCCATTAAACTGCTTGCCTTTCTCACAGTTGTTGATATATTTTTATTTTTAATTTTTTAGCTGAAGCAGTTATTCATTTTAAACAGGAAGGATTTTAACCCCCTACCCCTAATCTCTTTAATTAAATTCTTCTAGAGCAAAATTTCTAAGTACTGTATATCACTGATGTTAGTAGCTGAGTGATTGTCTAGGCTTCCACATGGCTGTGTTTTCTTTAGCTTTAATGATGCATTTCCCCCCTAGTAAAGGAATGTGAGTAATTCTTAGCTCAGGAAAATTATTGTGTCATCTCCAGTGTCTCTTAGAAATTAGGATATTATGAGGCCTTGTGCCTAGTAGGGCACATCTGTAATCCCAGCTACCAGGGAGGTAGATGCAAGAGGATCACAAGTTCAAGGCCAGCCCAAGAAAGGGTAGTGAGACCCTGTCTCAAAAACAAAACAACAAAAAGGCTGAGGACCTGGCTTAAGAGGTAGAGTGCTTGCCTACCATGTGAGGCTCTGAGTTCAATCCCCAGTACAATGACCACCACCAACATTCATGTAAATAGAAGCAATGTTAACCCTCAATGTTCCTTGTTTTTAAAAAGTCTTGCTTTACTGTTAATTATTTGCACAACTTCCTAAGGAATCTGGCATACAATTTTTAACTTTGTTCAGAGCCAGTGATTGTGAAGCAATTCCTCCTGAGAAACACTGGAGACCTGTGTGAAGGTCACTGGCACATACTGTTAACATCATAAAGGAAACTGTAAGTCAGGCATGGTGGTTCAAACTTGTAATCCCAGTACTCAGAAAATTGAGACAGGAAGATCATCAAGTTTGAGGTCAGCCTGGGATACATAAGGAGCCAATGTCTCCCCCAAAATTGTAATCCTCTTGCACAAATGATGTGCTTTTTCAGTAATTTTGCTTTACATTTTTATTGATGTATAACTTACATCAAGCAAAGCATATAAATGTTAAATGTAAGGCTCAATGAATTTTTGTATCTCTATACCCACACCAATGTAAATACCATTCAGAGAATATTTTTAGCATTCCAGTAGAATTTCTTTGTGCTCTGTCCTATTAATAATTCTCACCACTGCTATAAGTAATATTCTGAGTGTTATCACTAGAGATTAGGTTTGCTTATTTGAATAACATATGGATAGAATTTTATAATCAGCACTCTTGTGTTTGATTCTTCTTCTTGACCTCATGTCCGTGAGATTCATCCATTTGTTATATGCATTAGTAGTTCATACCTTTTCATTACTATATGGCATATGTTTAAATATACCACAGCTAATTATCTGTTCTACTGTTAATGGACATGTGGGTTGTTTTCAATTTTGGCTACTAGGAATAATGCTGCTATGAACATTCTTAAACACATTTCTTGATGTACTTATGTATTAATTATAGGCATTTTCTTTTCTTTTTTTGGCAGTACTGGGGAATTAACATGGGGCCTCACACTGGCTAGGTAAGAACTCTACCACTTGAGCCACTCCCCAGCCCTTTTTACTTTGGTTTGGATTTCAGACAGTGTCTCTCTTGCCTCGATGAGCTTTGAATTGTGATCCTCCTATCACTGCTTCCCAAATACCTGGGATTATAGGCGTGCACCACCACACCTGACTGTATATATGTTTTCTTAGAGTATATACTGAAGAGTGGAATTCCTGAGCAGAAAAAATATAAAACATCCATCACCTCATGAACAAATAAACAAAATATGGGATATACACACAACAGATGAGGAAGTGACCTGTCTCTAGCACAGTGACCCACAAATATGAAAGCATAAGTCTCTCTACATCAAGGGATAATATTATTAATCACAAAATATGTGTCTATAAACACATTTCAATGTGTCCAAGATCTTCTTTTTATTTATTTATTTATTTTTTTTGAGACAGGGTCTCCCTATATGGCCCAGTCTGGCCTTGAATTCAAGATCCTCCTGTTCCAGCCTCCTGAGTGCTGGGATAATATAGGTGGTAGTCACTATACTAGCTCAGGTGGTTCTTTTTTTTTTTTTGGTGGCAACACTGGGGTTTGAACTCAAGGCCTCCTGTTTGCCTAAGTATTCTACCACTTGAACCATGCCTCCAGCCGAAGTTCTATCTTTTTTAGTAAGGGCAATAAGCTTATCAAATTCACTTTGCATTCCTCTTAGCAGAATGTTGAGAAAAGACATTCCTTCTTAAAGAGGTATTTTGGAAGTGTGAATTAAGCTGTTATAATAAACTATTGTTACTGTCCACCTAGGACAAAAATAGGCAGTAATTCATTCAGGCCTACCTTTTCTCATATACCATCTTATTTTAGAACTGCTGCTTCTCTTCCACATCAAAATTCTTTTCTGTTGGTGTCTTAAGGTAAGCATTAAGAAGCAACCAACTTCATTCCATTTATAATAACCAAGAGCTAGAAGCAAATTTCTATCAACGGGCAAATGGATAAACAAAATATAGTACATACATACAATGGACTATTATTCAGCTTCTAAAAAGAAGGGAATTCTGATACAGGCTGTTACCTGGATGAACTATGAGGATTCTATGGTAAGTGAAATAAGCTAGTTTCAAAAGACAAATGCTATATGATTCCACTTATATAAGGTATCTAATGTACTCAAATTCACAGAAACAGGAAATAGAGTGGTAGTTACAAGACAAATGTGTATAGTGTTTCAGATTTGCAAGATGAAAACGGTATGGACATCTACTTCACAATAGTGTGAATATGTTTAACACTACTGAACTGTACACTTAAAAATGGTTTATATAGTGAATATTATATCATGTACATTTTAGATGAAAAAACTGGGGAATAACTTTTAGATCCGTAATGCTTTTTTTTGTTTATTTGTTTCTGTTTGTTTGGAGATAGGGTCTCCCTATGTAGCCAAGGCTAGGCTCACACACACACACAATCCTTACGCCTTAAACCTACTGAATGCTAGGATTACAGGCATGCACCATGACTCATAGCCACAATGCCATTTTTTTTAGGTAAATAAATTCTGAGAACTATTTCATCAGTGTAATAATTAGCATTATTCTGAGTATTGTCATTCACAATTTGTAATAGGAGAACATGGTCTTTGGAGCAACCATATCAAGATTCAACAATAAATTACTTTGTTCTTTAAAGATCAACCAACCTAATTCCAAATAAAGCATAGGGAGGGCTGGAAGTATAGTTCAGTGGTAGAATACTTACCTAGCATATGAGAGCCCAAGAACCATTAATGAAAAAAAAATATGTATAACTGAAAACCTAGCAAACAATTCAACAGACTTGCTAAATTCTCTAATGTATAGTATTTTAGGAAATCCAATTTTTTTTGATAAAACTGGAAGTTTTGCTGCTTTAGTGACAAGAACTAAAATTTTACTTATCTATTCCCATCAGTTTCTTATCCAAAATAAGAAACTGTTCCTTGTGGAACAGTAAGAATAAATACCAAGGAAGCACCATCCTTATTTAAGAAATGCCTCTTTAAATTAGTTTAAAAAACCTTTGAGTTGTGTAAATTATTCATTAGTAGAGCACTTGATTAGGAAACACAAGGCCCTGGGTTCAATCTCATGACCTATTAAAAACAAAACAAAAACCTAACAAATAAAGACTGGCATAATGGCATATGTTGTTAGTCCAAGCACTCAGAAGAAAGCTGAGGCAGGAGGATTCTCAGTTTAAGGTCAGTGTGGACAACACAGGGGGACTTTATGTTGTGACATACAAACCAATTATTAAGACAAACCTCTCTCTTGGTTACATAAGTGATTAGGAAAATGATGAAAGAGATATAAATAAGAACACAAAATCATGATTCCCACTGTACTATGGATTGACCATAAAGGAAATTAGTTTTATCTCTTACACATTACTGAAAAACAAAATTTTTGAAATGTGATACCACTTAAAACCTTTCAATATCTTAATTCTAAATGTGGTTTCAAAGGAGGGAAAAATCTTTTCAGTATATACGAAGTGATACATTACTTCTTAAATATGTCCTATATAAAACTGTATGAAGTTACATAATTATATTAAGAAGTTTTTGCATCTTTTTTTTTTTTGCTGTGCTAGGGGTCAAACGTAGGCCCTTGCACATGCCAGGAAAGCACTCTGCTACTGAGCTATATCCCCAGCCTCACATATCAGTTTTGGTTAAGCCTATATACACTTTTTTAATAGCTTTCAAGATATAACACATATAATTCATCTAGTTAAAGTGTACAATTCAGTGGACTTTATTATGTTCAGAGTTGTAAAAACATAACCACTATGAATTTTAAAACATTTGTATCACCTTAAAAAGAAACCCACTCAAGGTATTGTACTCACTAGTTGACCCATCCCATTCTTCCTCTCCACTCCCTCAGCCCTTTGCAAACACAAACCTACTTTCTATCTCTACAGATTTGCTGATTCTAGACATTTTATATAAACAGAATCATATAATATTTGATCTTCTGTGATAAGCTTCTTTCACTAAACATAGTTTTTAAGGTTCATCCATGTTGCAGAATGTCTATTCTTTTTTTTCTTGTTGGCAGTACTGGGATTTGAATTCATGGCCTTACACTTGTTTCTATCCCTTAAGCCATGCTTTCAATAGGGTCTCACATTTTTCTCCCAAGGCCAGCATTGGACCACAATCTTCCTATCCTCATACCCCAAGCAGCTGGGATTGCAAGTATGAGCACCATGCCCAACCTGATATAGGTTCTTTCTATGTAGCCCAGGCTTCTATGGTTTGGATGTGGTTTAAATGTGTCCCTACCAAAAGTGGGGAGATGTTGGAAACTATATGAGATGGGGCCTAGTGGGAGATCCTTAGGTAACAGGGGGTATGCTCTTGAAAGGTAGTTCATGTGACTCCTTAAGTTCTCACAAAAGGGTGATTACAATAGAAGCAAGCCTGAACCCTTCAGATCTCACTACTCCTGGTTCAATACATAATTGCTTGCTCCTGCACCCATTCTAGCCACTGCCATCAGCACAATTAGGTGATACAGCCAAGAGGTGGCCATCACCAATCCTGCATTATACCATTTGGACTTTCAGCTTCCAAAACTGAGCAAAATAATGCTGTTCTTTTTTTATAAGTAGCCTGCGTCAGGTATACTGTTATATATCCAGATATAAAGTTGACTAACATCTCTCATCAGGTTAAACTTTTGGTTATTTCTACTTTTTTGGAGGTTTTTTTTTTTTTTTTTTTTTTTTGGCAGTTCTTGGGTTTGAATTCAAAGCCTGGAGTTTGCTAGGCAGGCATTCTACCACTTGAGTCATGCCCCCAGGCCTTGCTTGGGCTGCTATCCTATCTATGTCTTCTTTGTAGCTGGAATGACAGGTACACACCACCATACCCATCTTATTGGTTAAAATGGGGTTTTGATAACTTCTTGCCAGGACTTACCTCAAATTGCAATCCTCCTCTATAGATATTCTGAATACTGGTCTATTACTAGATACATAGTTTGCCAATATCTTCTCCCTTTACGTGAGAAGCATTTTTTAATTTCTTGATTTTTTTTTTAAGCAGTACTGAGGTTTGACCTCAGGGTCTCAGGCTTGCTTGACAGGTGTTCTACCACTTGAGCCATGCCCCCAATCCTTAATGGTTCTTTTTGGCAACATAAAATTTTTAATCGATGTACCTTTTTTGTTGTTGTTGCTGTTCTACTATCTGGGCTTTTGGTATCAGATCGAAGAATCTACAGTCATGAATTGGACAGGATGACTTACTCTTCCATTTTCTTCTAAAGATTTTATACTTTTGGCTTTTACATATAGTCCCTTCATCTATTTTGTATTAATTTTCACATGTAGTTTGAGGGAAGAGTTCAATCTTTTCAACATGTGACTATCCAGCAGTTCCAGTGCAATTTGTTGAAAAACATTTTTCTTTCCCCCACTGAATGGCCTTGGCCAAAAGCATTTATCCAAAAGCAGCTGACAAAGATTCATAGCTAGATTCTCAAATATATTCCACTGGTCTATGTTTATCTTACACTATTACCACACTGTCTAGATCACTGCAGCTTTGTAGTAAGTTCTGAAAACTGAAAGTGCAAGTCAACCAACTTTGTTCTTTTTTCAAGATTTTTGGCTCTTCTGGGTCACTTGCATTTCCATATTAATTTTAGCATTGCTTAACAAGTTCTACAAAGAAGCCAAGTAGCATTTTGAAAGAAACTGTGTTGAATCTGTTATTACTTTGGGGAGTACTGCTATTTGTACCAACATTAAATCTTAAAAACCATGAACATAAGATTTCTTAGCATATATTTAGGTCTTCTTTTATTTCCTGCATAAATATAGCTTTCAGACGAGATCGGGCATGTTCAGGGTGTTATGGCCGTAGACAATATAGCTTTCAGACTTATAAAATTTACTCAGCTTGTTAAGTTTATTCCTAAGCAATTTATTCTTTTCCATGCTAATATATATAGAACTCTTCTTAATTTCATTTTTGGATTAAAAATATGTACTTTTGTGTATCACTGATTCAGACCTCTTTTCTTATGATTCATTCCCAAAGCACAAAGTACTAGATAGCCAAATTAAAAAAACAAAAACAAACTTGCATTTTAATTAGAGCAGTTTAGCTTCTCCTAATGTCAGCTAGAGAACTAGTTCATACAAATGAATTTCCAGATAAATAATACTCCTTCAGTAAAAGTATAATCATTTATAATGGAAATGTTTCTAAAGTTCCAAGTTTCAGAAACAGAATGACTTTTTTTCTTGATGAATCTCATGTCAGGGGGAGGGTACCAGTGGCAAGAGAAAGGGTTAATGAAAGGGTAAATGTATTTTATGTGTACCAACATAGAACAACAGCAGGGTGATGATGGCTAATGCCTATATTCCTAGGTACTCAGGAGGTAGAGATCAGGAGGATTTTGGGTTGAAGCCAGCCTGGCAAATAATTGCAGAGACCCTATCTTGAAAACACCCATCACAAAAAAGGGCTGGCAGAGTGACTCAACCAGTAGGAGTGCCTGCCTAGCAAGCACGAGGCCCTGAATTCAAACCTCAGTAGCACCACACTCGCACAAAAAAAGAGAACATTGAAACCTGTCAAAATCATTTTAAGTAGGGAGAAGGGGAATGAGGGAGAATAATGGTCAGAATGAACCTGAACAAAGTATGTTGTAAGCACATATGGAAATATCACAATGAAATCCTCTGTACAACTAATATATACTAATAAAAATGTTAAAAAGTGGAAATTATAAAAATGAAAACACAGCAATTTAGTAAACAAAGAAGATCCCAAAGTATATCCAATTTTGTTTATATCAAAGTACACATATGCACACACATGCACAAATGAACAAGACTTTGTTCTAGTTTTTGTGGTGCTGTTGTAATAAAATCTACCCCAAACAAGCAAAACAAAAAAGCCCTTCATGAATTGGAATTATCCTAAACTTCTCTATTTAGGTGTTCAACTACAAATAAATTATCACTTATGTTAATGCACTCCTGAAGTAGTTTATAAATAAAGAAGAAGTAGAAGGGGTTACTTTGCTCAAAGTACATAGGCGTGTATGTAAATATCACAATGAAACCTCTGTTTCAACTAATTTACTAATAAGTACAGAAAGTAGAATTACAACCTCAAAAAAGACCCAACTCTGCTATATAATGAGAACATGTTGACTTCTAGTTCAAACTACTTAGCAGAACCCTTTAATCAAAGAAACACTCAGAATCACTTAAAGCACTTAAAACACTTAGAATCACTTTCAGCTTTTTGCCATGTCAACTGGAGGAACTCCCACTATTATTCTTTAGATGGGAGCACCACTGGATAAAAGGAGATTGTTCCATGTTTTTGAAAAATCCTGAAAAACTATCTTTTTCTGGGGGGGGGGGAAGGGAGGATAGATGAGAGCATTCAAATTAATTTACCTTCTCCAAGGGAAAAAACTGTAAAAGGACATGTAATTCCTTCCAAGTTTTGTCATGGCACACAAAATGAAGTCCCATCAAGAATGGGCTTGGCTAAGATCTGTATCGTCACTTCTCAAGACCAATTCTTCACACTGAGCCACTACTATTTATCTTAGCCACATACACTCCCAGTAGCCCTGAAATTCTTTAGATTTGTGTTTCATATTTTCATGCCTTTGTATGGTGCTCTTAGAATGTTCTGCCCCTCCCAATCTCTCCCCCTTCCCTTCCTTTTTTCTCCATATAATCAACCTCAAGTCAAAGTTTCAGCTCTAAGCTGGGCATAGTGGTGCACATCTGCAACCTCAGTACTGGGGAGGCTAAGGTAGAGAGATTGGGAATTTGAGGCCTGCCTAGACTGTAATGTAAGTTCAAGGTCAGGCTGGGTTATATAGCATGGTCCTGCCTATAAATAAACAAAGTAACTAACAAGATTCAACTCTCTTATTTGTGCAGATTTTCTTTCATTTGCAAATTCTAGCTGAACTATCACTCTCTCCTACCATTATTCACAGTGTACATTTTCTAGTATTTTACTTACTGCACTGCAGCATAGTTATTAATTTAGAAAACTTCAAGACAGCACAGTCCAAGTCTTATTTATGGTTTTTGTACATTCAGGACCTAGCTAAATGCAAAAGAACAGATGCTCAATGTAATTTAAGTGAATAAATGTGATGCAATTATCTAAATCTACCACTAGCCTTTTATTTGAATAAAGTCTTGTGTTTGTATTTTCCACTTTGATTTTACTCTAAATTTCAAAATGTACAGTTGACAATAATTAATTTACTGATATTTTTTCCTGCTTATTCTCTTGAAAAATCTCTCAACATTAAAGTTGGGGATAGTTTACCATAGAAACTAGAGAATGTTTTACTTAAAGAAAAGATCATGGTGGTCATTTTACACTTTATATTTCTTTCCCAGTAATAGGAAATTATAAATCCCAATGACTATCACCATTGGAATCAGACATTTATTTGAAGGTCCTTTTTAATATTACTCCCCCAAGCATGTTTCATTTGCACACCTAATCACTCAGGGATAAGACCAGGTGGTGGGCTCTAGTTTCAATTTTGAAGCATGCTAGGTTTTTTTTTGTTTTTTTCCTTTGACCAAGTCATTTAATTTCTAATTTTTCTCACCTTAAAAATGATGACAGTTGGTCTAGACAATACTAAGGTTTCTTATAAATCTAAAACTTAAGCAACTATTACTTTTGTTGATATGAATTCAAAGTTACCATGAGTTTTTTGGAAGCTCAGGACCATTTCTAGTTTTATACTAAACTCTAAGTCTTTTTTTTATATTAATTGTTGTTATTCTAGTTGTCAGATCCAAAAATTGCACAGGTCTGTGAATCAGTTAAGGCTAATTCAACCTCTTACTTAGGCCAACTAAATCTTGGTTCTAATAGCCAGTATATTAACTGTACCACCCCAAGCAATGTGCTGTGTACACAGATCATCAGTATATTCTTTGAAGGCCTCAATCCAATTCACTGCTGAACTACATGGAACCAAAATACACAACTCTATTGTTCAGCATCAGTGATGGCAATAATCCAGCATCTACTTAATTATCTCATCGGTCAGCTTACATTTCTATATATGTTAGAGAGAATCACAAAAGCCTGTCAAATGCCTTGGTGAACTAAAAAAAGCCAGTAATATATAGATATATGACAGATAAAATATAGGCACTTAGTTCTTCTCCAAAACCTATTGACATGAAGACAGAGAAAGAGGGACAAAGAGAATAGGTGAGGAACTAGGAACTAAGGACATCAACATTTTAGAAGGTAAGAACAAACAACTGACACAGAACTGAGAAAGCTGACATACAGCAGAAAAGGAATATAAAAGCTGGATTATCTAATGATATTGACAGAAATTTTACAATTCTATTGGAGACTTTAGGGGAAGAATTAAAGAAAGGTATATAAAAAACTAAGGAAATTTAAAAAAATCAAATGTCAGTAATTTTTAATTTTCTGTGTGTGTGTGTGTGTGTGTGTGTGTGTGTCTGTGTGTAGCAGGGATTGAACTAAGAAAGTACTCTACCTCTTGAGCCATGCTACCAGCTTTTTGCTTTTGGTTTGTTTTTCAGATAGGGTCTTGAGCTTTCTGATGGGCTGGCCTCAGATGTGATACTCCTACCTCCATCCCCTAAGTTCACAAGTGTGAACCACCATGCTCAGCTTGTTTTTGATATTGAGCCTAACTTTTCCCTAGGCTGGCCTCAAAAGACAATCCTCCTATCTTTACGGCCTAGGTACCTGGGATTACATGCATGCCCCACCATGCCTGGCCAGAAAGTTTTAATTCTGAGGGAAGAAAGGATGAAGTTATTCTAAAAAGGAAATACAATGATAATAGTCTCATGGCTTAACTGTAAACAAAATTCCCATAGTCATAATGTTATCAAAGTAGGAAAATGTTTTAATAAAAAAATATGATGGAAGTATATTGAGAATGTGGAGAACGTATGTAAGTGATAGGGGATGGGATTTGTGAGAAAATCAATATCTAACAAAGAAAAAAGGAATGGTAACATTTAAAAATATAGTTATCTAGAGGACATTGTTAAAAAAGTGAACCATGTACAGAGGTCAGACTTTAAAAATCTATTTGTTTATTAAAAATAAATTCAAGTACATAGACGTGGTGGCACATCCCTGTAACACCAGCACTTGAGAAGTGGAGGCAGGGTGATTGAGTTCTAAGTGAGCCTGAGTTGCACAGCAAGACCTTGTCTCAAAAAAACTCAAAACAAACAAAACAAAACACATATGCAAAATAAATCCAAGTAAACAAATTATAAAATAAGTTATAAAATTATCTATGGCACATTCTTGCTCTAATAACCTCAATTCAGAAAAATATGAAATAATATGGTATTAAATGGCCTTTGAAAGACCATATACTACATTGGCAGAGAGCTCTACTTCCTTTGAAAAGTAGACCATAAGTTCAGTTTTCTACTTAGGATGTTTGATGACATCATTTAAATATTAATTCTGAACTACTCTGATAATCAAATCATTTTTTCTATACATTTTTTGCCCATAGTCATGATCAACAGGTTTACAATCCTGAAACTTATACTATTACACAGTCTCCTAATTGAACATGTCAATGCACAATCCTAGAAGTATCATATTTGTGCCACTTGTAAAATTATCATAATAACATGATGCAGTTTATGTAACACCAAATGTGGGCAAAATTCCTCACTCATATCATACCATTTTTCTTTTCTAATGGATAATACTCTTGACAGAAGAACTCTTCTTCAAGATCAAGTTGTTCACATCTAACAAATTATGCTAGTGTTAGAACTAACAGGATGCTCCCTGGGTTCAATCCCCAGTACCACAAACAACAAAAAAGCAAGACAAAGAAAGAGAACAGAAGGGGGGTGAGATTGGGGAGGAAATAATAGGGTGCAATTTCAAACAAAATTTAAGCTGTGATACTATTAGAAACAAGAATTTTACATACATGTAACAGTCTCCTAAAAAGTTAAAATACATTCATTCTGTCTTAAGTTATAATTTTAAATTGTATCTCTTTACAATATACTATGAAATGAAACAAATGCTATCATCTATTACACACATAAAAACATTCTTACTGAGGAGAATCTGTGTTTTCTCTGGCTTATGATGTACTGGAAATAGTTAAAATAAACTAACACACTAATGTATATTACACCTATATATCTCCAAAGAGAGACTGGACAAAATATTAACAATATAAATCTAGGTCACAGTACATTATGGTTATTCACCATCCTAGTCTTTTTACTTTTCTGTAAGACTGAAAATTTTCTTTATATAAAGTTGGGAAAAACTAAAAGCCCAATTTTTAGAAATATATTTTTATAAATATCCAGTGCTCATCATGTATTAGGTGGTTTGATTTAGTTTTTTTTTTTTTTGGCGGTATTGGGGTTTGAACTCAGGGCCCACACCTTGAGCTACTCAAACCCTTTTTGTGATGGGCTTTTTCAAGATAGGGTCTCATGAACTATTTGCCTGGGGTTGGCTTTGAACTGTGACCCTCCTGATCTCTGCCTACTAAGTAGCTAGGATCACAGATGTGAGCCACCAGTGCCCATCTCTGATTTTAGCTCTTCACCGCAAATCATTATTCTTATTTTTAAGGGAAGAAAATGAAAATTGGAAAAGCAATCTCATTTAACACTACCTTTTTTTTTTTTTGTGGTACTGGGGTTTTGAACTCAGGATCTACACCTTGAGCCACTCCACCAGCCCTTTTTGGAAATAGGTTTTTTCCGAGATAGGGTCTCGTGAACTATTTTCCCAGGTTGGCATTAAACCATGATCCTCCTGATCTCTGCCTGCTGAGTACCTAGGATTACAGGTGTGAGCCACTGGTACCAGGCCAGCCACCACTACTACTTTTAACCACATGGAAAAGAATAATGTGACTTCTAAAACTTGTAGTTTATTCCATTTATATAACCTAGAAATTGGCAAATTTGTAAGAAAACTTTAACAGAGTTACAAAAGCATAATATATTAATGTTACTGTTTAGTTGATTGGCTAGGTCTTTGGATGATAAAGATTCAAGGTTTATTGGTGGTGGTTGTTTGTTTACAGCACTGAAGATGGAACCCAGGGCATCATATGAGCCAGGTAAGCACCCTACTACTGAACTAAATCCCCAACCCTCAGGTTCCATTTTATCCCTTTAGTATGTTAGGATTTCCTATGAAACTGTTAATACCTACCACCCCACCTCAGTCCTATACTTACTAATTCCCTTAGAGGCTTCCTTGTTCATGTTCACATGGTCCCCTGAAGTTGGCAAATTTAATATTTGACTTCTTCCTCTCAAATAACTAGTGCCTTCCTAAAATTTGTAATTCACTTCCTCTGTCCATCTCACTGCCACTTTTAGAATTAAGCTAGGAACTAAGGCCCTGCCCATTACTGATTATTCAGTCAAACAAACATTGCTTGAGACCCCATTATGTATCATACACAGTGAAAGGAATTGGAGCTATGAAGATTAATAAAACAAAATGCTACCTTTCAGCCAAATATTGGAATACAGAGATGGTGGAAGAAAGTACAATGCAGTAAGTACCACATTAGAGCAAAATCTGTTAAGATGTTAACTTCTTTTCTATATGGTCTAATCTTAAAACTACATGAATTACCTTTATGGAATACAAACCGCATCATATCACTCCTATGTTGTAAAACCCCTGATGATTCCACCTCACTGCCTACAGTATAAAGTCCAAATACTTCAAAATACCAGGCAAACACTTCACAATCTGCTCCCAGCTTACCTAACAGCTCATCTATTATGTTTCTTTCACTTCACATTCTATGACCAAGTTATATATAACCACCTCATACTCTGGTAATACACTGAGCACTTTCATAACACCTAGTTCTTCTGCATCCTGCAGCTGGAGAGAGCCCCTTTTCCATGTGTCCACAAGCAGAAATCCTGCCCATTATCAATGACAGGATAAATTCTTCATTTAGTTCTACCAATGTAGTTCTATACAGTCTGTTGTCAGGGCTGGTGGAGTGGCTCAAGTGGTAGAGTGCCTGCCTAGCAAGTATGAGACCCTGAGTTCAAATCTAAGTGCTGCAAAAAAACAAACAAAAATCTGTTGTCACACTTATTACTTTGCACTGCCATTTATTTTTCTCTTTCTCTACCATACACTGTGCTATACTTAGGGACAGAAACTATACCTGATTATTCTTCGTATCTTTCCCAAAGTCTAGTGTTAAGTAAATAGTCAAGAAATGACTACTGAATGGATAGTGAGATAGAAAAAGATTTGCAAAGAACCAAACTAATTAGGTATGTAAAATTTTAAGGAAAGAATTCTGCAGGCAGAAAGAACTAAAGCAGAAATGCACTTGGCTGTTTGAAAGACAGTAGAAAAAGTGTGGCTTGAAAAGGAAATGAGTTTGGAGAAGCAGTGCCTTGTAGGTAGTTGGTGGCCATGCTCAAGGCCTACTGCACCTGCTTGAGTTTGGCATTTTCTAATTTATATCTTCTTTGTCTACACAATCTTCTACTTATAGCAGAGCAAGAGAAAGATGGAATAGGATATATAGCCCACAATATTGTTAGGTAGATGCCAAATGATTCTGACATACATCTTCTGGTTTATGCTGATAAAAAGAATAAAGCCACTAACTACAAGGGTAAGTCAACAAGAGCAATATTAGCCAAGAATGTTGGCACACATTTACAATCCCAACCCTCAAGAGGCAGAAGCAGGAGGCTCAAGAGTTTGAGGCTAAGCTGGGTGCTGGTGGCTCACACCTGTAATCTGAGCTACTCAGGAGGCAGAGCTCAGGAGGATCGAGGTTCGAAGCCAACCCCAGGCAAATAGTCTGTGAGACCCTATCTCAAAAAAACCCTGAAGAAAGACTGGTAGAGAGGCTCAAGGTGTAGGCCCTGAGTTAAAAAACCCAGTACCACACACTCAAAAAAGTTTGAGACCAACCTTGGCTATAAATGAGATTGTCTGAAACCAAAACCAAAACCAAAACCCACCCACAACACTCTACTACTATGAAACTCTACAAGACCATGAATTTATCTTTTTAACTGAATGGATACTTTCCATGTAAATTTGTAATACAAATTTAGGCCACAGTAATTAAATAAATTTCAGTTTCACCGGTCGAAGTTTTTCCTCACTCGAAGAAATTAAACAACTTTCTGATGTTATAAGAATGCACAAGTTTATATGCACTAGAAATTGCCTCTTAGCAGTAATTTTGTGGGTGTTTACGCCATAATCTATTTGATGCAAGTATGTGATATTAAAACAAAGCCAATCCATTACATAAATCAGTATTTGCAAAACTAGGTGCTAAAGCAAATGAGTAGTTGCTGGGAAGTCATGCAGTGTGAAATTACACATTTTACTCTTATTCTCAATAGCATCTGCTGGTGTTGCTAACTGAACATGAAGATATCTCTAAATATAAAGACTCTTTCATTATCTTAAGTCCAATTCCAGGTTGCTAGCCTTCTACAAGTAAAAAAATTGATTGTCAGCATCCTTAAACTCAATTCTGTACCCAGTGATATCTGGTTAGTGTAGTGATGTTTCCCCAAGACTCTCTATGGGGGATCAGAGCTAATGAACAATAATCATCTCATGTTGCCATTTTCCCATTCTTCCAAGGGCCAAAGTTTTTTACGATGCGTGTTCATAATAATCCATAGCTTCAATAACTATGGGGGAAAAAAAGGAAACACTTTAGCCTAAAAGGAGACCTTTTCACATTCTCCAAGCTGATCTCTACTTACAGGTCTTTCATTTTCTCTTCTCAACTGAGGTAGAATGACCGATTAAAAAGTATGTAAATACTGGGCTGGAAGCATGGTTCAAGTGGTAGAGCACCTGCTTTGTGAGCCGTGAATTCAAACCCCAGTACTGTCCCCTTCCCCAAAAAAAAGTATATAAATATACCTTCTGTTCAATCTCACATCTTTAAACTTACTGATTTTGTTCAATTCATCATCTTACTCATAAAGTCAAACTCGAAAGTTCATTTCTTGGATAGGTAGTAAAACTGCAGAATTTCTCCTTAAGAGTTTTAACTCAATCCTAATGTTGGGAACTCCAAGAAAAATGCAAGTAGTACCAACTGGAAAATCTCTCTAAATAGGATGTATATCCTTGCAGACCAAATCTGAATATTACCAAGTAAGGACTTACTCTTCTTTTTTCAGGGGTAGTCTGAATTAAAGCAAGACCTTACTTCCCTTTTTTTTCTTTTTGATAGAGAATCTCGCTATGTAGCCCAGGCTGGCCTGGATCTCACAATCCTCCTGCCTCAGTCTCCAGAGTTCTGATATTACATGAGGCCAAGGGCACACCTGGTGTATTCCCTTCTGAAATTGTGATTCAAAAACAAAAATTAGGCTGGGGATATAGCTCAATGGTTTAGTGTCTACCTAGCATGCATGAGGCCCTGGGTTTGATCCCCAGTACCAAAAAAAAAAAAAAAAAAGTCTACATCACACAGGAATTTGTTAAAGATGCAGAATTTAGGTCTCTAAATCAGAATCTGGATATTATTGCTACTTGTATGCCTATCTGCCTGCATCATAAAATCTCAGAATTGGTGGAAAAATATAGTCATTACTATAGCCCCTTCTCACAAATTCTTATTTCTTATGCAGTAAGTCCTACTTCTGCTTGTCCTGAAACACACCAGAGTTCATAGCAGTTATTATTGTTGTTAGTGACATAAGGAAGTTCTTACCTAATCTGAGCTCTCCGAAGTTCCCACACCCTATCTTCTTGCCAACCCTGAAATTGGGGCCCACCATGAGAACCCCAGAGGACGTTGAGGATCCAGATGGTCGGGAGCAGTGTGCACTCCTCTGTGCCATGGGTTTAGTTGTCCGTTGTCTTTCATCCTTTTCCCTGCTAGGATGGTCCATGATCCTACACAACAAGGTCTCTATGCAAGTTTCCTCAGTGTGTGTACCTCTCTTCAAAACAAAAGTATGTCCAAGTAAACTGTAGTCAGAGGAAGGTAAGGAGTTCTTTTGGCATCATATTTCTGCTTCTAATGTATTTCCAGATTAGTTCCTGTAGGACATGCAGTCTGTAGGTCTCAAGCACAGGACATTTTGGAACCTAGGTAAAAATCAAGAAAACATGCAGTTAAAAATTAAATTTTAAAACAAACTGAGAAAGTCACTACTAATTAGAATGGACTCTATCCAAAGATGAGCAACATGGATCATCAGAGCTTCCTGAAATGAGTTTTGGTTTTATATCCTCCAACAGCTGAGCCATCTGGATTAGTTATTTATGTGTTAACATAAGCTCAGTAGGCTGAAAACCATGGCGTCTAAGGAAATACACAAGCCTTTAATATGAAATGTTTCTTCTAGTAATGCACATATGACCAAAAAGTAAAGTACTTATTGTTTTTGGCTTTTTTTTTTTTTAAACGTTACTGGCTAACAGAAAGACATAATGGGATTATAGATGAGTTAAACAAAGTGTGGACAATTTAATTGAAACTTTTTTGTGAGACTGTTTACGATGAGATCATTTTGATGCTATATTTGACGATCCAAGTGAGCATCTGTGATAATAGGACACATATTTTTGACTTTGTCCATAGTTCCTGGGTCATTATTCTTAACCCTGTCACTAGTGACTAGAATAATGGCACACCTTAGGCCTCAGAAAGCAAAGCCTCTCTCTCTCTGACATTCTTCTTGCCTGCCTTCTACCTGCTCCTCTTTCTCTCCAAGACAAATGACAGAAACCAAAAGTTTTTTCTTAATCTTCCCCCACCTGTTCTGATAATAGATCAAAAGACCCCTATTTCAGAAGGGACCTGCCCTATCCCCAAGGAGGGAAGAAATGCTACACAGACAGGCCAAAAACAGTCAGAGCAGACTGGTCTTGCTAGGGTTTCCCACCCAGTTTATTAGCACTCGATTTCCCTTTTTTGTCAATCATGTTTCTATGCAGTTTTCCATGCTTCAATCATTAAGCATGAAATGAAGCCTCCATGAAAATCTAAAAGGACAAAGATTGGGAAGCTTCCAGATAGCTGAAGTCATGGAGGTTGCTGGAAGATGGTATGCCTGGAGAGGGCACTGAAGCCCTATACCTCTTCCTCCTTACATCATCCTCTGTACCTCTTCATCTGCATCTGTTGTAATACCCTTTAAAATAAGCCACCAAATATATTTCCTGCATTCTGTGAGCTGTTCAAGCTAATGAACTCAAAGACAGGGTTATAGGAACCACTAGTTATAGTCAGTTAATCAGAAGAAAACTGGGCCTTAAAACTGGTCCTGTATGAATAATATTACAAATTCACAGTCCTCTTTATTATTTCTCTTATATTCATCTGTATCCAATATCCTGATTATCCTTGTCTTTTACCCAAATTTCTCAAGTAATATTGGGGGGGGAAGGGTGGTAAAAAAAGTAAGATGCTTTATTAAGATAGGTCCATCTTGGAGAAATAGCAGCCTCTTCAACAAAAACTGCTGGGAAAACTGGTTAGCAGTCTGCAAAAAACTGAAACTAGATCCATGTATATCACCCTACACCAAGATTAACTCAAAATGGATCAAGGATCTTAATATCAGACCCCAAACTCTTAAGTTGATACAGGAAAGAGTAAGAAATACTCTGCAGTTAGTAGATATAGGTAAGAACTTTCTCAATGAAACCCCAGCAGCACAGCAACTAAGAGATAGCATAGATAAATGGGACCTCATAAAACTGAAAAGCTTCTGTTCATCAAAAGAAATGGTCTCTAAACTGAAGAGAACACCCACAGAGTGGGAGAAAATATTTGCCAAGTATACATCAGACAAAGGACTGATAACCAGAATATACAGGGAACTTAAAAAACTAAATTCTCCCAAAACTAATGAACCAATAAAGAAATGGGCACATGAACTAAACAGAACTTTCTCAAAAGAAGAAATTCAAATGGCCAGAAAACACATGAAAAAACACTCACCATCTCTAGCAATAAAGGAAATGCAAATTAAAACCACACTAAGATTCCACCTCACCCCTGTTAGAATAGCCATCATCAGCAACACCACCACCAACAGGTGTTGGCGAGGATGCGGGGAAAAAGGAACCCTCTTACACTGTTGGTGGGAATGTAAACTAGTACAACCACTCTGGAAAAAAATTTGGAGGCTACTTAAAAAGCTGGACATCGATCTACCATTTGATCCAGCAATACCACTCTTGGGGATATACCCAAAAAACTGTTACTCCAGAGGCACCTGCACATCCATGTTTATTGCGGCACTATTCACAATAGCCAAGTTATGGAAACAGCCAAGATGCCCCACCATTGATGAATGGATTAAGAAAATGTGGTATCTATACACAATGGAATTTTATGCAGCCATGAAGAAGAACGAAATGTTATCATTCGCTGGTAAATGGATGGAATTGGAGAACATCATTCTGAGTGAGGTTAGCCTGGCCCAAAAGACCAAAAATCGTATGTTCTCCCTCATATGTGGACATTAGATCAAGGGTACACAACAAGGGGGTTCGACTATGAGCACATGATAAAAGCGAGAGCACACAAGGAAGGGGTGAGGATAGGTAAGACACCTAAAAAATTAGCTAGCATTTGTTGCCCTTAACGCAGAGAAACTAAAGCAGATACCTTAAAAGCAACTGAGGCCAATAGGAAAAGGGGAACAGGTACTAGAGAAAAGGTTAGATCAAAAAGAATTAACCTAGAAGGTAACACCCACGCACAGGAAATCAATGTGAGTCAATGCCCTGTATAGCTATCCTTATCTCAACCAGCAAAAACCCTTGTTCCTTCCTATTATTGCTTATACTCTCTCTACAACAAAATTAGAAATAAGGGCTAAATAGTTTCTGCTGGGTATTGAGGGGGGGGAGAGGGAGGGGGTGGGGGCAGGGGGGAGAAATGAACCAAGCCTTGTATGCACATATGAATAATAAAAGAAAAATGAAAAAAAAAAAAAGATAGGTCCATCTTGTGTGAGTATGTCTGTGTGAGAGACTGCCAGTTATACTTTCTTCCTTTGCATTATAAATTGTTTAAGGACAGAAACAGCATGTGTATTAGCCTGCTAAATTTACTTCTCAATTTTCATAAATTATCACTGGTATAACAGTTTTATAAGATTTGAAACTATACTACTTTGTCTATTTCTCTTCATATTTTTCATTTGTGTTTACATTTAACAGATGGAGATTATTTTTATAATTTTCATTTTTGCATTATACTTAGACTCATCTAACATTAGTCTCAGCCCTGACAGTCCTCATAAACTGTGTGTTCTTGTGTGTATATATGAGAAGGGTAACTAGCACTTACTTGCCAGGATAGAGCCATCTAGAAAGCCAAAAATGTCATTCAACTGGCAAAGGATGCTCACATGTACAGCAAAACAATCACTTTACCTCCGACGAACATGGAAAAACCTCACACTTAAGTCTCAATATCCCAATCCATGCATGAGACATTAGGACTGACTAATCTACAATAATGAAAGATGAATATTATTTAATACTACTTTATATGGCACCTATCATTTAAGAAATCAAAGTAACAGACTGTTTTAGCTTTTAAAAAATCCTATTTCTTTATCAAGGTTCACTGCTCAAAACTATATTTTGGTATCCAACCATAAACTATATAGCTTGTCATGTGAGGCCCTTTAATATCAATTCTTTATTTAAACTTATGTATTAAAAAACTATTACAGGTGGGGGGGCAAAGGGGGCAGATGGGTAGAGATGATAGGGGCAATGTAAATAGTGTACAACGTAAGTCTAATTGGAATTGTCACTACGAATCCTCCCATAATGAATATATCCTAATAAAAAATTTATAATGAAAAACCTTCCAAAAAAAACAAAAACAAAAAAACCCTACTACATAGGAAAAAATAAAGAGAAAATCTACCCCATAAACAAAGATCTTTTTAACTAGAATGGCATCTTAATTCTTCTGTATGCATTTAAGACCAGACTCATATCTAATTTCCTTGGTGAAAGCTTTTCTAACCAATCCATCATTAATACTTGAAAGGTCACCTTATTGTGTACCAGATTATTTTATGTGTTCTTAATATCCAATTTGATTTTAAGTCTTTAAAGCTAGGGATCTTGTCACATCTCCTTTAGTTTTTTACATCTAGTTAGTACTTAAAAATATTGGTCTTGTTCAACTAACAGAAAACAGATTTCAGTGACATGATCACGTATTTATACAAAGTTATACTAAAGAGAATTAGAATGAATCTATCAAAAAGCTAACAATTTAAATCCATAAATGTGAAGGCTGGTCAGTTAAGATTCTCTATTCACAAAGTAGTGGCTTACTTACAGTTACTGGTAGATAACCTTAAAAAGTCAACTCAACAACCAAATCAAAAAGGGATACCTGAGTAAACATTCATTAAGTTATACTTTGATCTTTGAAAACCACATGGCTTCCAAGAATGTGACAAAAGACAAAACCATATGCTTATATTATTTCTTGTATTTTTTCTAACATGTTTTTCCCTTAAAAAAAGGAGGAAAGAAATTATATAAATCCAAGTTAGCACATTTATTGTTCTAATCAAGAAAATATTTAGCAACAACTTATACCTTATTTATTAAACATGTTACATATTATGATAAACACATATTTGAACTTTTAAATTCCTTAAAAAATCTCAATCATAGCAAGTATGAATCTCTACATATTCTTTGAAATCAAAAGTTTTATCTTGGCTGTACACCAGTGGCTCACGCCTGTAATCCTAGCTTAATCTGAAGGCAAAGATCAGGAGGATCATGGTTAGAAGCCAGCCCAGGAAAACAGTAAGACCTTATCTCGAAAATAACCGATGGGGAAAAAAAAGGCTGGCAGAGTGGCTCAGGTTGTAGAGCTCCTGCATAGAAAGTATGAGGCTGTAAACTCAAACCCCAGTACCAAAAAATAAAAAGTCACATCTTATTTCTAGAACTGGTTTGACCATTCCCTGAAAGCATTTCTTTATCAATAAAGCCCCACTTAGCTAGGCACTGGTGGCTCACGCCTCTCATCCTAGCTATTCTGGAGGTAGGTGCCTCTCAGGTACTCTGGAGGCAGAGATCAGGAGGATCACGGTTCAAAGCCAGCCCCAAGCAAATAGTTCTTGAGACTCTATCTTGAAAATATCCAACACAAAAAAGGGGCTGGCAGAGTGGTTCAAGTGATAACAGTACCTGTCTAGCAAGTGTGAGGCCCTCAGTTAAACCTCAGTACTGCAAGGGGGAAAAGAAAAATGACTTAGTTACTGAATAACAACAGAGTTATATACTTGGCTTTCTTAACTGCGAAATTATAAGAGCCATCTAGCAGACTGAAGGATTACTTCTCAAACTGGGGTATACCTCAGTGGTAGAGCACATGGTTAAGCATGGGTAAGGCCCTGAATTCAATCCCTAGCACTCCAAAAAAAAGAAGAAGAAGAAGAAGAAAAAGAAAGAATTATTGTTAACAGGAAAGTCAACTAACTTAATTCGCCAAATTGTGGTTGGCAAACTGAAGTCAAATCAGACTGCTCATGTTAGTAGAAATACATGGCTATCTCCCACAGTAATCAGTAAAATGTCCTCACAGATTGCTCCACAAGGTATCTTAAAACAAACCATCAAACTCAAATGATAGAAATTTATGTTTCTAGTAACTACTATCCTGATCTAACATATAAATAAACAGTATACTATGTCAAAACCAAGACTTCATCTGGTCCAAAGTCATTACCTACACACAGGAGTAATGAAATGCTTTGGGGGGAAAAACTGAATTTCATTCAATTGTGAATGAAATAACTAAAGTAAACTTATTGTTTTATGCAACTGCATTTTGAGAAGGTGCGTGACATCTAAAAGAAATTAAGTCACATTACAAAAGCATCAAAGAGGGCTGGGTGTAGTTCAAATGATAGAACACTTACCTAGCAAGTGTAAGGCCCTGGGTTCAATCCCCAGTACCAGAAGCGGGAGGAAGAATCAAAGAAAATATCTAAAGAACTGCAGCTGTGTGGGTGGTCCTCAAAAATCTAAAAATAGAACTACCATATGAACTAGCTAAACCTCCTGGGTTAGTTAACAACAGATATCTGCATACTGATATTTATTGCAGCACTGTAGCCCAAGTGCCCATCAGCAGATGGATGGATAAAGAAAATGTGGCACATACATTCAAAGGAGTTTTTAATTCAACCATGAAGAAGAAGCAATTATGTCATATGCAGGAAAATGGATGAACTAAAGATCATCAACATTAAGTGAAACAAGCTTAAGTGAAATAAACCAGACTCAGAAAGATAAATATTGAATGTTTTCTCTTGTATGTGGAATCTAGATTAAAAATACAAAAAAAGAAAAGAAAAAAAGACGTGAAAAGAAGGGAGACTATTTAGAAAGAGGAAGAAGACCCGTGGAAGGAGGGAGAGGGAACAAGAGAGAGTAATGGGGATGAATATGATTGAAGTATACACATATAGTGTATATGAAAATGTCATAATGAAACCTATTAAAATGTACCAAAAAAAGAATTAAACCTGTGAATCCATCTGTAAAGTGAAAATAGACTGCTAATTTGTATATTTCAGATTCTCTGGCTTTGTCAAAAATGCAGCATCACAGCTGGGTACCAGTGGCTTATTTCTGTAATCTTAGCTACTGGGAAGGATTGCAGTTTGAAGCCAACCTGAGCAAATAGTTTGCAAGGCTGTATCTCAAAAAAACCCAAACCAACACAAAAAAGGACTGGCAGAGTAGCTCAGGTGGTAGAGTGCCTGCCTAGCCCACATGAGGTCCTGAGTTCAAACCTCAGTATTGAAAAGTACGTAAATAAATAAATAAAAAACACAGAACATAAATATTTCAATTTTTAAGTAAAAACACACTGGGCCTTTGTTGATTGACAGACAAGACAAAGCTGGCCAAGCTTCTAAATCTCTCCCTTCTTACATAACTTAAAAAGAAACTGTTTATAGATATAGGACTGCTAGATCATATGGTGTGTGTATATGCAACTTCAAAATGACTCAGGCTCTTTATTTTCATCTATTTCTTCATCTACCACGTATTTGGTCCTTATGCTTGCTTGCTTTTCTTTTTGGTGGTACTGGGGCTTGAACTCAGGGCCTACACATAGGGTCTCGAGAACTACATAATGGCTTCAAACTGCAGTCCCACCTTACCCCTCAAAATACTATAGACCAATTTAATTACAAATAAAAGGCTTATAACTCATTTTAGCTAAAACAAAACAAATACACAGTAAGAATTATGTTTAACCTAACTATAACTTATAATTGATGTAACAAATTATCAAACTTTATTAATTTTAGCTAAAATGCATTTATGGGAGTGCTATTGTTAAAGAGAACAACAGTATTTATAGGATCTGGTACTATTGTTTCTTTTTTTCCACGAATTCCAATTATTGATGTCACCTATTCTCATCACCCTCATCCCTAATGTTCATCAGTCTAGTCCCATCTGACAATTTTCAGTACTCAGTTTTTCACATCTCTACACTTACAGAAAATTATATTACTATTAAAAATTCCTACTTTCGCCCTTATTTTTTGGATATTGATAAAGTGATTCAAAAGAATATATGGCAAAAATACACAAAATAGTCAACATAATATTGAAAAAGAACAAAGTTGGAGACTTCAAGGCTTACTAAACAAAACTACAGTATTTACAGTGTGGTACTGGTGAGAGAATAAATACATCAATGCAATAGAATACAAAGTCCAGAAATAGTCCATGCAAATATAGTCACATTGATCTTTGTCAAAGGAGCAAAGGCAATTCAATAGAAAAAGGATTCTTTTCAAGAAATGGTGCTGGAACATATACATGCACATATAAACACACACAAAAAGCAACACACAGGCCTCAACACTTTTCACGAAAATTAACTAAAAAAAATGGATCATACACATAAATGTACAATATAAAACCCTTAACAAGAGACTGTAAGAGAAAATCTAAATGACCTTGGGTTTGGCAATTCTTAAGACAGTCCATCAAAAGCATGACCCATAAAATTGGACTTCACTTAAAATTTTAGTTAAAACTTAAAAACTTCAGCTCTACCAGGTGCCAGTGGCTCACATCTGTAATCCTAGCTACTTAGGAGGCAGGGATCAAGGGGATCACGGTTTGAGGCCAGCCCAGACAAATAGTTCATGAGACCCTATCTCGAAAATACCCAACATTAAAAAGGACTGGCGGAGTGGCTCAAGTGGTAGAGTGCCTGCCTAACAAGTATGAGACCCTCAGTTCAAATCCTAGTGCCACAAAAAAAAACCCACCACCACCAGAAAAATACTAAAAACTTCTGCTTTGCAAAATATAAAAGAATGAAAATATAAGCCACAGACTGGGAGAAAATGTTTGCAAAACACGTATCTGATCTAAAATATGCAATACTGAACATTCAATAATCAGAAAAATCCAGGTAATAAGTGAGCAAACAATCTAATTAGACACCACACCAAAGAAGATAATACAGATGGCAATTAAGTATATGAACAAATGCTGAACACCATGCCAACAGAGAACTGCAAATTAAAATGACCAGATAACACTACACAACCTCTTATAATGTTTAAAGTCCAAAACACTGTGAACACCACCAAATGCCGGGTAGGATATGAAGCAACAGGAACTCTCATTCATTGTTAGCCAGAATGCAAAATGGTACAGCCACTTTGGAATAAGTTTTGGCAGTGTCTTAAAATACTCTTTCCAGCAACTGTACTTCTTGGTATTTATGGAAATGAATTGAAAACTTAAATCAATACAAAAACCTGCACATGAATGTTTACAGCAGATTTATAATTGTTGAAATGCAACCAACCAAAATGTCAATATTTCAATAAATAAATAGTGGTTTAGCCATGTTATGAAATATTATTCAGCAATAAAAATTTCAGCTATCAAAGCAAAAAAACATAAATGCACATTGCAAAATGAAAGAAGGCAATCTGAAAAGGCTAATAGTACTATATAGCTATACGTCATTCTGGAAAAGGCAAAATTATGGAGACTTACATAAAAAAGATCACTGCTTTTCAGGGAACTTAGGGGTGAGGGAAAGGAAGGCACAGGACACAGGGGATTTTTTAAAGCCAAAGCAACTATTCTCTATGTTATGTAATGGTATATACATTTGTCAAAATCCAAAAAACACGAAGAGCAAAACTAATGTTAACTGTGAGCTTCTGTTAATAATAATGTATAAAAATTGACTCATCATATGTAACAAATGTACCTCACTAATGGAAAATGTTAGCAATAGTGGAAAAGAGAAGGTATGTTTGTGGAGTTGAAGTACATGAGAATTTTGTACTTCACACTCAATTTTTTTTTATAAATCTAAAAATGTTCCTAAGCAGCCAAAAATAAAGTCTGCTAATTAAAGTAACACTAATTTCATCAAAAACAGTATTTAGGAGTCTATTTCACAAAACACAAAAAAAAACCCTCTATGTTCAAACTACAATGTACTGGTGAGAGAAATTTAAAAAGATCTACACAACTGGAGACATATTCGTGGATTAGAAGCTGTGATGCCAATTTTCCTCAAATTGGCACATTTAATGATATCCAAATCAAAATCATTGTAGTATTTTTATAGGAATTAACAAACTGATTAAAAATTATGTATGTAAATACAAAGGACTTAGAATAGCCAAAACAATTTAAAAATACACACCAAAGACAAAAGCTGTTGATTCCACTTATATGAATGTCTAGAGTAGGTCAAAATAATGAAAACACAAAGTAGTAAGGTGGTTGCCAGGGATAGGGGTAAATCAGAACTGTTCAATGAGTATACAATGTTTTGCAAGATGAAAAAGTTCTAAAGCATTAATGTGAATACAGTTAACACAACTCATCTGTTTATTTAAAAACAGTTATGAGGGGGACTAGAGAAGAAGTTCAGTGGTAAAGTGGAATGCTGGCCTAGTATGACACCCTGGGTTCAATCTCCAGCACTTCAAAAAACAATTATGAGAGTAATAACAAAATTTTTTGGTTTTTTTTGTGGGACTGGGGTTTGAACTCAAGGGCTTCGTGCTTGCAAAGTAGGCACCCTACCGCTTGAACCACACCTTGAGTATGTTTTGGTATAATTATTTTGGTGATGTGGTCTCATGAACTATTTGCCTGGGCTGGCCTTGCTCACAATCCAGGACTCCCAAGAAGTTAGGATTACAGGTGTGAGCCACTGGCACACAGCATATTCAGGTAAATTTTTTGTGGGTTTATTTTTAATTTAAAAGAAAAAAAATTGAAAAATAAAGTTGGAAGACATACTTACCTCATTTCAGAACATACTTTAAAGCCACAATCATTAAGGTATATATTATTCCAATTATTATGAAGTTCAGGAACAGGCAAAATTAACTATGGTGAAAGAAATCAGAAGTGTGTGACTATGGGAAAGTAGTGATTTAACGGAGGGGGACACTAGGCTGATGAATATCCACAAGCATATGTGTTCATTAAACTCATCAAAGTATGCATTTAAAGTCTGCAAACATTGGGGGCGGGGGAAGGAGAGGGAGAGAAAGAATGGAGAGAAGGGGAGAAAGAATGGAAAGAAGGAGAGAAACAGCAATAAAAGTCACTAATGGGACCTGAAAAGAACATTACCCACAAATAATGAACACATCTGAAAAATACCATTCTCAAGTAAAAGGAACCAAGGAGATATGGTTCCTTGGAGATATGGCTGATTTCAGAGCTGAGGTAGGGAAATTACAACAACCACCTATTAACATGAAAATGAGGAAAAAGATCAATGAATGACTGGAACACTTCAAAATAACAGAGCTAACTTATAGATGATCCTACTAGCCAAATCTGACTATCAAAATAAGATTAACAAAAGATAATTCACTGAATAAAATAGCAAACTAAGAATATATAGAAATGTAGTTGAATCAATTGAAAGTATGGTTAGAAATGGATTATTTACTTAGTCCTTAAGTAGCATTTCCTAAAATATTTAGTGTAATTTTAAAGTGATCCTTTTGCTATAAATAGGATTTATAGCAAATGGCACAACTTAAATGGGAGTGTGAAGATTACAGATACTGTGGTTATATAAGAAATACATACTAATACTGGGGCTTATGAAGCAATCTTTTTACAAATTACTCTCAAATGGTGTATGTGTGGGGAATGTTCTTTGTACTTGCCATAAAGACAAAGAGAACATTGTCTACTTCATCTTTAATAATAATTTTCAAATTAGTTGTTTTCCTTTATAATGTTGATCCTTGGAAATCTTTGGGTCCCACCACTAAAAAAAGCAAATTAATATGAAATTATCTCTGGTTTACATCTTCAATTCTACTTTTTCAGTGAAAAGAGCTAATTTCATTCCCGCACATTAGTTTATCATCATGTATATATTTTTTGGCTAGATGTACATTTTTTAAATAAAAATAAGTAAAAGGTTCGAGCAAAATATAATGACAATTTAATTTTATTTGCCATCTATCTCTCTCTAACTCTCATGTACTCCCATTATGTTTGTTCTGTGAGTTCATCAACTTCTAAGGGTCCTCAGTTTTCTAACAACCTCTTCTAGACAACTTTCTTTACCCTGCTGACATTTAACAATCTCTGCCAAAGCCTCCATCCTATGTGAATGAATCTAACACTAGCCTTCTCCCTACCACACCTAGGTGCTGCTGAATACTGGTAGAGAACAATATTACAAGTAATACCATTATAAACATACAATCTCCTAATTCACCAGAACCCTAACCATGCTCAACAGTCCATTTGCTCTCTGCCTCCTTATCCTTAGCAGATAGAACATTTATTTTACATAGGAAATAAAAGCTACACCACAGGAAGAGGTATGGACTGGGACAACATTTTTATTTTTATTTTTATTTTTTTTTTTCCATTTTTCTTTTATTATTCATGTGTGCATACAAGGCTTGGTTCATTTCTCCCCCCTGCCCCCACCCCCTCCCTTACCACCCACTCCGCCCCCTCCCGCTCCCCCCCTCAATACCCAGCAGAAACTATTTTGCCCTTATCTCTGGGACAACATTTTTAGAGACTAATTATGCTATTTCAAAATTTAAATAAAAATTAGCCGCAATTTCTTTGACTTTCAAATTCCACTGTGAGCAAACTATAGAGACATTGTGAAGACTGTGCTAAAATGAGTCATAATCATGAGTGACATCAACTTTATGCCCTTGGCAAAAGAAAAATAAATGCAAAATTAAGGATCCCTATGTAATCTATCATTATACTCCATGAAAGAAGTAAATTTTTGTTCCCTCAGACTATATTCACATCGGCTCTCACTATATATGAATCTCACAGAAGTAAATTTTTACTGATTAAACATATGTATTTTTCATACAGTGTACAGAATGCACAACTACATTCAACTTCACTGGTTAAAGAAATAGCAATTTGATTCAATGTTGGAAGAAAAACTGAACACACTAGATATGAAGGCAATGTAAGTGTTTCTGAAATGTGAATACCATAGCATTAAGCTCACATGGTAGTTGAGACTCAAATCTTGAGTAAGATCTGACCCTTCTAATACTAATGAGGAAACAGTATTATTTTTAATAACAGGAAACTAGAATCAACTTAAATGTTCTTCACTAGAATAGTTAAATGCCATTATATCTGTAAAGCATATAGTTGTTGAAAAGTAAAAAGGCAGATCTAGTATTCTACCTATGGAAACAGCCAAATATATTCGTTCAAAAAAAAGAAAAAAAAGCCTGTTGTAGAGCAAAATGTATAATATGATCCTACTAAAAAAAAGTAAAGTAAAACCAAAACAAAAAGATTAATATTGAATCCTTTTCCAAGCAGCCTTGTGTGGATATTTGTTTGCATGTGCTAAGAAGCTGGTAGGATACATTAAAACAAAAAAATTAACAGCAACTAAATCTCTAGGGTTATAAGATAAAGAATGAAACTTCAAATTTCTATTTTTTACTTCTGTATAATAATTTTAAGCAACAAAGCAGTACTATAACAATTAAAATTTTTATCTTGTCAGTTAATAGAAAAAATTGTAAGATGAAAATTCCTACAATTTTATAATACTAAACTAAAAAACCAATCTGCAAAACTACTTATCTTTATCTTCTTCCAGACTCAAAGATGAATGGTGTTTGTGGCCTAAGGCAAATAAATCACTTATAAACTTCACTGATTTATCTCTCTCACCTGCAACTTTACCTTCTTCAAACTACCAACAATTAGCAAAACCTTCACATTAAAAACACCCATCCTGTTATCCTTACTTCCTGTCCATGTACCACCTGCTCTCCCACAAGCCCTTCACAACCACAGATAAGAGCTGTCCTAACTCACTGTTTCTTTTTCCTCAGTCCTGAGCACTTAGCCATTGGATTTTCAATTTCACCCCACCCCCACCCCCAACCAATTGAAACTATCCTTTTCCCAAGGTAAATAACATCCTTGAGGCTAAACTCAAGAACACTATTCAGCCCTTCTGGTTTTTGCTTTTTTGAGTGCTGGGAATAAAAACTCAGGGCCTCTGGTGTGCTAAGCAACAGCCCTTATCTTCTTGATCTCTTGACTCTGGTGACTTTCCTTTTTCTTAAAATATGAGTGCTATGTGCTCACACTGTCACTTCTCCTGATTTTCTTCCCATCTCTGTTGCTCTTCCTTATTTTCCTTTGGAGGCTCCTCTTACTCAGCCTATCCTTGAGTTGTTTCATTTCCTCAAAACACTGGCCCAAACCGGTCTTAACTTCTTACTTAAAACCACTCTCACAGCTTCCCAGTCCCAGCATTCATTCAGCAGATATTTATTAAGTATCTTCTATGTTAAAGGCAGTTTCTAGATGCTTTTACCTAGATGCAGATTTCAGACGCCTTAAATTCAACAATTCTATTTGAACACATCTTCCCTTGGCTCCCACTTCTCCATCCTCCCCTTCTCCCCCAAGAAAACCTCAAACCTACTTTCTTCTCCCAAAGGTCTTATCTCAACAAATAATACTATCATCTATCAATGACCTGAACATGACAGAAAGGAACTGTCAACTTAACTATTAAAAAACCACTCAAGGGCTGATGGAGTGGCTCAGGCGGTAAGAGAGCCTGCCTTGAAAGCGTGAGGCCCTGAATTCAAACCCCAGTGCCACCAAAAAAACCCAAAAACAAACCCAAAACACTCATATCCATAAGTCTTTCTTCATCTGCCTAAATACTATTCAGGCAGAGAAATCATTATTCTATTGTACAGTAACAAAATCTCTTAACTGGTCTCCTCCTAGATTTCTCACCTCAACTTCCTTACCTCTCCATACAAATTTAGGCACCAAAATGCAAGTGTGATCACTTTCTAATCCATTGAACTCCAAAGGTTTCCCATGGCCCTTAGGATAAAGCATAAAATCTTCTATAAGGCTAGAAGTCCTTCCAGACCATCATTTGCTTACCTCTCCAGCTGTGTTTCTATTAACTCTTTCTCCTTACATTATATGTTAATGAACACCAAATTTATATCGATTTCTCCAAAGGGTCCTAGGCTTGGATCCTTCTTTATCTCTGATCTTCATTGTGCTAATTTACGCTCTTACTAGCTTTCACCTTAAATGGCTTTTCCCCAAAACAAGCAATTATAGTGCCTCTGTTATGTAATACCATAGCACTAATTATAATAGTGCACTATAATTTCTTATTCACTTAAGTATTAATTCTAAGATAGCAGGAATGGTTGTAATATGCACCATTTTATTTGCAGAGTCTAGCATAATATGTTCTCAAACATTTAGTGAATAAAGGAATATAGAAATGAATAAATGATTTCCCAATCCTGGTTTTCAACCAATGAACAGAAATCCAAACCCAAAAGACCCTAATTACTACCATCATTCTAAGAAAAAGGAAAAACTTAAATCACAAGTATCACAGGGTGTGGCTCAAGAGCCTAGAAAATTCGAGGTCCTGAATTCAAATCCTAATACGACCCCCAAAAAAATACCATGACAATTATATCTGTCTTATCTGTAATGTGTTTTCATTGTAAAAAAAAATGCACTCATTATTAGAAAAACATTCTTCACCCATTTCAGATGACAGAGTATCAAAAGAATAGTTTTATTTTATATCCAATTTTATGTGTTCTCTTCTGGGAGTTTCTCTGGATTTATCAATAGTTAGCTCCTTGTGTATTTTCTAGGCTATGAACAGTCAATTTAACATAAGCATAAAGTTGGTAAAGTAGAAGACCAAGTATAAAATCTGCATATTTTCCTCAACTCTGATATCAATTTGTTTCCTTTCCATTTGATTTTCCTTCTCTAAAAGGAAAAGGAACACAATTGAAATATACTGTACCTCGTACTGAAATTAAAGAAAAAATATTTAAATAATTATTCTTAAGACAGAAGGTAAGATGATGAGTTAGAAGCATCTTTTGACTCTGTGAATGAGAAAAGTCAGATAACTCAAGGGAAACTATAGCCTGAAGACAGAAAAAGGAGGAAGAGCTTCAGGAACCATGAAAGAGGTGGAAGAACAGCAAAAGAACAATGAGAAGCAAAGATACCAGAGATAATTAGCAAAAAGCTATAAACCCAACACCAACTCATCTTGGAAAGGGCAGGGTTAAGTAAAGATGCAACCACAAACTCCCAGTCTATCCCCTAACAACCCAAGTTGAGTTGCATTTCTAGACAACAATATTAGGGGTACTGAGGTTTCTTCTTGCTTCCTACTTTGTTTAAATATCTGTTTAATTACTGACCTCAGTCATCTGAGAGGAAGTAAAAGGAAAAAATCACCCCATCAGATGAGCAAGTCACAGTGCAGAAACACAAACATGAATAAGCAAGGCAATATCATACCTCCAAAACTTCACAACTCAATAACTGAATCCTAAGATAACAAATTGGGTGAAATGTCAGATGCAGAATTCAGAATCCTACTTTTTAAAAATGATCAATGACTACAAAGAGGATTTAAATAAAAAGATAAATGAAGTTAGAAAATTAAATCAAGACCTAGACAAGAAGGTCAGCAACATGAATGGGAAATTTAGGAGAGAAATGCAAACTGTGGAGGGGAAAAAGTTAGAAATGAAAAACTCAATAAACCAAATAAAAACCATAATTGGATAGTATCAGTCAACAAGATCAAGAAGAAAGAATATCAGAGATGAATAGTAAGATTGAGGAAAGACTGCACTCAGACAATGAAAATGAAAAACAATTACAATCTTTAGCAATTCTGGGACATAATCAAAAAGCAAAATCTAAGAATCCATGGGTTAAAAGGAAGAGCTGAAATACAAACGAAAGACACTGGAAACCATTTTAATGAGATCACAGCAGAAAATTTGCCTGATCTTAAGATATAGACACCCACATATAGGAGGCATTTTGAACTCCAAATAGACATGACCAGAGAAGAACATCTCCACATCACATCAGAATTAAAGTGCCAAGATTAGAGAGCAAAGAAAGCATACTGAAAGCTCCAAAAGAAAATGCTAACTTACATACAAAGGACAGCCCCTACAAGCTAGGAAAGCCTGAAAGGAAATAACTGCCAGTCAAGAATACTATATCCAGAAAAGCTATCATTCAATTATGATGGAAAAATAAAAACCATACAGATTGAGAATAATCTAAATTAATTCATGTCCTCTATCAAGCTTGCATTGCAGAAGATACTTAAGGGAGTACTACACACAGAAAAGGAAGAAAGACAGTCACAAACAAGAGTCCAGGAAAGAATAAAATGTGAAAGGGAAATGGATGAACACAGAAGAGCTAGAAAATTATCAAACAGATCAAATCAGCAAATCAGCAAAGCCTGAAGATGAATAATGGCAAAAGGGAAAATAATAAGCAATACTAGAATTAACCTGGGGGTCCGGGAAGAATAGAATCCCATGAAATCATAAATACTTCTCAATCATCACCCTAAGTGTAAATGGGCTGAACTCTCCAATCAAAAGGCACAGATTGTCTGATTGGATCAAACAGCAAGGTACAATAACTTGCTGTCTACAAGAAACATGCCTCACAACCAAAGACACACAGACTACAGGTAAAAAGATGGAAAAAAGATATTCCAAGCAAGCAGGAATGCCAGGCACTGGTGACTCATGCCTGTAGTCCTAGTTATTCCGGAGGCTAAGACTGGGAGGATTACCATTTAGGGCCAGCCTGGGAAAATATTCAAAAGGCCCCATCTCCAAAATAACCAGAGAAAAGTGGACTAGAAACATGGCTCAAGTGGAAGAGCATCTGCTTTGTGAGTGTCTGATTTGCAAGAACAAAGCCCTGAGTTCAAACCCCAGTATCAATAAAGGAGGGAAAAAAAGCTAAAGCAAGTAGAAGTAACTATGCTCCTGTAGGACAAAGCAAACTTCAGTAAAAACTAGTTTGAAAAGATACAGAAGATACAATTTATATGCACCAAGTGTTGGTGCCCCCAAAATTCATAAAACATTAGTGAACATAAAGGCACAGACAGGGCCTGATACAATAGCAGTGGGTGATCTCAACAACCTATGCTCATCCATAGATAAAACATCCAGACATAAAGTATCAGCAAAGATACTTTAGAACGAAACATCATTGATGTAACGGATTTAGCATCTAGAGTATTTTATCTTATGGCAAAGGTTAAAAATTCTTCTTAGCAGCCTATGGAAATAATTTCCTATATAGTAAAGACAATATTGGAACAAAATTAAAACTCAATAGCAAGAAAAACTATAAAAACTACTCATCTACATGGAGACTGAATAACATTTTTGAATGATCAGTGGGTCATTGAAGAAATTAAGAAATTTAAAAATTCCTAGAGTTAAATGAAAATGAAAACACAACCTATCAGAACCCGTGGGATACAACAAAGGCAGTACTAAAAGCAAAGTTTACAATCATGAATGCCTACGTAAGAAAATCAGAAAGATCTTAAATAAGAAAGCTAATAATGAATCTTGAGCTAGAAGAAAAACAAGAACAAATCAATCCCGAACCCAGTAAATGGAAATAATAAAAATTAGGCAGAAATCAATGAAATGAAGACCAAAAGAACAGTATAGAGACTCAATAAGAGTAACAAGATTGACAAATATCCATTACTAGGAATAGAAGGAACATACCAGCAGTGCGCTGGAGGCTCACACCCATGATCCTAGCTATTCATGAGGCAGATGGATCATGGTTTGAAGCCAGTCTGGGCAAATAGTTCATGAGACCCTATCTAGAAAATACTCAACACAAAAAAAGGCTGGTGATGTGGCTCAAGCAGTACAGTACTTGCCTATAGCAAGCATGAGACCCTGAGTTCAAATCCCAGTATCACTAAAAGGAAGAAAAAAAAAAGGAACATATCTAAACATAATAAAGGCTACATAAAACAAACCTATAGTTAACATCATACTAAATAGAGAAAAACTGAAACCATTTCCTCTAAATTCAGGAACAAGACAAGGGTGTCCACTCTCCCCATTCTTATTCAGTACGGTACTTAAATTCCAGCCAGAACAGTAGGCCAGAAAAAGAAGTTAAGGTTATTAAAATAGAGAAGGAAGAAGTCCAATTATCCTATGTGCAAATGACATGATTCTATAGTTTAAAATTCCTACAAACTCCACCAAAAAATTCTTAGATCTCAGGACATAGAATCAACATACAAAAATCGGTTGTTTTTCTATACAATGAACAGGCAAAGAAGGAAATCAGAAAAACAGTTTGATTCACAATAGTCCTCCCCTTCAAAAACAACAACAAAAAACAAGGAATAAATTTAACTACAGGTAAATGATGTCCACAAGGAAAACAATAAAACATTGAAGCAATTAAAGACACCAGAAGATGGAAAGATCTCCTGTTTCATGAATCAGTACAATCAACATTCTAAAAATGGCTATACTATGAAAAGTAATCAATATATTCAATGCAATTCCTATCAAAATCCCATTGTCATTCTTCATGGAGTACAGAAAGATCAATACTAAAGTTCATATGGAAGTACAAAAGACCCTGAATAGCCAAAGCAAACCTGAATAAAAAGAATAATGCTAGAGGTATGACAATATCTGTCTTCAAATTATACTAAAACAAGTATAGTACTGGCACAAAAATCAACATATACCAATGGAAATGAAGACCCAGAAATAAGCTCACACAGTTATAGCCAGGTGATTTTTGACGAAGATGTCAAAACAAAAATTGGGAAAAAAATAGCCTCATCAAGAAATGGAGCTGAGAAAACTGGGTATCATCTTGTACTAAAACCAATTCAAAGTGTTATCAAAGACCTTAATGTAGTAAGAAGGAATACAGAAAGCACTAGAAAATAGTGCTTCTAGGCATAGACAACAACATTCTGAATGGAGCTCCAATAGCTCAGCAAATAAGAGCAAGAATAGACAAATAGGATTGCACCAAACAAAAAGCTTCTGCACAATAAAGAAAACCGTCACTAAAGCAAATAGGCAGTTCAGAGAATGGAGGAAAAAAAGTCTTTGCCATCTATACATCTGAAAAGATATTAACAACTAGAATATACAATGAGCTCAAAAAGCTAAACTCCAAACAACCAACGACCCAATTAATAAATGGGCAAATGAATTTAGCAGACAGTTCTTGGAAGAAGAAATAAAAACGGCCAAAAATGTTCAATATTCCTGGCCATCAAGGAAATGCAAAACCACACAGAAATTTCATCTGACCCCAGTCAGAATGGCTAGCATCAAGAATTCAAACAGACTCATAAGATGGTGGCTAGAGGGAGGAAGCAGAAAGCGTGCCTCCTAAAGTGAAATCTTGGAGAGAGGCTGGAGACACACCTTGCAGCCAAGGCCACCGACAAGAGGCAAAACTTGACCCCTCCACACCTCCAGCCTGCGCAGAGCTCCCCACTTCACATTGAAGGGAGAAACCAGGAGGGCCCCTGGGGCCACCAGACACCAGCGCCCAGACAGCTTGGAAAGGCACAGGACAAGGTGAGCTAAGCTGTAGGTGGTACTCCCACAGACAACCCTGGGCCATATCAGCATAGCCCTCTGGACAGACCGACCCCCCACCCAGGAAAAAAGCAGAAACTGAGTAATAAACAATAAGAACAATAAAGACATGTAGCAAAGAGGGTGGGGCGCCTTGAGCCCTGAAGAGGAGGGGAGGGGAATTCCTCACACAACTGTAAATAAACAAGCCAGGACAGGCCAGAGAGGGCGGGGGTGGCGGTGCGCCCCCAGCAACCAGGAGCAGGAAAACTTGTGAGAGTGGGGAGGGAGGAAAACTCCAGGGGAGAGGGGGAAAGACCACTTCCCACTGAGCTGTGAGCTGTAAACAAACACGGCAGCTGTCAGGAGCAGCAGCACACGCCCAGCAATCAGGAGCAGGAAACCTTGTAAAAGCAGCAGTGGGAGGAAAACTCCACAGGAGAGGGGGAATACCCACCTCCCACATGAGCTGTAAATAAACACACTGGCCTGAGAAAGCAGTGCAGTGTCACCTCCCCCAGTGTGCTGGAAAAGGGGAAAGCTTGTAGGAGCAGCTGGCACATAGGAGAACTCTGAGTAAACAAAGCCTGTGGGGCCAGGTGAGTGCTAAGCTCACCCCTGAGATCTGCATAAATTAAGCCTCCAGCAACAGCAGGCTGACAGCAGCGGGCAGACAAGCCCACAGCCGCAGACAGCCATTCACAGAACTGTCTCCAGACTCTTTTTCTTTTTTTTCCATTATGCTCTCCCTACCTTTGATGAGACAACAACTGAATTACACCTGCATGCTGAAAAACTTAATGAAAATGTATTGTATTTGAACTTGGGACACTTTGTTGGCCTTTTTTTCACTTTCTGCGGTTTTGTTCTATTTTATTTTTCCCCTTTGATGAGACAAGTACAGAACAACAAGTGAGGAATCATCTCCAGGATTGGAGGCTGAGGGAGGAACACCAAAGTTATTAAGATTGAAACTTTATTGCATTTGAACATGGAGATTTTTTTTAAATTTATTTTTATTTATTTTATTTTACATATATATATATCTCTTTTTTCATTTACTTATTTTTTATTTTTATTCTTATTTTTATTCTTTTTATTTTTTATTTTCATTCCTCTGTTGCTCTAATGACTTTTCAGCTTATGGTTCATTAGTACACTGTCTCTCCCTGTTTTTACCTTTGAAACTTTTTTTGTTTCTTTGTTCTGTTTTTTTTTTTCCTACTTCTTTGTTTTTCCCTTTTCCTTTAACGTCTTTGCTTTCCATCTCCTCCCACCCTTCCAATCTAAATATCACTAGTGCTATTATTACAAGCCAGAAACTACTTAACTGCACACAATACAGGGACAGTAACAACACCAAAGACAATGACGGGAAGACAGAAAAAACAGGGGAACCAGTTTCCCCACAGCAAAAAGTTAGTACAGGAACCAGAGGGGAATGAAGAAAACAGATACTCAGATCCAGACTCCAACAAAATGAAGATAAACTATGCCAAAGAACCCAATGAAGCCCACAACAATAATCTAAAAGAAGAAATACTACAGGTACTCAATGAGAATTTTATAGAGATGATACTGGATATGGTCAACCAAAATGTACAGGAGACACTCAAGAAATTCCAAGACAACAAAAATAGAGAATTTGAAAAAGCAAAAGAAGAAACAAAGGAAACCATAGAAGCACTGTATAAACACCAAAGTGAAACAAAGAACATGATTAATAAAGAGATAAATGAACTCAGGACAAAAATAGACAACATTACAGAGGAAACGACTCAGGATATGGAAAACCTCAGAGAAAAGAACAAAACAGAATTGCAAAACAAAACGGAAGGCCAATCTAGCAGAACAGAACAAACAGAAGACAGAATCTCAGAACTCAAAGATGAAATGGTAATTAAAGGAAAAACTGAAGAACTATTAATTACAAGACCTGTGAAAAGAAAATGCAAGAACTCACTGACTCATCAAAAGACCAAACTTGAGAATCATGGCCATCGAAAAAGAAGAAGAGGTGCAAGCAAAGGGAATGCGTAATATATTCAACAAAATAATAACAGAAAATTTCCCAAATCTAGAGAAAGATAGTCCCATACAGATGCAAGAGGCCTCCAGGACACCAAACAGACCAGATCAAAATAGAACTACCCCACGACATATCATCATTAAAACAAGTTCAGAAACTAGGGAAAGAATACTGAAGCCTGTAAGAAAGAAAAAACAAGTAACATACAAAGGTAAACACATCAACATCACAGCAGACTTCTCAACAAAAACATTAAAAGCAAGAAGAGCGTGGGGTGAGAACTTCTGGGCACTGAATGAAAATAACTTCAACCCTAGGACACTCTACCCAGCAAAACTATCATTCAAAAATAGATGGAGTAATAAAAGTCTTCCATGATAAGCAGAAATTAAAACAATATGTGACCACAAAGCCACCACTACAAAAGACTCTTCAAGGGATTCTGCACAGAGAAAGTGAAACCCAACATACCATGAAAGGACAGGTAGCACCAAACTACAGGAAAAGAAAAACAAGAAAGAAAGTAACCTCAATTTAGGTACACACAATCATACCTTCAAACAACTAAGACAACTAAATGACAGGAATCATTACATACCTATCAGTACTAACACTTAATGTTAACAGACTTAATTCACCCATCAAAAGGCACCGTTTGACGAAATGGATTAAAAAGGAAGATCCAACAATTTGTTGCTTACAGGAGACCCATCTCACCGACAGAAGTAAGCATAGGCTTAGGATGAAAGGCTGGAAGAAGATTTACCAAACCAAAACAGGCAGGAGTAGCAATACTTATCTCTGAAGAAGTAGACTTCAAACCTACATTGATCAAATGAGAGAAAGAAGGACATTCCATACTAATAAAAGGGGAAATAGACCAAAAGGAAATAATAATTATCAACCTATATGCACCCAATGTCAACACACCCAATTTCACCAAACATACCCTGAAAGACTTAAAAGCATATATTAACTCCAACACAGTGGTTGTGGGAGACTTTAACATCCCATTATCATCAATAGATAGTTAAATCCAAACAAAAAATCAAGAAAGAAATTCAAGATCTAGAATATACCATAGATCAAATGGACCTACTTGATGTCTACAGAACATACCATACAACTTCTACACAATATACATTCTTCTCAGCAGCCCATGGAACCTTCTCCAAAACAGATCATATCCTAGGGCACAAAGCAAGCCTCAGCAAATATAAGAAAATAGAAATTATACCGTGCATACTATCTGATCACAGTGCAATAAAACTAGAACTCAACAACAAAAGTAAAGACAAAAAACATGCAAACAGCTGGAAACTAAATAACTCATTACTTAATGAAGAACGGGTCCTTGATGAAATAAAAGAGGAAATTAAAAAGTTCCTGGAGTCAATGAAAATGAAAACACAACCTAATGGAACCTATGGGACACAGCAAAGGCAGTCCTGAGAGGAAAGTTTATAGCCATGAGTGCATATATTAAAAAGACTGAAAGATCCCAAATCAATGACTTAATGCTACATCTCAAACTCCTAGAAAAACAAGAACAAGCAAATCCCAAAACAAATAGAAGGAAAGAAATAATAAAAATAAGAGCTGGAATCAACAAAATAGAAACCAAAAAAACCATACAAAGAATTAATGAAAGAAAAAGTTGGTTCTTTGAAAAAATAAACAAGATCGACAGACCCCTGGCAAACCTGACTAAAAGAAGAGAAAAAACCCAAATTAGTAGAATCAGGAATGCAAAAGGGGAGATAACAACAAACACCATGGAAGTCCAGGAAATCATCACAGACTACTTTGAGAACCTATATTCAAATAAATTTGAAAATCTTAAAGAAATGGACAGATTTCTAGATACATACGATCATCCAAAACTGAACCAAGAGGAAATTAATCACCTGAATAGATCTATAACACAAAATGAAATTGAAGCAGCAATCAAGAGTCTCCCCAAAAAGAAAAGTCCAGGACCTGATGGATTCTCTGCTGAATTCTATCAGACCTTCAATGAAGAACTGATACCAACCCTCCTTAAACTGTTCCACAAAATAGAAATAGAAATGTGCCTAACACATTTTATGAAGCCAGTATTACACTTATCCCAAAACCAGGCAAAGACACCTCCAAAAAGGAGAATTGTAGGCCAATCTCCTTAATGAACATTGATGCAAAAATCCTCAACAAAATAATGGCAAACTGAATTCAGCAACACATCAAAAAGATCATTCACCATGACCAAGTAGTCTTCATCCCAGGAATGCAGGGGTGGTTCAACACACGAAAATCAATAAACATAATAAACCACATTAACAGAAGCAAAGACAAAAGCCACTTGATATCTCAATAGATGCAGAAAAAGCCTTTGATAAGATCCAACACCATTTCATGACAAAAGCTCTAAGAAAACTAGGAATAAAAGGAAAGTACCTAACATTATAAAAGTTATATATGACAAACCTACAGCCAGCATTATACTTAACGGAGAAAAACTGAAACCATTCCCTCTAAAATCAGGAACTAGACAAGAATGCCCACTATCTCCACTCCTATTCAACATAGTACTGGAATTCCTAGCCAGAGCAATTAGGCAAGAAGAAGGAATAAAAGGAATACAAATAGGTAAAGAAACTGTCAAAATATCCCTATTTGCAGACGACATGATCCTATACCTTAAAGACCCAAAATACTCTACTCAGAAGCTCCTACACATCATCAATAGCTAACGCAAGGTAGCAGGATATAAAATTAACATAGAAAAATCATTAGCATTTCTATACACTAACAATGAGCAAACGGAAAAAGAATGTATGAAAACAATTCCATTTACAATAGCCTCAAACAAAATCAAATACCTAGGTGTAAACCTAACAAAAGATGTGAAAGACCTCTACAAGGAAAACTATAAACTTCTGAAGAAAGAGACTGAGTAAGACTATAGAAAGTGGAGCGATCTCCCATGCTCATGGATTGGTAGAATCAACATAGTAAAAATGTCGATACTCCCCAAAGTAATCTACATGTTTAATGCAATTCCCATCAAAATTCCAATGACATTCATTAAAGAGACTGAAAAATCTACCATTAAATTTATATGGAAATAAAAGAAGCCACGAATAACCAAGGCAATACTCAGTCAAAAGAACAATGCTGGAGGTATCACAATACCTGACTTCAAACTATATTACAAAGCAATAACAATAAAAACAGCATGGTACTGGCACAAAAACAGACATGAAGACCAGTGGAACAGAATAGAGGACCCAGACATGAAGCCACACAACTATAACCAACTTGTCTTTGACAAAGGTGCTAAAAATATACGATGGAGAAAAAGCAGCCTCTTCAACAAAAACTGCTGGGAAAACTGGTTAGCAGTCTGCAAAAAACTGAAACTAGATCCATGTACATCACCCTATACCAATATTAACTCAAAATGGATCAAGGATCTTAATATCAGACCCCAAACTCTAAAGCTGATACAGGAAAGAGTAGGAAATACTCTGCAGTTAGTAGGTATAGGTAAGAACTTTCTCAATGGAACCCCAGCAGCACAACAACTAAGAGATAGCATAGATAAATAGGACTTCATAAAACTAAAAAGCTTATGCTCATCAAAAGAAATGGTCTCTAAACTGAAGAGAACACCCGCAGAGTGGGAGAATATATTTGCCAGCTACACGTCAGACAAAGGACTGATAACCAGAATATATAGGGAACTTAAAAAACTAAATTCTCCCAAAATTAATGAGCCAATAAAGAAATGGGCAGGTGAACTAAACAGAACTTGCTCAAAAGAAGAAATTCAAATGGCCAAAAAACACATGAAAAAAATGCTCACCATCTCTAGCAATAAAGGAAATGCAAATTAAAACCACACTAAGATTCCACCTCACCCCAGTTTGAATAGCCATCATTAGCAACACCACCAGCAGCAGGTGTTGGCGAGGATGCGGGGGGGGGGGGGGGGGGTGCAGAAAAAGGAAGCCTCTTACACTGTTGGTGGGAATGTAAACTAGTACAACCACTCTGGAAAAAAATTTGGAGGCTACTTAAAAAGCTAAACATTGATCTACCATTTGATCCAGCAATACCACTCTTGCAGATATACCCAAAAGACTGTGACACAGGTTACTCCAGAGGCACCTGCACACCCATGTTTATTGCAGCAGTATTCACAATAGCCAAGTTATAGAAACAGCCAAGATGCCCCACTACTGACGAATGGAACAAGAAAATGTGTTATCTATACACAATGGAATTTTATGAAGCAATAAAGAAGAACGAAATGTTATCACTCGCTGGTAAATGGATGGAATTGGAGAACATCATTCTGAGTGAGGTTAGCCTGGCCCAAAAGACCAAAAATTGTATGTTCTCCCTCATATGTGGACATTAGATCGAGGGCAAACACAACAAGGGGACTGGACTTTGAGCACACGATAAAAGCGAAAGCACACAAGGGACGGGTGAGGATAGGTAAGACACCTAAAAAATTAGCTAGCATTTGTTGCCCTTAACGCAGAGAAACTAAAGCAGATACCTTAAAAGCAACTGAGGCCAATAGGAAAAGGGGACCAGGAACTAGAGAAAAGGTGAGATCAAAAAGAATTAAACTAGAAGGTAACACACATGCGCAGGAAATTAATGTGAGTCAACTTCCTGTATAGCTATCCTTATCTCAACCAGCAAAAACCCTTGTTCCTTCCTCTTATGGCTTATACTCTCTCTACAACAAAATTAGAAATAAGGGCAAAATAGCTTCTGCTGAGTATTGAGGGGGTAGGGGGGAGAGGGAGGGGGTGGAGTGTAAGGGAGGGGGTGGGGGCAGGGGGGAGAAATGACCCAAGCCTTGTATGCACATATGAATTAAAAAAAAAAAAAAAAGAATAATTAACCTAGAAGGTAACATACACAGGAAATTAATGTGAGTCAACTTCCTGTATAGCTATCCTTATCTCAACTAGCAAAAACCTTTGTTCCTTCCTATTATTGCTTATACTCTCTCTTCAACAAAATTAGAGATAAGGGCAAAATAGTTTCTGCTGGGTATTGAGGGGTTGGGGGGAGAGGGAGGGGCGGAGTGGGTGGTAAGGGAGGGGGTGGGGGCAGGGGGGAGAAATGAATAATAAAAAAATTTTAAAAATAAAAAAAAAACAGAATTCAAACAACAGCTGGACACCACTATAATTCTAGCTACTCAGGAGAGAAAGATCAGGAGGATCAATGTTCACGGCCAGCCTGGGCAAATAGTTCAAGAGACGCTATCTCAAAAATACTCAACATAAAAAATGGACTCGCAGAGTGGCTCAAATGGTAGAATGACTGTCTAGCAAGCACGAGGCCCTAAGTTCAAAACCCAGTACTGCAAAAAATTAAAAAAAAAGAATTCAGGTAATAAGAAAGTTGGCAAGATTACTCACTGTTGGTGGGAATGTAAATTAGTGCAGCCACTATGGAAAGTATAGAGGTTCCTCAAAAAACTAAAAATAGGGGATAAGGGGTTAAGTCAGTATACAATAGAAATACTTGCACACTTGTGTTTATTGTAGCACTATCCACAACAGTCAAGCTTTGGAATAATCAGCATAGATGCCCTTCAAGCAAGTACTCGATAAAGAAAATGTGGTATATATACACAATAGAGTATTATTTAATCATAAAGAATGAAATTATGGCATTTGAAGGAAAATGGATGAACTGGAGATCATCATCTTAAACAAAGTAAGCCAAGTTCAGAAGGAAAAATGTCAATGTTCTCGCTCATATGCTGAATCTAAACATAAAATGTAAATATGCATATAAATACACACAAACATGTATACACATGTACACATATACAAAAACATAACTGCAATCAAGGAACTTTCTAGGGGTCAAGGTTGAGGTAGCGAAAGAAACAGAATGGTGGGTAGGGAAACAATGCTGAAATACATCTTGTCTATGTGTGAACGTGGCACAAGGCAACTCATGAAAGCTGTTGAAAAATGGCCAGGGGATGGGCAGGAGGTGTGGCTCAAGCATTAGAGAACCAGCTTTGCAAGCATGAAGCCCAGAGTTCAAACCCAGTATCAACAGAAAATCATATTATGTATATACCAGAGAATGTAAACTCCCTCAATACCCATGTTATGTAATAAACTAATTCTCACTTACGTTTAAAAAAAAAAAAAAATGGCCAGGGGAGAGGAGATTAGGAAACGAGAGCAAAAGACAGAGTTAATCTGATCAATGTACAATATATGCATGATTGAAATGCTATGGTTTAACCCCTTGGTACAATTAATATACATTAATAAAAATGCATATAGAAAAAAGAATAGTTTTTGAAGAGAAAATGGTATACATACGCATTTTTTTCATGTTACTTCTATATAAATGAATCGTACAGAATGAGACAATCACAAATTTGAATCATTTCTAGAAGTCAAAAAGAAAAACACAAGCACCTATATTTATTCAAAGTGGCCTTAATTCAATCAATAAGTATTCAGTTAGTGTCTCCTATGTGCCTAAAACTGGTATAGTCACTGGGGTTACAACAGTGAACTCAACATTAACAAATTCACTGTTTGTAAAGCCTATAGTGTAAAAGGAACATTACAAACATACGAACTACAAATTTGGACCATGGTACAAATTAACCTCAGAATTGCTAAAATAAGGATTATAGGAGCTTTTAAAATAAAGAAGGAGTACTTTAGATAGTGATAAGGTCTTTACAAGAAGCCATTTTTAACAGTGATACTCAAGGATGAGAACCTTGTCAAAACAGAGCACAGCCCCCAGACAGAAGGATTATCAGCCTATAAAGAAAGGTTTTTGGTGAAAGAAGACCAGTAAGACAGGGGATTGTAGTGAGCAAGGTGAAGAGGTAGCAGGAGTCCTTTGTTCAGTACTTTTATAGGTCACTGACAGCGATGAGACATTATTTAAGCAAGTGAGTGATATTTATATTTAAGGGATGTAAGTTTATAAAAAGTACTACCTTTTTTTTTTTTAAAGTGATTAACTCTAGGTGCTATGTGACCTATTCAATACAATCAACCTAAATGTATCTGCCTTAGTAAGGACACTCCTTTTCATAGAGGAAGTTGAGGCTGAAGAAGTTATGGTCACTGGGTCACACAAATCAATTCAGTCAGAAATTCAAATCCCGAACTTCTATTCTGCTATACTAACCAAAGAATGCTCTTTGCCCATTCGCTTACTCACCCTTTCATCTCCATTGAGTCAAAAGTATACTGGCCTCACAGATGTTCTCCTGCAACAATAAAAAACAAACATGTGGGTGGTGGTTTTTAAGTATGTCCACAATTTTTTTGCTAGGCACTCTAATTCTCCAGTCCTTGAGAAACTTAAGATTTCTTCTGTTTCCCAAAATGAATGTTCTTCCTCATTCGAGTAGTGTATCTATGCCCTCTTTTTGTGGCAAAATTTCTCAATGGGTCACAATTGTGTGTGTGTGTGTGTGTGTGTGTGTGTGTGTGTGTGTGTGTGTGTGTGTGTTTAAAAGACGTAAAAACTTCATAGAATTTTGAACTGAGAGATTTCAAACTCAGTCTATTTTAGACTGTAACTAGCGCAATAGTTTTTCTGATAAATATTTAATCTCATCAGCTTCTCTAATTGGTTCATTCCTTCCACCACTTAACAGGAATAGGCAGGGAGCTCCAGCCTTACACAGTGGCTTCACAGCTGAAAAGTGATTTTATAAGGGCTGCTGAGCCTTTCTCTTGTCTTTGGACCTTACCTCTAAATCTTATCCATCAAAGAATGTAGGAAACATGGTTCTTTCATGCAAAGTGAGCCAACTGTGGTATTTGGCACTTTATCAAGGAGGAGAAAAACATGCATTTTTATATAACATATTTTTATAAATAGCATAAATCATATATAGTTTCCTTAATGGCCTTGCTGTTGTGGTCTCAACACAAACCATGCATCCAATTAACTTTTCTTCTTCCTATGACATATTAGCAGGGGTTTTCAAACCTCATGTACTTCTAACAAGTGTATGGTACTCTTGGAAAGGACAGGTGCAAATGATTTTTTTCAATCTGGTCCAAATTATACTATAACTAGAAGACCATTCTCAAAATTTATGGCATAAAATTAGGTTATTATTGATTTTCACAACCTAATCAAGTTTTTTCTACTTTTCCTTTAAGGTTATTACTATTGTTACCTAATTTGTTATACTATATTGTTTTTGGGGGGGTGGTTAAGGTTGAAAGACCCACTAGAGGCATAAACCTGTACCTATAACATCATCTTTCCTGGATAACTATTTACTTTGCATAAATAAAGATATATTCAGGTTCTTGTTTAATGTGAAACTGGATAAAGTTTGGTTTTTATAATAACCCACTAGATTCTGAGATGACTTCTTACTACTTCATCAAAGCTGTCACATTTGATTTTGTACTACGGATAAAAAAATATATCAACAGATAAAAATCTGAGATTCTACGATTAAAAAGAAACAAAGCTGAGAACAGTGATTTGCACCTGTAACCCTAGCTACTGAGGAGGCAAAGATCAGGAGAATTGTGCTTTGGGGCCAACCTGCTAAAAGTTTCCCAAGATTCTATCTCAATCAATAAGCTGGCATGGTGGTGTGTGCCTGTCTTCCCAGCTACAATGAAGGCATACATAGCATAGTGGTCCAGGCAAGGCAAGACCTACTGGAAAAATAACTAAAGCAAAAAGGCTTTAGTATGGAGATACGGGTGAGTGACAAAGCCCCTACCTAGCAAACAGAAAGGCGTGAGTTCAAACTTCAATACCTCCAAAAAGAAAAGAAACCATTAAAAAAAAGTTTTGAGTAGTTGTTTTAGAATAAATAGCCTTCTGCTGGGCATGGTGGCACACATCTGTAACCCTAGTACTCAGAAGGATGAGGCAGGAGAATAAAAAGCTCAAGGCTAGACTAGGCTACTAGTGAGAACCAGAAGACTAGCCTGGGCTACAAAGTAAGACCTCATCTCAAAAATAAACAAACAAATAAATAAAAGCCCTTATATAGCCAGGCCCCAGTGGCTCATCCTAGCTACTCAGGAGACAGAGCAGGAGGATTAAGGTTGAAGGCTAGCTCAGAATCTAACACAAAAAAAGGAGTGGAGTGGCTCAAGTGGTAGAGCACCTGCCTACTAAGCATGAGGCCCCAAGTTAAAACCCCAGTACCACCAAAAAGAAAAAAGAAAAGTAATACTTATTTGGGTTTTTAAATTATTGTAACTTGTTTCAAGAATTTATGTTTTTCTTCTCATATTTATGTTGCAGTTGTAAAATGTAATACCTTTTCCTTGAATAAAAACATAAAAGTAAAGTTCTGTTTGGAAACTTTAAAAAAGAATGAGTGATGCATAAATAGACCAGGGCCTTTTTTTCTTATCCTCCAGATAATTCCACTGATATAAGTACATGTCAAGAAACATACTCATGAGTGGACAGGTTGCAATGCTGAGAAGGATCACATTGAATTATAAGAAGCAGTGACTCCTGGAAAAGTATATAGTGGTAAAGTTAATAGTGAGTGTCTCACCTAAAGGGCACAGTTCTCTCCTCATGCTGAGTTTTATAATGTAAGAATATGGGCCCAATGTTATCACATCTGATTTTTCAGAAATTTTAATAAAATTTCCCAGTTTTTACATGTTGGCAATTTTTTAAAAATTTAAATACTGCAAAAGTCACCAGGTTGCAATCTATAGTCTAAAGTTTTTAAAATCAGGCACAGTGGCATGCACTTGTACTTCCAGCTACTTTTGGGGGCTAAGGCAAGAGGACTGTCTAAACCCAGTTAAGGTCCAGTCTAGGCAACAACACAGTGAGACTGCATCTCAAAAGATACATAAAACCTAAAAATAAAATACTTAAAGTGAAATGTGGCTTATAAAGTCAAAAACAAGGATGGAGGGGGTGGTAGTTGATGGAATGGCTCAAGTGGTAGACTACCTGCCTAGTGTGAGACCCTAAGTTCAAACCCCAGTATCCCGCCACCCCCCTGCCACACACACACACAATGTTGGGAACTCACAAAACAATAAGAAAAGGCTCATTTGAACTAAAAAGTACTTTCTTCCCCTAGGAATAAAACATCTCAACATGAAAAGTGAGAGTTTGAAATAATTATGCTTAATATGGAGACATTCAGAACAGCATGACAAATATTGTTAATGAGATAAATTTAATTCATTTCTATTCAAGAGAAAATTCCCATTCTCAATTTCAAAGCCAAAAAAGGAACAATTTAATGTATTATTCTAAGGAAATGAGGAGCTTTCAAAATAAAAACTTATTCCACATTGAGATAATTAAAGCATTTACATGACAGATAGCTTTATAATATAAAGGGAAAAGGCTACATATATATCACATGACACTGTCATGGGCTACTGGCCATAAATGTTGCTACTTCTGATACTGCACTAGGTTAAAGACACTGTCACTGTAAATTTCAGCTAAAAGTGCCTGGTCAAGCTGGGTGCTGGTGGCTTACGCCTGCAATCCTAGCTACTCAGAGGCAGAGATCAGGAGTATTGCAGTTCAAAACCACCTCTTGAAAATACCCAACACACAAAAAAGGGGCCTGGTGGAGTAGCTCAAGTGGTAGAACGCCTGCCTAACAAGTTTGAGGCCCTGAGTTCAAACACAGTACCGCCCAAAAAAAAAAAAAAAAAAACAGGTCAAAGACATTAATACTCTTAACTGGGCATGAAAGTAAACATCTGTAATCCCAGCAAACAGGAAGGAGGTGAAGCAGGAAGACTGCAAGTTTGAGGCCAGCCTAAAATACATAGTGAGTTCCAGACCAAGTTGGGCTACATAGCAAGACTCTGTCTCAAAAAAAAGACCAAATACTAATGTTGGTCAAGCTTTCTGAATATGAAATGACTATATCATTAAACTCTGCTTAAGCAAGCAAGCCAACAAACGGGGTGAAGGCTCAATGAGTGGGAGTTGGGGGCATAGTGACTTTGAACATAAAGCCTCAATTCTCTTTCTCTATTCCCACAAAGCTATTGATAAACAACACAAGGCAGGAACAGAGTGCCTGCTAGGGCTATTTTGAGCTTATGTAATATTTTATTGTATTTTTATTCTTCTTTCTTAATTGTCCTAAGTAGTAAATATCTTTTACCTTTTGTAATCCTTATTCCATAATATGTTTTTACCATTCATGTAGCATGTAAGGGTTATAATATGGATCTACCCATATTTTTTTCTTTTTCTTAGTCTTATGCATGAACTAGTCACAAAGTAATTTGGTTCATTCTCCCAAATGTGCCCAAATAGCTAAGTTTTTTTGTTTTTAGGCACATACTATACTTTACTTGGTACACTCAAAACAAGTTTTTAAAGACAGTTACTTGAAAGTTGAAGACAGAACTCACTTTAATCATTATGATGTAAAGCACATTATGCTTTTACCTTTCTCTTGCTTTCAGCATGAATGAGTCTTCACTGTTCCAATGTGTGATAATTTACTGGTAACCTGAAGAGTTGGAATTCAAGATCTGCTACAGCACTGAATACACTACAAGTACTACTCTATTTTTATGTAACATATCATCAATCTCAAAGAATTATTCATTAATCATTGACTACATTTAAACATGCATACAATTTTACCTGTCTAGGTAGAACGTGTTAAGTTATATTTAATTACCTCTTTCCTTTAAAGGAGCATTATCTGCTTATCTTCTCCCTTTATAACTTACATAAAAATGCAAAAGATACAGATTCCTTCTAATAGTTTTAAACAAAGCTAGTCATTTCCCAGGAGATTTTTTTCATAGGACATAATGAAAAACTCAAAATAGTTAAGTTTGATTAAGACATCCATCACACTACAGAACATTGACAATTATACCATCTAAAACTTATTAAGTATTTATGTGCCAGGACTCTTTTAAGTGCTTTAAATGTATTAATTCATTAAATCCCATAGCCCTAAAAGATAGTAATATTTTGCTATCATCCTCCTGTCACATGAGGAAACCAAGATGCATAAAATCACAAAACTAAACAGCAGTAGGAAAAAACACTTTGGCAGCCTGACTCAAACACCTGAGTTACATTACTGTATTTTTATAAACACTGCTGATTACTGAAACTTGTGAGAAGCCATAAGATTGCATACTGTTTGTGGCCTGAGATGATAAATGAACCACATCCAATTTCTTTTATTAGTCTTTAAGAGTATTGCTTGTGCAAGAAATACACAATTATCTCAAAAAAAATTTATATACTTAGGAAACAGTAGGATTGAACCCAGGGCCTCCTGTATATAGGCAAGTACTCTACCACTAGAATACACTCAAAGTGCTATGCTTAAATTATTAGTACAATGGGGCTTACTATGATGTTTCCATACATCTATATAATGTACTTTGATCGTGTTCATTCCTCCATCACCCTCTTTTACTATCCCCCTTCTCTCTGGTCCCCCTCAAAACAGTCTCCCATTTACATTAATGTTCTTATTTTGCTTTGATTTTTAGGTCTAGATTCTATATGAGAGAAAACATTCCTTATTTGTCTTTTTGAGTCTGGTTTATTTCACTTAACAAGATGATCTCCAGTTCCATCCATTTTCATGCAAATGATATAATAATTTCTTTTTTGTGTGTGTGTGTTTCTGTTTCTATGCCAACACTATTCCTGTGCCTTCTTCTAGTGTCTTCAATTTCTTTCTGAAATGTTTTATAGTTTTTCATTGTAGAGGCCTTTATTCTCCTTAAATTTATTCTGAGGTTTTATTTGTTTTTCTGAGGCTATTGTGAATGGGATTATTTTCCTAATTTCTTTCTAGCCTTATTACTGGATATATAGAAAAGCTACTGATTGGGGATGGGGATTAAGAAAAAGAAACAAAGAAAACTACAGATTTTTTCAGGCTTTGGGTGGTGGTTCCCAGATACTTGGGAGGCGGAGACAGAATCTGCTCATGATTTGAGGCCAGCTTAGGCAAAATGTTACCAAGTCTCTCTCAGAAAATAAGCCAGGCATGGTGTTACATTCCTATAATCCAAGCTAGGTGGGAGGTGGAGGTAGGAGTGCAGTATGAGGCTGGCCCTGGCAGGAAAAAGCACAAGGCCCTATCAGAAAAACAAACTAAAGCAAAAAGGGCTGAGGGGCATAGCTCAAAAGGTAGAGCGCCTGCCTAGCAAGCATGAGGCCCTGCCTGAGTTTAAACCCCAGTACCGCCAAAAAAAAAAAAAAAAAAAAAAAAAAATTCAAACAATAACAAATGCTGACGAGACTGCAGGGAGGAAAACGAATGCTGTTGGTGGGAATGTAAATTAGTACAGCCACTACGGAAACCAATGCAGGAGTTCCTCAAAAAAATAAACATAGGGGCTGAGGCATTAAATCAGGATACAATAGACATAGTTGCACACCTATGTTTATTGTAGCAGTATTCAAAACAGCCAAGCTTTGGAATAAACAGCCTAGATGCCCTTCAACCAATACTGCCAAACCAAAAAAAAAAAAAAGAAAAGTTACTGAATGTTGATTTTGTATACTGCTACTTTCCCAACAATGGATATCAGATTTAGGAGTTTTGGAAGGAGGGATCTTTTAAGAATAGGATATCATCTGTCAATAAGGATAATTTGACTTGTTCCTTTCATATTTGTATCCCTTTTCTTTCTTTCTCTTGCTCTGGATAACAATTCAAGCACTATAGTGGCTAAGAGTAAAGAGATGGGAGGCTGAGATCAGGAAGATCAAGGTTCAAGGTCAGCTCCAGGAAATAGTTCTCAAGACACTCATCTCCAAAATAAGCGGAGCAAAATGGACTAGAGGTGTGTGGCTTGAATGGTAAAGCACCTGCTTGGTAAGTACAAAGTCCTGAGTTCAAACCCAAGTCGTACCAAAAAAAAAAGAAAGAAGTTAGACATACTTGCCTCATTTCCGACTTCAGAGGAAATGCTTTAAGTTTTCCATGTTTATATACAGGATCACTATGTATATAAGGCTGACCTTGGACTCCTTATATAACCCAGGCTGGCCTTCTACTCCTGCACATGCTTTCGGAGTGTTGGGACCACAGGTGTGTGCCCAATGCTTAATTTTTAAAAGCTACTTATAAATATAATCAACTTATAAATATACTTATTTACTGGTTGGACATTATAACCAGTTGTTCTGAGCACAGTTTATAGTACTTTATAAGACTTTGAAATTTTAGTATAATAGATAATAGTGGGCTAGAAGTTTGTTTTCAGAGTTAACACATTCAGCTTTAAACATGAGCTATTATTACTTGGGCAAGAGGGAAAAAATCCTAACATGTACATCTCTGGAGTAAAACAAAAGAGTACTAATTTTTAAGAGTATCTCTATTTAAAACTAAGGCAATGAAACCAGCAAAGCACGAACTACTGAAAAATTTTATCTACTTTAATAGGTGACAGTTTACATTCACCAAAAAGCACATTCCCTAATTACAAGATTTTCTCCAACTTATGCTAAGCCCAGAGATCACAGTATTATTTCCATTTTTTGATTTATCTGATGATGCTTGCAGGAGAATTAATGCAAAGTTTAAAATCACTAGCTTATGTTATAAGCACTTCTTAGTTAAGACAATCTACACTGAGAATGAAATTTTCTATCAAATACTTCTATCTGCCTTTTCAGAACACACTCTATGAAAATGGTAGACAAACATAGACTTATGAGAAAAATATTTTTCTTCTTCTTTTTGTTTTTTTTTCTGTAGTCAAAGTGATAGTAAAGTTTATTAGGAAAGAAATACTTTCGACAGATGAAAAATAGGTCATCTCTACAGCAAGGAGAACCACAAGAAATATATTTTCTTCTGATTAAAAGGGTTCTTTTTCTGTCTCACTAAAATTTTTGTCAAGCTAATTTATGCTAAAAGAACAACAAAAATATAACATTCTCTGAACAGAAGGCTTTTCTTTCCTATTCAAGAAATACAAATAATAAAATAATAAATAATAAAACGATCATGATGAAACCAGTATTGAGAAGTCAAAAACACTTCTCACTGGCATAAAGAGCCACAAGGTACCTGAATCCTCATTCTTCCTTCAATTATTATTTTTAAAGTATTTTTAAATAAAGGCTTTGATAACTATAGTTTGGTAACATACAGACAACATAATTGGGTATAGAACACCAACAGGCATCCTAATGATATTGCCAAATAATTACAGGCTTCAGTTCTCCATTAACTTTCTCACACTACCTCTCAAAGAACCAGTATGTTTTTCTCATGAATGTTTACTTTATGATTGAGGGTTTGAACTTTAAGGTTTAATAAGCAACTTTTTGCCTAAGTATAACTTTAAAAAACACACTATTACAAGCTTAGCAGTAAAGAGTTCTTTCAACACCAATGGGAGCAATTCAAATTTCAACCTTTTCTGTTGAGATATTCACACACAACACAATCATGGTTTAAGGTCCTCTAACATTGAGTGTCAACTTATTTCTATTGTTTTCCATTTTATTCTAGTTACTTCGTTTTAAAAAGGATAAGAGCAAGACAGAAGTGAAGTGGCTCACTTTCACTACAGAAACAAAAAAGGAAGAAAAAAAAAGAAAAGGATAGGACCAGGATGGCACCTGAGAGGCTGAGATGGGGATGAATGCGGTTCCAAGCCAGCTTGGACAAAAAAGTTTGTGAGACCCCCATCTCAATGGAAAAAAAGCTGTGCATGGCTGTCATCCCAGCTACTGCAGGACGTGTAAAATAGGAGGATCATGGTCCTGGTTGGTCTGGACAAAAACTGAGACACTATTTCCAAAATAACCAGAGAAAAAAAGGATTAGCAGTGTGGTTCAAGTGGTAGAGTACTTGCCAAGCGAACAGGAAGCCTTGAGTTCAAACCCCAGGGGGAAAAACAAAATCATATGAAAGTTTATGTAGCAGATATCCATAAGCTCTTTCAATTAGGCACAGATCTTTCCTATTTGTCACTATATCCCCAGCGCCAACATTGGGCCTAACACGCAGCACTCACTTGATAAGTTTATGATGCATGAACATAATGCTAAGCTTATTTCATATATACATCACTATATTAATTGAACTATGACCTATCTGTCTACCAAATTAGATTGAGTAACTCTATGGAACCAGAGGGTACTGTCTTACTTAGGTCCTGTGTCAAGCATTGTGCCAATTGATTGTTTCCAATTTCCTGAAGTTTACTTAACAAAAGTTCTCAATTAACTAGGTTTGATCCATCTCATTTCACTCCTTATTCTAATTACAAGAAAATTATAAAACAAAACAAAACACACAACACTTGTAACTGGCACTACACATACTTCTACACAGGAACTTAAAACTCAATGAATAAATAAAAATAAATAATAATTCATACAACAGGGGAGGAGGGAAAGGAAAAGGGTGATAGAGAGCCAACATTAACGAAATAATTACCTCTGTTCAGGTAGAGGATCTAACAATATGTACTGAAACCTGTTGAATAATGGGGGTGGGAGGGAAAGGGTAAGGGAGAGTAATGGAAGGGGTTGAACTGACCAAAGCAAATTATACTCACAATGGGGATACTTCGAGAAACCCCTTTGAACACTGCTTTTGGAATTAAAAATCAAAGGACTGTAAAATAGGTATGGAAGGGGAGGGTGAATGGAGGAGATGAAGGTGAGGGAGTATGGTTGATGGACTTCATTTACATATATGAAATAGAACCAGTTGCTTTAAGTGGGACAATGAGGGGTTGGGGGAGAGATAGTGGAGGTGATTTAACCAATGCACAATATAAGGCTATTTAGAATTGTCACAATGAATACTCCCTGTGCAATGAATGTATTCTAATAAAACTGTAAGAAAAATAGTAATTGAGGGGAGGGGTATAAAGAAGAATGATGGAGGGGGTGAATTCAACTATGATACATTGTAAGAACTTTTGTAAATGTCACAATATACCCCCAGCAACATTGTGACATAAAAAAATAAACATTAAGAAAACAATAATTGATACAGATGTAGCAAACTAGGAAATATCTTCAACAAATGAAAAACTATGTGGTCTTTTTTTTTTTTTTTTTTTTTTTGCAGTACTGGGGTTTGAACTCAAGGCTTTATATTTGGTAGGCAGGCATGACACCACTTGAGCCAGTCCACCAGCCCTCTTTTTTGTTGGGTGTTTTCCAGATAGGATCTCATGAATTATATGCCCAGAGCTGGCTTTGAACCTTGATCTTCCTAATCTCTGCCAGATTACAGAGGCATGAGCCATGGGCACCTGGCTAAAAAACTACCTTTTATTAAAGAGGAAGTTTGTATTTACTCATAGATTAGAAACAGTTTTATGGAAAACTCTCAGGTTAAGTCATGTTCCTATGGGAAAATCACCATAATCAAGTGATCCAAAAGTTCCACTTAGAAGAGTTACATTACAAACAATACTTAGAATTTGTAGACTTCCTAGTTAAAATTTCTTCTTTTTCTTTTATAGATGTATTGTTTTATATGGCTTTGTGATTATACAAATGCAGACCTCTTATTAAAAAAAATTAGTAGCAACTGCCAGGCCCTGAGTTCAAAATCCAGTGTTGCCAGGTACCATCTGTAATCCTAGCTACTCAGAAGACAGATCAGGAGAATCACAGTTTGAAGCCAGCCAGGCAAATAGTTCGCAGGACCCTATCTGGAAAAAAAACCATCACACAAAAGGACTGGCAGAGTGGCTCAAGGGGCAGGCCCTGAGTTCAAACCCCAGTACCACAAAGGAAAAGAAAAAAAAAAAAAAAACGCTATGTCAAAAACAAGCTGGAGAACTGCGGGCATGGTTAAGTGGTAAAGCACCCACCTACCAAGCAGGAGTCCCTGAGTTCAAACTCCACTACCACCACCAAAAAATTTAGAACTCACCAAAACATGATACAAAAAGTAAAAAGTAAAACCTCATCAACTTCTTTGTCTGGTAAGATTTTTTCCAACCATGTACTAACTTTTTTTTCCTTTTTTATTGTAAAATACATATTGCACAATATTTATCAGATTAATGATTTGTAAATATACAGTTCAGTGACATTAAATACACTCACCATTCTGTGTAACTCTCACCATTTTCTATACCTGTAAGCCTTTCATCATTCCAAATATTGTTGTACATATTAAACAACAGGTACACAGTCCCCTCAACCCCTAGAACCCCCATCCTTCTTTCTGTCCCTATGAATTTGCCTACTATGAGTATCTCACACAAGAGGAATCATATAATATCTGTCTTCTGTGTCTGACTTACTCCACTAAGCATACTGTTTTCAAGATCCATCCATGTTGAAGCATGTGTCAGAATTTATTTTCTAAGGCTGAATAATATTTTGTTGTATGCATATAACCATATTTTGTTCTGTCAATGGATACCTGGGTTGTTTCTACCTTTTGGCTATGTGAATAATGCTACTGTGAACTATTGTACAGTTATTTTTTGAGATGCTGTTTCAAATTCTTTTAAATATATACCTAGAAGTGGTCATATAATAGTTCTATGCTTAACTTTTTTGAGACTGCCAAATTGTTTTGCACAGTGGTTAGACCACTGCATATTCCCAACAGCAACACAGAGTTAGAATTTCTCCACATACTCATCAATACTTCCTGTGTGTGTGTGTTAAGTAATAGCCATTCTAAAGTGGTATGAGGTTGGTACCTCGTAGGATTAGGGCTCTTAAGGATGTACAACAAGTATGTGGGAATATACATAAGCACAGACAATGTGGTAGTTAAAAAATAATGCCAAGAAGACAGGAAAAAAAAAAGTTATATAAGAAGGGAAGCTGGGCATGGTAACACATGCCAGTAACTCCAGCACTTTAGCCAGCCCAAGCTATATAATGAGTCCTTGTCTCAAAACAAAACCAAAACATTATCCCCCACACCAAAACAAAACAAAACACACCAAGAAAAGAAGAAAAAAAGAACTGGCAGATACAAAGGGGTGGAGTCACGAGAACAAGGTTTCCAGTATACTGGTTCTCAAAGCATGGTCAGCAGCATGAACATCATCTGGAAATTTGTTAATAAATGAAAATTTGGGGATCCTACCTCATATCAGTTGCATAAGAAACTGAGGGTGAGGTTCAGCAACCTGTGTTGTAACAAACCCTCTAGAAGGTTTAGAGCCACTGGTCTAGTCTGATCAGAAAAGTATAATTCTATCTAAATGGAGGAGAACATAAATCAAACTGCACAGGATCTTGTATGCTGATATTAAGTTAGGAGGAGTCACTGACAGTATTCAACTTCCTAGGTTCTGTTCTTCTCTTAATTATCATTGCTCTTGAGTAGCTGATACACATTCTTTTCAAGCTCTCACAGAGAATTTATGAAAGCGATGATGTACTGAACTAAAGAACCACTAAGCTGAGTCCACAAATTCTTTTGTTTGCTTTTTGGTGCTGTGAACTGCAGGCCCTCTATCACTTGAGCCATTCTGCCAGCCCAAGCATCTAAGACTGGGACCCTGGGGCAAAAATGAGAAACCCTACTTGAAAAATAACTAAAGCAAAAAAGGGCTGGGGGCACTGATTCAAGTGCAGAGGGCCTGCCAAAGGGAGCATGACGTCCTGATTTCAAACCCCAGTATCACAAATTTTAAAGTCATCTTTAAAAAAATTGGGTCTTCATTGTCACCAGAGAAGAGTCCTAAGTTAATTGGGATTTTCTGGGGTACTTGTTAAGCTTGAATAACTATGTCTTATATTATCAGAAATTTTGAATTCCACAAAATGCTGCATATGTATATAGAAGAACCATAGGATACAGATTCTTCAAAAATGAGTACAATATTCTCTATTTACCCAGTAACTCAAGCTTGTTGTGTTCTTTCAATATTAAAAAGTATCATAGAGGGTGTGGGCTCAAGTGCATGTTTAGTAAGCATGAAGCCGAGTTCAAACTGCAATACCCTGCAGGGAAGGGTGGAGGGAGAACTAAAAACTATAATAATAAATTTTTAAATTTTGGCTTATAAATGTTGAATTTGTGTTATCTGGTACAAATAACTTTAAAATTCTAACAGTATTCCTAGCTAATTCAATCTTTTATCATTATAATGGTAGTATTAGAGACCATTATAGTGGTAGAGACTGCTAGTGGCCTCCCCAGTATGTAGTCTCTCCTCTGTCAATAAGGAAAGCCCAACTATATTCTGGGCAGCAATGTGCTGCCCTAAATACTTTTCCTAACTGCCTTGCACAAGGGCCAATGAAGTTGCTTTGTGGAATTTTTATGAAACCAATTTATGAGATGGCATGTGCTCTCCTTCCCAATTCCCCCAACCCTTTTTCCTACAAGCAGTTAATGAGAGCTGGTTCTCCACCACCTATCTTGGATCATAAAGTGAGCCATATGCTAAAGACAGTGATAAAGAAACATATTGGAGCCTGGATGCCAAACAAAATCTCCATAATCAGCCCTAGAATGCCAATCTCTAGTTCTTCTATGTGGGAGAAAATTTTAGACTGTCTTCTTTAAGCCACAGTTTCTTCCATTTCTACCCAGCAGCAAAAAACAATTCCCATCTGAAACACTGATACTACTGTGTAATGTTTCAACTTAGGCCCCTTTTCCAAGATGTCTCGTATTATATATATATATATATAAATACTCTGAACTCTGAAAGAATTCTGAACTCTGCAATATTTCTGGCCCCAAGAATTTCAGATAAGGGATACTCAACCTGTAACGTAATTACACCAATGGACTTGAAGGAATGGCTCAAGTGGTAGAGCTGCCTGTCTAGTAAGCACAAGGCCCTGAGTTCCAACTCTAGTACTGCAAAAATAAACAAACACTATCTTTTAGTTTATGTTTTTCTAGGTATATCATTTTCCATCCTTTTATTTTAATTTTTTTGGTAGGGGAAGATACTGGAGGTTGAACTTGGAACCTCCCTCTCTCTGCTAAGACACTCTACCACTTGAGATACTCCACCAGTCCTTTTTACATTAGCTATTTTTGATTTAGGGTCTCACTTTATATATGGGCTGGCCTGGACCACGATCCTTCTATTTGTGCTTCCCCACTTAACTGGGATGACAAGGGCATGCCACAGTGCCCAGCCATTAGATGAGATGGGTTCTCAAGATCTTTTTGCCCAGGGTGGCCTTGAACCACAATCCTCCAGATCTTTGCCTCCCAAGTAGCTAGGATTATAAGCTTGACCCACAGCACTCACCATTCCATCACTTTATTTTCAATGTGCCTTTGTCCAAGTATTTAAATGTAATAATTTTCAAGTATCTTAACTATATATACTTGGTTTATGATTTTACATACAGCCTGATAATATCTTTTAATCAGAGCATTTAACCCATTTATATTCATTATGGTCACAAATACATTCAGCATTATTTCTACTGTATCTTTGTTCTACCTTTCTTTTTTTCACATTATCTAATGGCTCGCTCTCCCTCCACTTGCTCTCTACTACAATCTTTTTCTTTGTGCACTGCTGAAGATAAAACCTAGGGCCTCATACAGGTTAGGCAAGTCATCTAACACTGAACTATAGCCCCAACCCTCCATTACAACTTTCATTCTATGGGGGCTACTCTATACCTCAAGATCCTTAATTTTACCACACCTGAAAAGTCTCCTTTGCATTTACATTGTTTGTCCCCACCCCCTCCTTTTTTTGGAGGCAGGTCTCACTATGTAGCTCAAGCTGAACTCCAACTCTGCTTCAGCCTCCAAAGCTGAACAGACACATGGCAACAAACTCCTGGCTCTGTCTCCTTCTCATTTAATGTAACGTATTCAGCGACTATGGACGTTAGGATATGAACATTTTCTTTTCTTTTTCTTTTGTGGGACTGGGGTTTGAACTCAGGGCTTCACACTTGCAGAGCAGACACTCTAACGCTTGAACCAAACTTCCAGTTCATTTTGGTCTGGTTATTTTGGAATGGGATCTTGTGAACTATTTCCCCGGGCTGGCCTTGAACTGTGACCCACCTGATCCCAGCCTTCCAAGTATCCAGGATTACAGGCATGAGTCATCAATACCTGGCTCAAGACACGGACATCTCTGAAGGACCATTTTTCTGCTTACCACAGACATATCAGACCTCTTCAGTCCTTCCATAAGCTTTACTTTACAGAGATAGTTTTTGTCTTCCTATACAGTATTCTGTGTTTTTTCTTCAAACTCCCTTTTCAATTTACCTAATATGTTGTTAAACCTATCCTTAAATTTACAATTTCAGTTACACTTTTTCATTGATGAATTCTACCTATTTTTGAATAATCCCTCAATTCTCCCATGTGTTTCTTCAGATGTATTAAACACACTTATCTTATTTCAATATCCAGTAGTGACAGTTCTGTGACAATGACAGTATCACTACTGGATATTGTGGTTCTGATTTTGGTGCTCTGTTGTGCTCCTGGTGACCTATTTCCTCATGTGCTTTGCAATTTTTTTTTTTTTAAACAGGGAACTCATACTCTCTGGAATACTATCTTTGATAATTCTTTAAGGACTTTGAGGGGAACATTCTCCCAGGAAGCATCGGGATTCACTTCTATCTTTGCTTAGGCACAATACCAAGCTTATTCACTTAAAACAAGTCTTGGCATAGGAATTTTGTTTTTTTCAACCCACACAGATTATTAGAACCCAAAACTTTGATGAGGGTATGTTTCTAATTATAAATGTTCAGGACAAGCATTTTCCTTCTCCTTCTAGTAAGAGTTAAGGTAGAAAGGCAAAAGTTCCTGAGTATTTCTCTTTGCTAGCCCAATTATTTTTCTACTTCCCCAGAACCTTATACTTTTAGGGAATTCTAACTTGTAGGAACCACCTCTTTATTTGTCTCCTATTTGCTGCTTCCTGAGTCCCATATATACCTCTTTTTTGTTTTGTTTCATTTTGCTTTGTTTGAAACAGGGTCTCTCTCACTAGGTAGATCAGGCTGGCCTTCATCTTAAGTATGCCTTCTGCCTATTTTCCCAGAGCTAGGATTACAGAAATGTACCACCACACCCAGCTCCCATGCGTACCCCTTAAAAAGTGAAAATGCATGCTCTGCAAGTGCGAAGCCAAGTTCAAACCCCAGTCCAAAAAAAAAAAACAAACAAAAAACAAAAAACCCAACAACAAAAAAAGTGAAAATGCTCAACTCATCTGGAACAGTTGATATCCTTAATAAAGCAGGCACTTTAAAAAAAAAACTGGCTGTTTTGTCACCTTAGCCATAATTTTAAAATGTTGCTTTTAGTTCTTTTCCTTTTCATATAAACTAAAAACACTTTTTGGGTTGTTTTGTTTTGTTGGCAGGGTCTTGCTGTGTAGCCCAGGCTAGCATCAAAGTTGTGATCCTCCTACCTTAGCCTCCCAAATGCTGGGATTATAGGCATGTATCACCACAAGGAACACTTACTTTCATTTTAAGGACAGTTTCCCAAAGTACTGGAAAATAACAAAATAAAGAGTAGATAATATTATGCCAGAAGTTCAGAATTATACCTTGCCTATACACTTCCTTACACTTTGCTTTCCTCATCCCTTTCAAAGCTCCTTTTTAAAAGGTTTCCTTTATTAAATAACTGTAAGAAAGTATTACTTTCCATTCTTTGCTACCCACTTCAAAGACCCCCTAAACTGTCCAAATATTTCAAAATGTTAAAACATGGCTTTATACTTAAAAATGCATTTATAGTAGTACCAAATAATTCAAAAATAAGTTATATTTATGGACAAATAAAAGTGAAGTAAGAGGGGAAAATAAAAATGATTTACATTGGTCTCTAATCCCAGCTACCTGGGAAGCTGAGACCAGGAGGATCACAGTTACAGGCTAGCCCAGCAAACAGTTCTCAAGAATCCATCTCCAGGGATGGGGGGAGGGGCTCAAGTTGTAGAGCACCTGCCTAGCAAGCATGAGGCCCTGAGTTCAAGCCCCATACCCTCCCCCCCCAAGAAAAAAGTCCATCTCTACACTAACCTGAGCAAAATGAGCCTGAGGCATGGCTCCAGCAGTAGATAAAAACAAAAAAGATTTATGTATTAGGATAAAATAATAATATTGTGTGTGTGTGTGAGAGAGAGAGAGAGAGAGAGGACCTATGGAACTAGGATTTGAACTCAGGCTTCGAGTTTGCAAAACAGGAGCTCTACTGCTTGAGCCACACCTCTAGTCCATTTTGCTCTGGTTATTTTGGAGATGGGGGAGGGAGGTCTCATGAACTATTTGCCCAAGCTGGCCTCAAACTGTGATCCTCCCAATCTCAGTCTTCCAGGGAGCTAGGATTTCAGGCCTGAGAACCAGCACCTAGCTTCCTTTAATGTGAAATTATTTTTCTTACATTATTGATGCAATGAAACAAATAAATACCACAACAATTTTAAACTGGTTGCCTTTCCTTTTCCACCCCTGGATGAATAATATATTTCATATATATATCCAGTTTAACTCTCCCCTCAGTCATTCTCATGTGATTGAGGATATTGGTAAATTTCTATGGACACCCAAATTTAAGAAACAGTCATTGTAAACTCTGTCATGTTGCAATTTTTATTTCAAAGTTATGACATCCCATTCTTTGTGGCAAAAAGAAATCAGAAGTATATTTTATGAACTAATGCAGTCCGAATACTGCAATGTGCCAATGAAGGGAATTAGTTTGAAATCACTAACAGTTTCAATGAACCTCAATGGAGCAGGAAGTTACAGAAGCCCAAGGGCAGGGCAGAGGATAGTGGCGGGATACTGACTCGTGGAGGGGTTGAAATGGTAAAGCAATGAGCAAAGAATACAGGAAAATAGTAACCTTTGACCGTGTCTCAATTTCTTTATTGGTAAAATAAGAACGATTACTACATAAAAACAACAAATCTGATCACAGGGCTGTGGGGCCTACCCACAAAAAATTCTTACCCTCATTCCTGTTCTTCCTGTAAACAGCTTTAAGGCAGCATGTGGGAAGGGAGGGTAAATAGGGGAATGAAACTAGTCAGACAAAAGACACTCATAACCTACAAAAAAAAAAAAAAAAAAAAAAAAGGACACCAATAACCCCATACCCACACAGAGGGCCAAGGAGTTTCTCCTGTTCTTGTGCCTCCACACTAAACAAACAGTCCTGAAAAGAACTTGAATTTGTTTTACTCTGGTTTTATTTGGAGCTTATCTGTATTTACTACTATTGTAGATGGAACAAAAAATTTCTCCTTTCCTTTCTGTGACTCCATACTGAATTCACAAGAACCTGAAAAGGCTTCCGGGTCTATGCACAAAAAGAAATAAATCAATAAATGTATGTACGTATGTATGTATGTATATAATATGACAAACAATCCAAGAGAGTAATTACATGAAAAGTCTCTAATTAGAAATAGCCCCTCAATTGAAAACCCAGTGAAAAACTAAAAGGATACTTATATTTGAGAGTAGTGAAGAAGGGAATGCTATTCCCCCGACATCCACTGTAGCCTCAAAGGGGAAAATGTGCTACTAACTCTTGTCGTTACACAAGAATAAGAGACATGCAGGAACTGGGGGTATAGTTCAGTGGTAGGGCATAAATGTGCCAAGCCTTGGGTTCGGTCCCTAGCACCACAAAGGGAAAGAGGAGCAAAAAATACGCAAATCAGTTTCACTTTGAAGTAGTAAAATCACTGTTTCTTCTTTAAAGCAAAAAAAGGTACAATGGGAAAAAAAAAAAGGTTGGACCACCACAAAAATGAAAACGATAAATAAAAGCCAAAAGCCAGTATTTTAGCACTGCTTTGTAAAGCATTAATTTAAACCACCCCTAAACTACTGAGGTGAGAAACTTAACAAACCCAAAAAGACTCCCAAAAGCTTAGGCCAAATTCACTAATCAAGACATTGCAGTGAAGCTTAGGGATGGCGGAGTGGTAAAGCCCCTGCCTAGCAAGTGGGAAGCCCTGAGTTCAAACCCCAGTACTGTCAAAAAATAAAAAAATAAAGAAAAACAAGACATTGCCGTAAAATTCACATGATTTTATACATCTGGCTGTATAAAAATTCATGATCAAATCAATGCTTTATAATTCCAGAACAGGAAAAATGATGATACTCAAAAGATAACTGAGGCTAGGGATGCAGATCAGTGGTAAAACACATACTGGGTTTAATCTCACACACCAAAAAAAAAAAAAAAACCTTCCCTGGATTTTACTTTTATAGCACTTGCTAATGAGTATAAATCATTTTAGCCATCAGCCACAATTAAAATTTCTACTTTCAAAGACTAAGCACAATAACTGATAAACACAAAATACCTAGAAAAAATGGGACATAATTAAAATAGAAAATGCAAGGCTTTCTTTTAATGAATATTCCAGGAATAAAAGTATTAGCTTGGTTTTTGTTACTTTTTTGTTTATGTATTTGTTTGTTGTGGTCCTGAGGACCAATTTCAGACCTTGCATATGCTAGGCAAGTATACCACTGTGCTACATCCACAGTCGAGTATTAACACATTTGATCTTCAGAATAATGTTTTCTCTTCTCCAACATCACTGTTACAGACCTACCCTTTCTATACTTCTCCATAATTAGCTTTTTTATTTTGTCCTATCTTTTAAGCTACTTATGCCTCTATCAATCACAATACTTCTAATCAAACATTTTTTTAAAATGTATATGCACAGGGATGGGGATGTAACTCAGCGGTGGAGCACTTGAGCAGAATGCATGAGGCCCTGGGTTTGATTCCCCAAAACCACAAAAGTTTCAAAAAATTATATAAATATATAATATGTATATAAATACATATAATAATCCCTCATTAGCCTAATCATTAGGAAATTATGTTTTGAATAATGAATTTCCTGGAAATTGAAGTTAAGCTTTTTTTTTTTTGCACTTGAACTTAGGATCTTCCACTTCCTAGGTAGGTGCTCTACCACTTGAACCATGCCCCCAACGTAAAGTTTATTCTTTTAAACCCCTGAAACTAAGTTTATATAAGTATACTATACTTTATATTTAATCAGAAGCCTCTATTAAAATAATTTAACAGTCCAAGTCAATTCAATAAAATTAAGAAAGGAAATCAGGTAAACAAATATTAAAAAGGGAGAGATACGTTTAGGATATTTTCTTATACATGAACTCCTAAGGAGCCAAGCATGTGAATTTAACTTTTTTGGATGAACAATTGTCTAGTTCTATAAAATATATATGTAAACATATATATTGTCTGCTGGGTACAATGACTCATGCCTATAATCCTAACTATTTGGGAGGCTAAAATCAGGAGTGATTGAGGTTTGAGGCCAGCCTGGGCAAAAGAGTTTGTGAGAACCCATCTACAAAATAACCAGAGCAAACAGGCACCAGTGGCTCATGCCTGTAATCCTAGCTACTTGGAAGGCTGAGATTAGAAGGATCAAGGCTCAAGGCCAGCCAAGGCAAATAGTTCAAGAAACCCCATCTGCAAAATGGACTGGAGGTGTGGCTCAAGCAGTACACTGCCTGCTTTGCAAGGGTGAAGCCCTGAGTTCAAACTCCAGTCCCACTAAAAAAAAAAAAAAAAAGTTAGCATGGGTGGTTTAGGGGTGTGGGGACAATCTTATCAAAGTACAATGTAAGCATATTTGAAACTGTCACAAGGAATCCCTCCTGTACAACACATATATCCTAATAAAAAAAGTTAGCATATTTAAAGAAATAAAATTTTAAAATGATACACAACAAACTGTTAAAATTTCTCAGTGGGAATAAAATTACAAGCACTTACACTGTAAAACACTGGAACTTCTTATAATGACTGTTTTACCCCTATTAGCATCTTAAAATAATTGAAAGTCATAATATTACTGCTTAAGATTCAAAATGACATTTGTAAGGAAACATTAGCCCAAGAGTTCAGTAACAACTGCTACCACAAAAACAAGTAGTTACTGGTTTGAAATACACATTGTGACAAAGTTAATACTACTTTATCTTTTATACCTTATGACATTGTAATTGTTACAGTAAATTCAGAAGGTTATAAAAATCATGTTACAGTTACATACGCTGTAGTTCTTGAAAACTCAGGTTCCACAGTGACCTGCTTTTATGAAAGGCACTTTACTATTTTAATACTAAAACTTTTGTGTATGTTACCTCTTATTGGGCATACCAGATACTATTCTCAAGTGAAACCTAAGTCTAAACTCTCTTCTGGTCACTCTACTCAAAGACAATTAAATTCTCCCACTTTTGTAATTAATAATCCTGATCACAGGATTTTATAATAATGTAAGGAATCAACATAATTTTAGTTTTAAGGATTAACTGGAGTTAGGGTTTAGCTTCTTCCAAATAAAAATTACTTGATTCTGAATAAACTGAACACCTTAATATATTTAATATGAAAAGAAAACCAACATAAGAAAGCCGAAGTTGGATAGGGAAGAATGCCCCACATAGAGGGACTGAATGTAAGAACTGAACTCAGGACTAAAAATTCTGAATTCTAAACATAAATAAGCCAGTGATTCAAGTCAACATTTCTTATCTCAATCTTCTCAACCACGAATTGGTGTAAATATTCAAATGTAAGCCATAAAATGTTTGAAACAAAGAATTAAATCTTTTTTTTTTTTTTTAGTTAAAGAAAATGAATTCATTATCCTAACCTGGTACACACACAGATAAATCCCAATGGCCTGAAATCAGTACCGGTAAGTGTGGTAACTTAGATTGAATGTAGGTAGGAGGTGGTATATTAATACCAAGGATGTAAGGTTAATCATAGCTGAGTGCATAAAGAGGTTTATGCTGTCAGCACTGTCCTAACAACAGGAAATTAAATTTCAAGGAGGATACAACACAGCCTTAAAAAGTTCAAGCTCAAAAGAAATATTAACTATAAAAAACAGTAAAAAAGTAGTTATCTTTTATGAAATATGATTTATATTTAATCATTCTCAAGTATTTCTAGTAAATACTTCGCTCCTACTTTAACCAACAAGACTACGGCAGAGTTGTAAATAGCCTAGCTAACCACTGAGGGAGTATTCAAGCACAGAATAGTCAAACCTAGGTGAGCATTTTTTCTGTTTTTGTTCATTTTTCCTTTTCTGTGTTTAAGGAAATTCTATCAAAATAGTGCCTACTAGGCTAACAGAACAGACCTTAGAGACTACACAACATAGAATAAAATGATTTTATAAAAAGTAGTTCAGGAAGTATACCAAACAACCAAAATAACAGCTGTAAAGGTGAGGTGGTGGTGAACAGAAGCAAAATGTTTGTATTCAACTGAAATTCAGCTGGTATTAGTTGAAATTTAATTACCATCAAGTTGAGATATTAACTGCAATTTCCAGGATAAGAAAAAAAAAAAAAGAAAAGCAAAGAAATGTGAAGGAAATGATACATACAGAAGGAAAAAAATACATCAATCTCCAAAATAGGCAGAGAAATTGAGAAACTTAAAAGATATGAAACAGAGAAAACAAATAGCTAAATAGCAGAAGTCCTTCCTTATAAATTACTTTAAATGTAAATGAATTAAATAAAGGCACAGTGATTCAAGCCAGTAATCCCAGAACTCAGGGGGATGAGGCAGGAAAATGGCAAATTCAAGGCCAGTTTAGGCTACAGACCCTGTCTCTAAAAACAAAAGCAAACAAAAAAACAACATATGAAACTAACGGGATATAGCTCAATCTGTACTGAGAGGAAACTTTATGACTATGAACACCTAGGCGTGGTAGTGCACGCCTGTAATCCCAGCATCTGGCAGGCTTAGGCTTAGTCTAAAATAGCCCTTCCAAAACTGTCTCACACAAGAGAAGGAAAAAATAAAGAGGAAAAAAAAAAAGATAAAGACAATTCAAATCAATAACCTAAGTTTATACCTTAAGGAGCTACAAGGAAGGGAGCAATAAGATCAGGGAAGAGACAAAGTAAAATAAAAAACAGAAAAACAATAGCCAGAATTGATAAAAACCAAATTAGTTATTTGAAAAGAAAAAAAATCAGTACTGGAGCATGGCTCAAGCAGGAGAGGACCTGCTTTACAAGTGCAAAGCCCTGAGTTCAAATCCCAGTCCCATCAAAACAAAACAAAACAAAACAAAACTTCCTTGCAGGAGGAGTGGCTCCAGAGGTAAAGCGCCTGCCTTACAAGTGCAAAGCCCTGAGTTAAAACCTGAAAGAAAACACACAAAAAAATCAACAGAATTGATTAATTTTAGTTTAACTGAACAAGAAAACAATGAAGATTCAAGTTACTAAGTTCAGAAATGAAAGTAGAGATAATTCTACAGATCTTAAAAATAAAAAAGGATTGGGCTAGGGATGCAGCTCAGTAGTTGAGTGTTTGCCTAGCATGCAGAAGGCCAAGTTTGATCCCCGGTACCACCAAAAAAAAAAAAGAAAAAAAAGTGAAAAATAAAAAGCATTGTAAAAGAGTATAAACAACTATATACCAACAAATCTAAAAACCCAGATAATTTAGACAAATTCCTAGAAATATAAAATACCAAAACTGATTAGAGAAGAAACAGAAAACTTGAACAGACCTGTAACAGGAGATTGAACAGACAAAAATTTTCCCAAAAAGAAAACCTTATGAATAAATGAAGAGGGTAAAGGAGGGTGAATATGGTTATTTTCTATACATGTATGAATATGGAACACTGAAACCTGTCAAAATCATTTTAAGAAAGGGGAGGAGGAAAAGGAAGAATAATAGAGGGAATGAATCACACCAGGGTACATTATATGCATATATGGAAATGTCACAATGAAACCCCCTATAAAACTAATACATACTAATAAAAAGTTTAAAAAAATAAAATTTTAAATTAAAAAAAAAAAAGACCCCATAAACACACGACATAACAGGTAAATTCCACCGAACAGTTAGAAAATGTAAGGTGTGGGCCTGGGGAGTGGCTCAAGTGGTAGAGTGCCTGCCTTGCACTCTACTTTGTGAGGCCCGAAGTTCAAACCCCAGTACCGCCAAAGGAAAAAAAAAATGGCGACTCTCATTTCCCTACTATACACTACCAAGACAAAAGCAAGTTACCTGACCTTCCAAAAAGAAAATAAGGATATTAGGAGAGAGAGAAAGAGAGAGAGAGAGAGAAATTCCCCTTAGCTGGCATGGTGATTTGCTGAAAATTTCTCCTTTGATACATAGCAATTCAATAAAAAGAAAGAGGAAATAAAAGTTTAAAGTTTAATTAAAAAAAAAAAAAAGAAAATGTAAGGTGTGATGCCAAGGGCCTAGTTTCAGCCACTTGGGAGGGGCAGGAAGATTGCTTGAATCCAGGAGTTTCCCACCAGCCCACACAACATAACAAGACCCAGCGTCAAAAAAAAAAAAAAAAAAAAAAACCACACACACACACAAACAAAAAACCTACAAAAATTGTCAGGCGAAAGTGGCTCACACCTGTAAGCTACAGAGTTTGGGAGATCCTATCTCAACCTCAATCAACAGCAGGGTACAGGCCTACCATGCCTGTCATCCCAAAGTAACACTGGAGGCTGAGATAGCAGGAGCATGGTTCCAAGCCAGCCTCAGCACAAACAGTTTATAAGACCCCTTCTCAACGGAAAAAAGCTGGGCACTGGAGGCACACACCTGTCATCCCAGCAACAGTGGGAAGCTTAAAATAGGAGGATCACCCTCCAGGGTGGCTGGGGCAAAAAGGAAGACTCCTATCTCCAAAATAACCAGAGCAAAAAGGGCTGGAGGCATGAGCACCTGCCTAGCAAGTACAAAGCTGACTTCAAACCCTGATCCTGCCAAAAAACAAACAAAAAAATTTACTTTCCGGGCAGTACTGGAGCTTGAACTCAAAGTCTCGCACTTGCTAGGCAGGCACTCTATCATTTAAGCTACAACTCCAGCTCTTCATTTTTTTCTTGTTTCTCCAACTTGATAACTGAAGGTATAGAACAGATCTTCAATTTCTCTATTTCTACAGTACTAGTTTGGTGGTGAATATACAGTAAGCACTCTTGATTATTCATTGACAGTGAATTCAAATTAGTATGCAAAACTTGTATATCAAATGTGCAAAGCAGCCCTATTCACAACAGCTAAAAGATGGAAATAACTGAAATGTCTAAGACTGGATAAACAAACATGGTATATTGATTAAATGTAGTATCATTTAGCCACAGAAAGATAACAGGTGCCAATAAATGCTACGACACATATGAATGCAGAAAACATTATATGAAGTAAAAGTAAAGTTATGTATCATGTTTCTACTTAGAGGAAGTATCTATATTAGGTAAATTCAGAGACAAAAATCAGATTAATATTTTCCAGGGCTTTCAGAGAAGGAAAAGCAAGTAAGAACTGTTTAACAATACAGTGTTTCCTTTTGGGATGATGAAAATGTTTTGGAACTAGAGAAATGTTATGGTTGCAAAATACCATGAATGTGCCAAATACCTCTAAATTGTGCACGTTTTTTTCTTTTCTGTCTTTTTGTTAAAATTGTGCACTTTTAAATCGTTAATTTTGCATTAAGTGAATTTTATGTCAAAAAAAATGCTAGAACAGAACATCTTATGAAAACAATTACCCAAACATTTTAAGTATTTTACTACTTATTCTCTCTCAATTAAACAAAGTAAACTGCCTTAGGTCTAAGATGCTTCTGACATTTTAAATCACACATTTCTCTAGGGAGGGAAAAGTGGGAAAAATGGTATTACAGAAAGCTTCTTAAGCATGACTTACTCACAGACTAAAATCTAAGACATTTTTACAAATCGTATGAAGTGGCTCTTCAAAGTTAGTCAACATGAGCAAGAAGCCAAAGAAAATCTAGAAACTCAGTTATTTCAAGTTACTTGAAATTTTATTCCTAAAAAGCATAATACAAAAATTTCCACTGGATTAGTTCTCATGGTCACTTTTACAAGATAGTTTCAAACTGGCTAAATAACCTGCCTTGTTTCCCACTGTATATACTAGTTCCCTTCTGACCGTGACATCCTATTGTTCTCGTCACCTAGATAGAATTAAAACTTTTTTAGTACTGGAGGTATAGCTCAAATGGTAGAACACTTGTCTAGCAAGCACAAAGCCCTGAATTCAAACCCCAGTTCTGTAAAAAACCAAAACTTTTATAACTCAATAATTGTTTTTTCCTTTATCCCTTAGTCTCCAAATATTATACAGTGCTTGCTCAAAAGAGGTTCCACAGGCAAAGATATTTGAGCTTCACATCATGGCTCTATCACATACTAGCTGTGTAAACTTCTGAAGTAAGCATCCTTTCCTTGCCTCACTGCCTTATTGCCTTAAAAGTAAAATTGGAATAGCCAGTCACACCTCCGTGGCTTGCTGCGAGAATGAAGTGAAACAGTTTGTCCAAAGCTTACAGCGTATTGCCTGTTACATAAACACTCCATAACTGCCATTACTATTTATTAATAGTAATGTACAGGGTACTACAGGCCCTACCCTAGCACAGGCCCTCAATGCTGCCAGATTACATCCACTAGATTATGTATTCATTTCAACTGGCCTTTCAATTGTCCAAATAATTTTGTACATCACTGTTAGATCTACCTTACCTAAATACAAATACATCCTGTTACTCTCCACCTTAAAAACTAATTTCTCTGCTTCCATTATCCTCTATTACCAATGTTTCTCAAGCTTTAATGTGCATCAGAGTCACCTGACATGCTTTTTAAAACTGATCGCAAGAACACCATCCCCACAGAGTTTCTAATTTAGTAGTTCTGGAGCACGGCCTTAGAATTTGCATTTGTAATAAATTTCAGGATGATGTTCATGCTGGTAGTCAAGAAACCACTTTGAGAAATACTATTCTAAAATATAACCCATTTCTGGCAGAGTGTTCAAGTGGTAGAGCGCCTGCCTAGCAAGCACAAGGCCAAGTTCAAACCCTAATACTGCCAAAAATAAATTAAATAAAGCCCCATTCTGCTCCCTAGGCTATTTCTCTCTATTCCTTGATTTCCTTGAATTAATCTTTACACAATCTATATCCAATTCTCCCTCCCACCTTACCTTTGATAGCCAAGACATTTTCTTGACTATTCCAATTATATCAATCCTTTAAGCCTGCTGTTCTCAACACCATCTGTTCATTACAAATACTTGGAAAAGCTTTCAAAATCTAAGGATGAATCTGGACTCAGCAGCTCATGCCTGTAATCTCAGTTCTCAGGAGGCTGAAATAGAAAGATCACAAGGTCAAAGCCAGACTGGGCTATGCATTGAGACCTGATCTCAAATAAATAAATAATAAAAACTATGAATGAGATTTTCTTCAAAACTGCTCTTAGAATAAATTTCCCCAAGTAATTCTAAACAAACAGCCAGAGTTAAAATGTTCTACTTTAGCTTTAATCTCCTTCCCATCAGAATTATGAACAGTCACTGGATTTCCTCCTCTCTAAATTCTTACAGTGAAGCCAGGCATGGCAATTCATGCCTGTAATTCCTGAACTTGGGAGGCTGAGGCAGGGAGGATAGAGTTCGAGGCCAGACTGGCCACATAGTGAGAGCTTGTCTCAAAAACAAATAAGTAAATAATTTCCTAACTGTTCACAGATTTATCAAGTTTGTATTTCACTATGTATCAAATTATTACTCTCTTATCTTTCAAGTCTTGTTTCTCCAATTTGATCAATGAAGGTGAAGGGCATAGTTTCATTTCCTATACTCCTATAATACTAGCATAGTGATGAATATACAGTCCTTCACTGACTGTGGATTCAAATTAGAATTCAGAGCCTTAAAATATTTCAAATATATCCAATTCCAGAAACCATAACTCTCTCCTTTTTTAAATATAGTTCTGCTCATTTTAATGAGTCATTTAACCTCTTCTTTCCCCAATGAATAAGCTGGAAAGAAAAATACTAATGTATCAAAATGCTGTAATAAAATGATTAATAGCATCATAAATGGCTTCACAAGTTGCTTCCTTAGAGCAAAAAGCCTTTTCTAACCTGATTGAAAACTGTTTCAAAACAGTTAAAGAGAATCAAAGCACATGTGTACTTTAAAGATGTTGAAGCTCTGAATATTTCTATGATTTGTTTTCTAAATAGATGTGCATTCTTTAAGCCCTGAATCACCAGATGAATATTAATCTGTACTTTTAGTTTTTACATAACACTCCACTCTAGATTTATAAATATACCACCACATGAAAGCAGAATTCCACTGCTGCTTTATGGCATTAAAAAGTAACAGATTATCTTCACTGTGCAAAAAAAAAACACATTTAAGATACATTTTAATGCAGCTAAATGTGTGCTCACTAAATATAGGCTATGTCACCATTATTTTTGAATTGATCAATTTCCATCTGGAATGCAAACATAACAAATTTGCTAGTAACTAAAGCCACGTGTGGTATGGTAGCACCCCCCTCTAATTCCAGTATTGGGAGGCAGAAGAAGGATGGAGAGCTGGAGGCAAATCCAGGGTACAAAATGAGACCCTGTCTCAAAAAAAAAAAAAAAAGAAAAATTTGCTAGTAACTAAAAATCCAGTGGCACCTGGTATTTGAAAAATCCAGTGGCACACTAACTCAACTCTTCAGACATTAAGAATTGACCAAATATTTTAAGAAATATAGCAACTTAATAGTCTACTTAAGATTCTAGAACTACGAAATTACAATATCGTCATTACTTAAAATGAAAAATATAGTGCAGTTATATCAGAAATAGTACTACAAAATTAAGTACTGGTGGCTCACACTCATAATCCTAGCTACTTGGGAGGCTGAGAGTGGGAGGATCATGGTTTGAGGCCAGTCCCAGCAAATAGTTCAAGAAGCCCCATCTCCAAAAGAACCACAACAAAATGACTGAAGGTGTGGCTCAGAACACCTGCTTGGCAGGTGTGAAGCCCTGAATTCAAACTCCAGTCCCACAAACAAAACAAAACAAAACAAAAACCAGACTACACTGGGAGTCAGGAGGCCTGGACTGCAGTCTGACTCACTAACTAGCTATACAATCTAGGTGTGCAAGTCACCTAGCCTTTCTATATTTAAGTTGCCACAGCTGTAAAATCAAAGGGTCTAACTAGATCATCCCCATGGTTTGGTTTTTTCTTTTTAGCTTAATGATTTCATAATCTATGAAACTTAAGAAACAAGCATTAACAAGATGGAACCCATTAAAGGCAAAGTGAGCTTGCATATTGATTGATTTGGAGAGCATTTCTCTGGAGAATTTAAGTACTTTCACACACTTTGAGTCTTTTATTATTTAACTAAGTGAAAAACAAAACCCACCAAATGCAGTGTTCCTGAAGCATTCTTGCATCATAGCCTAGATAACCAGCATCTTCAGATGCTATGATGCCAATTAAGGTTAAGATGTTTTAGGAAATAAAAGGTGTCCTATGAGGATAGGACAGTTATAAAGCCAAATGTAAGAGGATTCTAGCTAACAATTAGTATATAAACTATGTGAGAGAAAATGTCTCAGGACAGCATTCTATTACTTTTAGAATCGAGACTCCCTGCCTGAGTCAGAACTGGAAATAATAACACGACTATGGCAGTATGCTTGTATCTCTTCCTTCCATCTTTGCCAGCTCAATCTTCTGAATAGTCTTCATCAAGTGTAAAAGGAAGAAGCAAACACTGCAGAGGGCAGACAAGAAATCTGCATAAGTGAAACCCTGCACAACAAAATCAAGTGGCAAGGCCCTTAACTTTAGTGAATTTAGATCTCCTATCAAACCCCTTTACCCACTTATGGCTGTCATATAGCTAGTATCACATTTGGCTCATTCTTCCTAATGCTCTAATACATACAAAGAATTAAGCACTTGCCAATTAATACCTAGTGACCTAGTATCTATCTTTTTGTAAAGGAAAATCAGACTCTGAAATGGACTGGATGAAAAACATCCAAGAATGGTAGGAAAATCTCATTCAAAAACCAACCTAGGAGCTGGGCCTGTTGGCTCAGAACTGTAACTTTAGCAACTCAAGAGGCAGAGAGCAGGAGGATTAAGGTTCGAAGCCAGCACCCGGCAAATAGTTCGAAAGACCCTATCTCAAAAAAATCCATCACAAAAAAGGGCTGGCGGAGTGGCTCAAGCCTTAAAAGCGTCTGCCTAATAAGCATGAGGCCCTCAGTTCAAACCCCAGTACTGCAAAAAAAAAATATATATATATAGGGTACACAGTGGCAAGGAATCATGTCCATCAGCACCAAGCTGCAGAATAAAGAACATGTGATTGAGGTCAAGTTCAAGTTCCCTGGTAGTGAGAAGATCCACATCTCAAAGAAGTAGGGCTTTACCAAGGGCTTTTTTTGGTGTTAACTGGCATTTGAACTCAGGGCCTCACACAGAGTAGTCAGATGCTCTAACACCTGAGCCACCTGGCCAGCCCATTTTTGTGTTGGGTATTTTTGAAATAGTCTCAAGAACTATTTGCCTAGGTTAGCTTTGAACCTCAATCATCCTGAACTCTGCCACCTGAGTAACTAGAATTACAGGCATGAGCCACCAGTGCCCAAATGGGCTTTACTGAGTTTAAAGCAGATGAATTTGAAGACATGGCTGTGGGGTCAAATATATCTCTAACTGTGGTCCCCTGGACAAGTGGTGAGCCCTGTCCTATGAGGGCTTCCCACTGTGCTGTTGTCTCCTTAATCACCTTACTCATGCTCAAGTAAAAATTTCCAAGGCTGGGGACTTGGCTCAGTGGTGAAACACTTGCCTAGCAATCATGATTTTAGTCCATGCACAAAAATTAAAAAAAAAACAAAAAAAAAACTTTCATAAAGAATTTCATTTATTTTAGTTTCTTAGGGAAAAAAAGGCTTATTAACATTTTTATAATAATGTTTGTTTCTGAGACAGGGTCTCACAATATAGCCCAGGCTGGCCTAAAACTTTCCATCCTCCTGCCTCAGTTTTCTGAATGCTGAGATTACAGATGTGGCAGCACATCTAGCTGATAGAGTAAAATTTAATAGAACTGATCAAGATATAGGGAGATAGCTCAGTGATAAAACAGGGCCTGAGTTCAATCCCCATCACTGTAAAAAAAAAAACAAAACCAAAAAAATAGATGGTTCACCATAAGCCAAAATAAGAATACAGGCAGAGTTCTTACATCTTTTACAAAATTAACTAAAATCATAAACCTAAAAGTAAAATGCAAAATTATAAAAATTTTCAAAAACAGCATAAGAAAAAATCTTGGGCTCTGCAATGAATTTTTATTTTTTGCCAGTACTGGGGTTTGACTTCAGGGCCCCATTCTTGCTAGAGAGGTGATTTACCACTTAAGCCATTCCACCAGCCCTTTTTTGTACTGAGTATTTTTCGAGATAGGGTCTCACGAACTATTTGCCTTCAAAGTTTGATCCTCCTGATCTCTGCCTCTTGAGTAATTAGGGTTACAGGTGAGCCACCAACGCTGGGCTGCAATGAGTTCTTGGATGCAACACCAAACACACCATTGCAACAAAAAATGGATAATCAGATTTTATTAAAATAAAAAGCTCCATGCAAGGCACAGTGGCTCACATTTATAATCCTAGCTATCTGGGAGGTGGAAACAGGAGGAGCATGGCTTCAGAAGCCAGCCTAGGCAAAAAGTCAATGAGACCCTTCTCACAACTAAGCTGGGTATAGTGGCTCACGTTTATAATGTCAGCTACTCAGGAGGCAAATGTAGAACCACCAAGGTCTGAGACCATCGGAGCAAAACACATGGCCTTACCTCAAAATACACTAAAAGCAAAAGGACTGAGTTTTGCTCAAGTGGTAGCACTTGCTTAGCAAATGTGAGGTTATGAATTCAAGTCCCGGTACCTGAAAAAAATAATTAAGTAAAAAATAAAAATAAATTAAAAACTTTGTACTAGGAATCACATTGTTAGTGGTAGAAAGAGACAAGTCATAGACTGGAAGAAGATATGAGCAAAAAAAAAATCCATGCAATAAAGGATTTTTTTTTTTTTTTTTTTTTTTTGTGGGACTGGGGTTTGACTCAGGGCTTCATGCTTATAAAGCAGGCACTCTACCACTTGAGTCACACCTCTAGGCCATAATGAAGGTTTTTTTGTTTTTTCTTTTTTGGGGGTATTGGGGCTTGAACTCAGGGCCTACACCTTGAGCCACTTCACCAGCTCTTTTTTTGTGATGGGTATTCTCAATAGGGTCTCACGAACTATTTGTCTGGGCTGGGTTTGACCCTCGCTCCTCCTGATCTCCGCTTCCTGAGTAGCTAGGATTACAAGTGTGAGCCACCAGCACCCGACTATAATAAAGGATTTATATCCAAAATATACAATAAGGTAGACTAAAACTCAACAACAACAACAAAAAAACCAACCCTTGGATGTGGTGGTGCACTCAGGAGGCTGAGGACAAGAGGATTCTGAGATCTAGGCCATTCTAGGCTACAGAGCAAGACCCTTTCTAAAAAAGAAAACCCAATTTTTAAAAATAGATGAGCTGGGTGCCAACAGCTAGCTACCTGGATAACAGATGAGGATCATCTCTGTTCAAGGCCAGCCCTAGCAAATAGTTCACAAGACCCTATCCTGAAAATACCCAACACAAAAAAGGGTTGGTTTGCCAGATGTCTGTAATCCTAGCTACTCAGAAGGCAGAGATCAGGAGAATAGCAGTTCAAAGCCAACCCAGGCAAATAGTTTGAGAGACCCTATCTCGAAAAAACCCTTCACAAAAAAGGGCTGATGAAGTCGCTCTAGGTATAGGCCCTGAGTTCAAACCCCAGTACCTTCCACACCCCACCAAAAAAAGGGACAGGTGGCGGCTCAAGTGGTGGGAGTGCCTGACTAGCAAGCATGAGGTCCTGATTTTAAAACTCCAGTACTGCCAAAAATAAAAAAATAAAATACCTGGACACCTCACAAAGACATATAAATGGCAAATAAGCATATGAAAAGATGTCTGATATGTCTTAAGCAACCACAAATTAAGACAGGGAGATACCATAAAATACCTATTAGATAATGGCTAAAATACAAAAAAATAAGAAAGACAATACAAAATTCTGTTGTAGATGTGGAGGAAAAGAGGAACTCTCATTCATTGCTGGTGGGAATGAAAATTAGTACAGTCACTTTGAAAGACAGTTTAGTAGTTTCCTATAAAACTAAATAGTCTTACCATATGATACAGCAATCACACTCCTAGATAATTACCCAAAGGAACTGAAAACCAAACATTCACACTAAAACTTGTACACTCATTTTTATAGCAGCTTTTTTTTATAATTACTAAAAACTAGAAGCAACCAAGATATCCTTCAAAATATAAAATAATAAACAATGGCAAGTTCTTATCTAATGGAAATTTTTTAAGCAATAAAAAGAAATGAGCTATCAAGTCACCAAAAAAAAAAAACCAAAAGAGCCTTAAACACATACTGCGAAGTGAAAGAAGTGTCTTTAAAAGCTATGTATTATAAGACACCAACACACGACATTTTGGAAAAGGCAAAACTTTAAAAACAAAAAAGATTAGTGGTTGCCTGCGATTCAAGGAAGAGAGATGAGACGGAAAGGTAAAACATGTTGGATTTTTAGAATGGTGAAACTATCTTGTAAGATGCTGTAATGGTGGATATTTGTTACTACATATTTGTCAAAACCCACAAAACTATATAAATACAATAGAAAGAGTGCACTTTAAAGTAAAACTATGGACTATAGTTAATGATAATGCACCAATATTGTTTCATTAATTGTAAAAAATATACAACAGTAATGCAAGGTGTAATAATAGCTGGAACTGTTGGGAACACGGCGTACAGAACTCTTCTATCTGCTCAATTATTCTGTCAATCTAAAACTATTCCAAAAAAAAAATCTTTTTTTGGCTGTACTGGGGCTTGAACTTAGGGCCTCACACTTACTAGGCAGGCACTCTTACCACTTGAGCCATTGCACCACTGGAAACTATTTGCCAAGGGCTGGCTTTGAACAGTGATCTTCCTGATCTCTGTCTTCAGAGTAGCTAGGATTACAGATATGAGCCACTGGCAACCAGCTAAAATATAAAATTTTAAAGTTCATGCTCACTGTGCCCTAGACCCTGGATTCAATACCCAGCATGCTCGCGTGCGCGCGCACACACACACACACACACACACACACACACACACACACACTCCACCATATAAAAACTTCAATGGGGCATACATGACCTCAAACAATAGATACTTCCCCATAGAGGACAGAAACTGTACTAAAATGAAAACAAAATTTTAATCCCTGGCACTGGTCATTCCTCTGACCATTTGCATCTACATCAAAAAGTGAGCTCTGGGAAATGGACAAGAAATTTAGTTGGGAAGCTGCTTCACCACATCTATGGTTAGTAACTTATCCTATCTGAAATGAAAACTCTAGTGATTATCATAGACATTCAAGCACACACACACACAAAGTGCACTGTTCCTTATGACCAACAAACTATATTTTTGAAACTTTCTTTTTTCTGGTGGTGCTGGGGTTTGAAACAGGGACTCATGCTTGCTAGATAAGTGCTCTATCACTTGAGCTACTTCACCAACCCCTATATTTAGATACTGATCAAGAGGGATGTAAATGTATGATACTTTCATTCAGAGGCCCAAAAGTCCTTTTTCCAGGCTCTAAGAAGTTAAAATGTGTAAGTGACAGAAACCAATGTGGATCCAATACTATTGTTTCCTAGAAAATTTATGGGACATTTTGATGAAGACATCAAACTAGTACTTTGACAGACTTACTCAAGCTCCCAGAGAAGTACTGTACCAAATTCTCTTTGGTAACAAAAGCAATGGATATTTTTTTACCCAGCTTTTCTTGGCCATACCTCCATTGTGACAGATAATTTAAAAAAACAATTTCTAACTGGACACCAGTGGCTCACATTCACTGAGAGGATCACTGTTCCAATCCAGCCTAAAGAAAAGGTTTGCAATATCCCATCTCAGAGAGGGGGGAAAAAATTGGGCATGGTGAAGTGCAACTTGTCATCCTAGCAAAGGCAGGAAGCTTAAAACAGTAGAATCATAGTCCAGGCCAGCCTGGGCAAAAAGCAAGCAAGGCCCTATCTCTGAAAAATAAAGAGAGCTAAAGGTATGCCTCAAGCATATAGCATCTGCCTCACAGTGCAAAGCCCTCAGTTCAAATCTTACTACCATCAAAAAACAATTTAAAAAAAATATATATATATACAACTCCCATCCCTAGCACCCCAGCCCCTACCAAAATCACACTGCCTGCTTGAAGCTTCTGGGTGAAGGATCGACTACAGCAGTATAGGGATAGTCCATTTGTCTTCCTACCTCACCAGAACATTCCTGCTGTAGACAAAATATGATTCTTTTCTATTCAGATGGCTCTCTCTTCAGGTCATTTCTGGCATACCACATTATTGTTACTTTACAGTTTCTCACAGATGCCTGGGTCTTTCTGGTCAATGGTAAGTGATGGCTACTATAACCTCAGCAAGTAATGGTCTTTTCCAGTTCAGTAAATCCAATAGCTGTCCTCAGGATTTATTAGGATCCAAACTTCTCCAGCACCCCCTTCCCAATGAAAAGTATCCAAACTGAAAAGTGCCTAGTATGTGCACATATTAAGATGAAAACTAACCAACAGCAATACAAGTAAAGAAAAACCTATGACTGAAAGAATAAATTCAAGTGGGCTTATGAATAGATGAAATTTTTCATCAGAAACTTCTCTTCTACTTTTAAGACATCAAGTCAATAAAGATTTACACTAATGCCACCATGCCCACTTTTTAACACAACTTTCCCCAGCTAGTGGACGATGGTAAGCACTAATAAAAAATGCTTATCAAGTGAATGATGACAATTAAAGATGCAAGAAGGTACCTAATGTTTAGAGTGTTTGAAATAATTTAACAATTATCTTTAACCAATGCTTGTCATCATCCTGTACAACTCAATATAAAAAAGCAAGTTCTTTAGTTACATGTTCACTGATAAAGCTGATATTATACAATCTCAATCTATTGAGGGTTTTTATTTTTGAAAAATAATCTGAATTAAAAGCCACAAAACATGGAAGGGGTGGGAAAGATCTGAAACAGATGATGTCTAATTCTTTTCCTCAGTCCATCTTAAACACAATCCCAATAATGTCAAAATCGAATTTAGTTCTCTACGTCAGTAATCTATAAAACTTAACAGAGTAATTCTGAAGCAAATTCTTTTTTATTCTCCCAGCTTCTCAAAGGTTCTATATTAGACAGAAATGGGTAGGGACAAGTTAGATGTTAAAAGAGAAAAACTATCATCCTACAAACTCAAAAGTTCTTTCAGAAAAACCTACTTTTAAAAAAGGGCTTCTGTCGTGAGTGGCACACGTAGGGCAACTTCATTGCTCTGAGTGTGGAATCAACATCAAGAGATTCTGGAAGCATAATTTTTTGGTATCTGGGCAGCTGGTGATCACTGGGCCTAGCGCCATTTCAAAACAGAAAAAAAAAACAAAACTATTTTTACCTATGTACAACCACTGAAGCAGTTACTATCAAAACTGGCAATATTAAAATGTAGTTATAATGTCATCCTTTTTTCTCAATATAAGGATTACTTGCCCTTATTTGAAACTAAATCCTTATCACTAAAAAAAGAAATATGCTTTAAAAATAGAAACAAGCTCTGGAAGAGTATTTATTTTATTTGAGTAAAGAGCATTGCCTGAACATTTTTTGAACATTTCCACAGTAATTTCTTTCACTTCTGATTTGGTAACACCAAAAAAATTAACCATACTTTGTTCATTAAATGATTCTAATATATGGTATATGGGTATGTATACATAAATAATATACATGTGCACACACACACACATATAAACCTTCCCACTCTCACCTAAAACTTTGAGGTATCAAAAGAGATACATACTGAAAGTATGTATCATTTTTGGATCTGACAAGCAAATTCCACAATAGACAACTGCAAAGATCCTTGGAATGGTCACATATTTTGAGTGGAAGAGGACATGGAAAAGAGTACCATCTCCAACAGTCTCTATTCATTGCATGCAGTTTAGATGAACTTTTTGATCTAACAGATATTATCCTATCGCATATAAAATAAATGGATTAATATTTTATGAGAAGATGAGGGGAAAAGGGAGCTTCTGATAGCTTTATCAAGTCAAGATAATATGATCTCCACTTAAGATTCAAAAGACAATGAAAAATAATGACCCAAGAAAATACAGAAAAGAGGTTAGGAATATATTTAAGATGTTACCACCTTAGAAGAGCCATTTAGAAAGTTAGGTAATCTTACAAAGCATACAACTGTGCTGGGTGCTGGAGGCTCAAACCTGTAATCCTAGTTACTCAGTTAACAGAGATCAGGAGGATCGTGGTTCAAAGGCACCCCCAGACAAATAGTTTGAGACCCTATTTTGAAAAAACCCATCACAAAAAACAGCTGTCAGACTAGCTTAAGTGGTAAGAGCACCTGTCATACAAGCGTGAGGCCCTGAGTTCAAACCCCTGTGCTGCCAAAAAAAAAAAAAAAAAACTATACAACTGTAGCAAAACATAATTTCAACAGTTTTAAAATTTCTTTCAAATTTACCCGAAACTGTAAACCTCTCTGAAAAGTTATGTTAAACTGCAAACTTTGTACCAACTTTTAACACACACAAAAGAAACTATTAAGTCAAATTATTTATACTCTTTTAACACCAGCTACTTGGGAGGTAGAGATAAGAGGATCAAGAATCCATGCTAGCCCAGGAAAAAGTAAGACCCTTTCTCAAAAACAAGCCAGACTTGGTAGCCCATGTCTGTAATTCCAGCTATTTGGGAGCCAGAGGTAGTAGGGTAATGGTTAAAAACCAGCAAGGGCAAAAACTTGAGACCCTATCTGCAAAACAAACAATAATCAAAAGGAAAGTGGGGCACTGATGGCTCATGCCTGTAATCCTAAATAGCTGGGAAGTTGAGATCAGGATTGCAGTTTACTGGTGGAGTGGCTGGCCTGGGCAAATAGTTCACAAAATCCCATCTCCGAAATAACCTGGGCAAAATGGACTGGAGCTGTGGCTCAAATGTTCAAACCTCATTCCTACCAAAAAAAAAAACCCTAAGCAAAAGGACTGGTGTGTGGCTCAATTGGTAGGTGTAAGGCCCTGTGTTCAACCTCCATTACCACCAAAAAAACAAAACAAAACAAAAAAAAAACTGTAGGCAGGTGCTGGTGGCTCACATCTGCAATCATAGCTAATTAGGAGGCAGAGATCAAGATCACCACTCAAGGCCAACCCAGGCAAATAGTGTCCCAGACCCTATCTAGAAACAAACTCATTACAAAAAAGAGCTGGTGGAGTGGTTCAAGGTGTAGGCCCCAAGATCAATCCCCAGTAACACAAAACAAAACAAAAAACCAACTGTAGCTCAGTAGTTTAGTGTGTGCCTAGCATGCAAAAGGCTTTGGGTTCAATTCCTCCTTATCACAAAAAGAAAAAAAAAAACAGTAACAAGAAAGATAACACATACTTATCAGTTACCTATCAGTGACTATTAAAAAAAAAAATAGTAACTCAGAACTGGCGGTATGGCTCAAGTGTTGGAGCATCTGCCTAGCAAGCATGAGGCCCTGAGTTCAAAAACCAGTACCATTAAAAAAATAATAAATAAACAGCTTAGTTGAAAATCTTACATAATAGGTTACATATAACTATTGTTTTAAATCCACAAATATATTAAGTCTTCATCTTTCTTGGTCTTAATTCCTTGATTAATGACTTAAAGACAGAAACTTATTACATTTTCATTTATTTCATAAAATAAATGAAACTTTTACTGTATTCTAAATCTAGTAAGATGACTTATGCTACTGATGATTTTAATCTTAAAATTGCCAAGACTTTCTATTTTATGCTCTAATTTTAATTCTATTTAAAGAAACAGTAATGTTAGTTAAGATTTACATACTTTTTTTTCTTTTGGTGATGCCGGAGAGCAAACCTAGGATTCTCACATGCTAGGCAAGCTATATCCCCAGTTACTATATATATTACTTCTTAAACATTTTTTACATCAATCCTTACCATATACACCAGTATGGTGTATCTGAGAAAAAAACTATTAAATACATCTTGGTCACTCCAAAAAATGAACATATCCTATTTTATTATTACAAGTTTTAAAAAACTATTGATCACTGAATTTTATGCTACTTATGATCAATTTCTAGGTGCTGAGATTGTAGCTTAGTAGTTGAACAGGTGTGTAGCGTGCCAGAGGCCATGGGTTGGATGTCCAGTACTACAAAAGAAATAATAAAATTTGTAGACGTCATTGAAAATTCTGTTGTACACATATGCTTTGGAATATTATCACCCAGTTTTCTTCCTACCTAAAACTTGGTTCCACTAAATTGGTCTACCCTTACTCTGTATGATTAATGACAATAATTCATCTTGCGATTCGAAGTTGCTTCTGTTTAAAATGGCCTGTTATGTAAATACATTGTCCCCCTTAGGATACTGGTAAGAATTTAACTCACTCTACTTATGAAGAAACTGAAGCTCTAGTTTGACTTCCCCAAGGTCAACAGATAGCTAGTGGCACAATCTGGGTTCAATCCCAGATTTATCTACTTCAAAGCCAATACTTCCACTTGACCATAATTATCTCCTTAAAAGATTAAGAGTCAGCGACAGCAGAGAATCTTGTCTCTCCAAATGCTCACCTATCTACTCTAAGACAAGTATCACTATTTGCAATTTAGTCACTGTCAGGTTTACTGACAGGTAAAAAATAGGTAAAGGCGTGCCTCAACATGTCTCGCCTAGAACTCCAGCTATACGATTTTCTCAGCTTTTTTTTTTTTTAAAGTACGTATATCTACAAGATGTTCACCACTGTCAGGTGCTTTTCAGGATTGCACTTTTCTAAGAAAATTTATACCAGGTATGTATCAGGCTGTAGGACATGGCTGAACATGCCATTCCGACACTTTCCCCATGTGTGAAGTATCACTTAGGGACAACCCAGTTCCACGCTTTCTTTTACGGCGTGATGCCTGCCCGCTTGGGGGCCACTCTCCCACAGGATGCCTGGGTGAGGGGAGCAGTAGGAGAGGAGAAGCGCACGGAAGTTAGGCTGAGGGAGGTCTCATTACCCTTTTCTGCCCCTAGCTCTGCCAAGGGCGGCTCCGCTGGTGCCCAGCCGACTCGGAACCCCCGCAACCCGGGAACCCAGGCTCCGTCAAAGCGGGGTGTTAGAGGAAGCGGTTAATGGAAGCCCCACCGAGTCCATGCCCTCTTTTTGGCTCTAGATGGTGGTCCCCCTTTCACAGAGAGCTCTCTAGGTGGAAAACTCCCGTCCGCACGGCCGAAGTCTTCTGCCTCTGAACCGGCACCTCCTCCGTCTCTAGCCGGCCACCCGAAACTCTCCGCCCACAGTGTCCCCAAGTCTCTCCATTCCACCCCCGCAACCTTGCACAGACACACACGCCGGCCTGCGCCCCACCCGGAATTCCGGTGTGCCCCGACCCGGGAAAAGGCCCCCCCCCCCGCCAGTTCTCTCAAACACACACATCCCCTCAGACTCCAGCCTCCCGAACCCCGTCGAAGCCGCAGCAAATACCTGAACCGGCCGTGCTCTGAGGTTCAAATGGGGCGGGCGCGGTCCCCTCCGTTGGTGCGGAGCGCTTCTCTACGTACCCGTAGCGGTGGCTTCTCTTTCCAAGAGCGGGAGGGAGGAGAAGCGGCGAAGGGGAGGGGGAAAGCTAGCAGCCTAGGAGCGGCTGGAGCTGAACCGGAACTACTAGCGCTGGCCCCGCCCACAACTTGGAGCCCACAGAGCACCCTGGCGCTTCTAATGGGACAAACCTTCAGCTGGTGTGGAAAAACTGATACCACCACTTCCAGGTCACCTCACTGCAGCCGCCCCCCCCTCCTTAGCAACAGCGTGGGGTTGCTAAGCGGAAGTGTCCTCCAAGACGCCCACCCCCATTTCTTCTGGGACTATCAGGAGGTTGGTTACGCTCTCCTTTAGCAACACTCTATACCTTCTGCTTATAGTTTTAAACCGAGTAAACGCTTCGCTCCCAGAGACATTAAAACGCACTTGCGGCTTCTCCATTGCTCTCTTCTCCTCCATCAGTCTCAAACAACTATACACACCTGCTACCTCCCGCTGAGTCCTAGGCCTACCCAGTGGCTCCTGTGGTCCATCTCGGGAGTTACTTTCAGGTGGTTTAGCAAGCATCTCCCTCTGATGGATTTCCAATTGTGTTTCAACCAGATTTTTAAAATCTTCAATAAAGTGAAACGTATTTCATGCACTTCGTTCTTCTGTGACAGTCCCTGAAGCCGAATGGTGAGAAAATTGGTTTTTTTCACTCTCTTTTGTAAAGATTGTGCATGTTTGTGTATAAACTGGAAATAAACTAGCTAAATGGAAGAGGCAAACAAAAAATGTGATTTTAATCCTTAAAATAGCAAAAGAAAAGACCAAAATAAGCCTGTTATCATGCTTGGGAAGGAGGAAGAATTTCATCCTCCATTCATAATAAACTTTCAAACCTACACTGTGGACAAGTACCAATAAAGAACCGCATTTAGTCTGTACCAGGGCAATTTGGTATTTGAAAATATTGGGGAAACCACTGTTTGGGGTACAAGTCAATGAAATAATCCTCCTTTTGTGAAAATCACCCAGATTACAGTAATTAAACATTCAGAGAAAAAAAATGAATAAAAATAATTACTTGACTTTCCTATCTTGAATAGGTTTGCTTAAAAGCAGTAAAGCTTAAGAATAACTTCTGTTTTTTTTTTCTCTTCTATAGCAGTGAAAACACTTGCAAATGCAGGCTCCAATTTTATTAGTCACATAACTGTTCATATGTGATATAGTTCATAACTGATATTGAACTGTTGTCTGCTTCAGTTAGGACAGGAAGTGAGCTTTGGTAACTTGAAAGAAACACCAGGTCTATTGGTTTCCTGGGTGCCTGAGACAGCATTAAATTCATTCGTCTTAGGCAGTCAATTCAGCAAAGCTGCTAGGAAATCACAGTTAGACTCAAATATGCCAGTAGCAGTAGGTTGTTTAATAAGTTTAAAACATTTCCAACCCCGCCATCAACAAGTATACATGTGGGAGTATAAACACATACACACAAACAGTACTGGCAGAATGGCTTATATGGTAGAGTGCCTGCCTAGCAAGCATAAAACCCTGAGTTCAAACCCTAGTGCCACCAAAAAAAAAAAAAAAAAAAACACATATACACACAAACAATTAAAATGGAATCTGAGCACATCCAGTAATTATTAATTGCTCTTAAAAACCTGAAAGTGGCAAGTGATAAACTTGTTATCATAGAAATTGGTATTTCAACTGCCAACAGGTCTAAATATCAAAAGTCTTTAAATTAGAAAAGTAAAGCTGGGCATGGTGGCCCATGCCTGTAATCCTAGCTGCTCAGGAGGCAGAGACCAGGAGGATCACCGTTCAAAGCCAGAGCAAATAGTTTGCAAGACCCTGTCTCGAAAAAACCCTTCACAAAAAACAGTTGGTGGAGTGGCTCAAGGTGTAGGCCCTGAGTTCAAGCCCCAGTACTGCAAGAAAGAAAGGAAGAGAAGGAAGGAGGGAGGGAGGGAGGGAAGGAAGGAAGGAAAAGAAAAGCGCTGGCAAAGTGGCTCAAGCAGTAAGAGTGACTGCCTAGTAAGTGTGAGACCCTGAATTCAAAACCCCAGTGTTGCCAAAAAAAAAAAAAAAAAAGAAATGCAAATTCCTATGTATTACTCATTTTATCCACTGCCTGAGGAAAAACGATTTATAAGCAGCATTTGTTTGCATCCTTTCTTCCTACAACTTTTTTTGTAATTCAGTCACTTTTATATAGATGTATGAATAACTGGCTTGCCTCCTAAATAGTCACATGACTTCTGTCATTTTCTATCATTTCAACATTCTCACTGCTTGGACCTCTAAAGAGGGATAGCAAAACCCCCATCTAAAACTAGGTATGTGAGTTCAACTACATTATTTTGTATAGGCTAGATCTCAAATAGGCTCCATAGTACATTCATCCTATAAAATCCATATGGGACCTCCAGCTTTTTATATCAATCCATTTAAAGCTTTTTTCATTTTATTTACTACCTTTTATAATGATTAAATAATTAGCACATTTAATATTTATTTTGGGAAAACTCAATATTCTGTTCAACTAATTTTAAATATTCCTTAAAGTAATAAATGTTGAAATATTAAGAGTTCCATTGGTATCTCCAAATATAAATATTACCCAAACTACAGTCAAACCATTAATTAAAGAATACTTAGGACCAGTAAAAAGAAATTTACCCAAATTTACATTTTGCATATATACAATATGCAAAGACATCCCCTTATACAAGGGATTCAGAGAAACTCCTTTAGGATATAAGTGATATAAACAATAGAATATTAAAACCTTAGGTAGAGAGGGCTAAGGATATAATAATTATCTTTAAATAATTGAAGATTGTCATGTAGAAGGAATAACCTGTGTTATTTCAAGGATAGAACCAAGAATAGGAGAAAGGCAGTTAAAACAACTCAAACTCAAATAATTCAAACTCAAAACATTTCTCACCACTACAGTTGCTAATAGAATAGTCCTTCTAATGAGCAGCTGCTAGTAACTGACATGTTGAACAAGATGACTTCTAACATTCTTCCCGGTTTGATTCAATAAAGATTTCTTCCACTTCTGTATGCTATTCTTAAAGGCAAAAGAAACCCTGTAACAATGCCTTTTGGACCAACTGCACCTTCTGAAAGTGAGTTAATTGAAGGATTCCAAATATTTATAGTAGTATATCTGTTTATATATATGGGAAAGGTTTAGTCAGTTTAGGTTTTATTTTCTGCTTTAAAAAAAAATGATACGCTGGCTATGGTGGTGCATACCTATAATCCAAGAACTGGGGAGGCTGACACAGGAGTTCAAGGAGTTTCATAGTTTGAGGCCAGCTGGGGTTATATAGCAAACCTTGCTCCTCCCCCCAAAGAAAGAGAGAAGAGAGAGTGAGAGGAAAACCCAGAGAGAAACCTAGTTATCAAAAAAGTACTTAAGATAAAAAAAAATTCTGTTTAAATCAGGCACCAGTGGCTCATGCCTGTAATCCTAGCTAGATGGGAGACTGAGATCAGGAAGATTCAGGTGCAAGGCCAGCCTGAGGAAATAATTCTCCAGACCCCATCTTCAAAATAAACAGAGAAAAAAGGGCTAGAAGCATGGCTTAAGCAGTAGAGTACCTACTTTGCAGGTGCAAAGCCCTGAGTTCAAATGCCAATCCCACCAAAAACAAAACAAATTTTAACTAATAATCACCTGTAAAAGAGAAAGCAAAAAATATATTCAACAATCATCAGGTCTCAAACTGTTTAGAAGTTGATAAAATCATATCAATGCACTAATTTGTACTTAGAATAAAAGAATTATCTGGTAGGACACACAAATGGATATTATATTGTAAAAATAGGTAAGTATTCATTTATTTCAAACAAATTTTACAAAAACATGCCTGCTAAACATCCAATTTTGAAAACTGGAAGCCTGTTAGTAAGCAAAAACAATGTGATGAGGAAGTAAGACTATCAGTTAACAAGTTATACCCACTGGTATCATGAGAAATGTAACAGAAACTCTAAGGACTTTAGACATAGCTCTGGGCTTATGGTTTGATTTCCCTATCATGTTTCATTGATATTCAACTGTAAAAGTACAAGCCCAAAGGGAAAAACCGTATGATAATGAACCAAATGCATATCCAAGGAAAATTGCTGTTTAAAAGTAGTTTGTGGATTCCCTTTTCTTGACTGTATGCTAGTATTTTATCTCTTTGCTGTTATTTTAGAAGCTTTGACTTGAAAGCTTCAAATCATACTCTGAAGACCAAATTATCTTCAACTTTTTCTATAACAAAGATAATCCATCTAAATTTTTTCAACATTACATCTTTAGCCCCCTTTCTGAAAAATGACAAGATTTAATTTAAGTGTGATTAATACTAGGTTTTTTTAATGTGCAAAAGTCTGCTTTTTAAAGCAAACAAAAGAAATAAAAATATGGCACCATTCCAATTATCAAATGCCCTTAAAAATGACATCAGTAAAAAGATCTAAGCAAATTTCAAAGATAGCAGATTAGTAATTAGAACATTATGAAATGATCTGATTTTATCAACAAACAAGAAGCTTAATAATAGGTAAAAGAAACAACATGCACGCATTATATTGAATATTAAGCTAAGTAACCATAATTTTACAAATTCTCCAATTTCATAACTGCTTATTTTTGAATAACTAAATTTTAGCCTCATATTAAACATTAAATGCCTATTTAACAAAGCCATTTGAACAAACACATCTATGCAGATTTAAATCCTAGAATATCAGAGTAAACGAGATATTATTCAAAGTTGAATATGAAAGTTCTATTCTCTTTCATCATCTGTGTGATCAGGTTGCAAAGGACACGCTCTGTGAAAAGAACAGAGAATTTCAATAATTACCCAGATACCAACTGTTTAAGTAGTTAACAAGCATACATAAATGAGAAATATTAACTAATTAATATAGTGAGTCTAGTCAAATGACTAGAAATCAGAGAAAATCCTAATAAGAGTTTGGCAAACACCTACAAATTTGAAGTACTAGTGAAAACAACATTTTTACAATTTGTTTTGTCTCTAATTTTGTAGAATCAATGTTTTTCATTTAGGAGATGTTGCCTTTTTTTGGGGGGGTACTAGGGTTTGAACTTAGGGCCTTAAGCTTGCTAGGCAGATGTTTTACCTCTTGAGCCGCTCTGCTGGCCTTTTTTTGTATTGGGTATTTTTGAGATAGGGTCTCACTTTTTTTTGGGGGGAGAGGGAGAGATTTGAGCTGGCCTCAAACCAGAATCCTCTTGATCTCTGCCTTAGGATTACAGGTGTGAGCCTCCATGCCCAGCTGATTTGCTATCTTTTTTTTTTATCATTTATACATTTATTCATATGTGTATACATTGTTTGGGTCACCTCTCCCCCAGTTCCCCCATCCTCCTCTCCCGTCCCCCTCCCCCTGATTTGCTATCTTAATGAAGGCATAATTACAGCTCTCCTAAATGAAAACAAATCTAAAGAGCCTAAAGAATAATATAAACCAGCTGGGCACTGGTGGCTCATGTAAATAAGCTTTCTCCAAGCCAGGCACTGGTGGCTCGTGCTGTAATCCTAGCTACTTAGGAGGCACAGATCAGGAGGATCAAGGTTTGAAGCCAGCCCAGGAAAAATAGTTCATGAGACCCTATCTCGAAAAAAAACTCATCACAAAAAAGGGCTGGTAGAGTGACTCAAGGTGTAGGCCCTGAGTTCAAACCCCAGCAACACAGAAAAGAAAAAGCTTTCTCCAAAAATGTATGTTTGCTGAGTTTTACTGAAATCAGAAATCATAAAGCCTAAGACTGAATTACTGCTAAATCTCTCATAACATGGATAGTAGGCACTCAAAAACAGTTTAATAAATGGTCTGTCAACAGTATTGAATAATTTTTAAGTTTTTGTCTACCAATACTTTATTTCAATTATACTTTTAGCCATTTATTTTTATTTAGTTTGTTCAGCAAATCAATCCCAAACACAATGTTTGTACATTGTGCAAAACAGATGGAAGAGTGTCTAAATATGAATTAAGAGGGAACCATAGCTTGAGATCTGTTGAATCTGGTTGTTCCCATGTAGATTTCTAAAAATAGAAAATATTTTCCTCAGGCTTATTGAAACTACAATGGCCATATTGGATACTGAAACACCTAAACATCAATATATGATCATATGAACCAAAGATTTCATAGAGTATTTCTTATGTTTTCTTTTATTTTTTTTTGAGAGTGGGTCTTGCTATGTAATATAGGCTGAACCCAAGACCCTCCTGCTCCAGCCTCCCAAGTACTAAAAGGCATGTGTCACCATGTTTACCTCATAATTTCTACATTATCAAATATGCTTTTAAACAGATCAGTTTTTGTGGTTGTTACAGTTGGTACTAGGGTTTAAACTCACAGCCTCACACTTTCTGGGCAGATGTTCTACCAATTAAGCCACTCCACCAGCCCTTCTTTGTGTTGTTTATTTTTGAGATAGGGTCTCAAGAACTATTTGCCTGGGTTGGTGTTGAACCTCAATTCTCTTGATCTCTGCCTCCTAAGTAGCTAGGATTATAGCAGCTCCTACCTGTATCAGTTTTTAAATTATATAAAGTAATCCAGGCTCCAGTGGCTCACGCATGTAATCTTAGCTACTCAAGAAGCAGAGATCAAGGTGATGGAGGTTTGAAGCCAGCCCAGGCAAATAGTTCTGGAGACCCTATCTCAAAAACACACATCACAAAAAACAGATGGTGGAGTGGCTCAAGGTATAGGCCCTGAGTTCAAACCTCAGTGCCACCAATAAATAAATAAAATTATAAAAAGTAGGGCCAGAGCCAGGCACTGGTAGCTCACACAGTTCAAGGCTATCCAGAGCAAATAGTTCACATGAACCCACTTCCAAAAATAACCAGAACAAAATGGACTGGAGGTATGGCTCAAGCAGTAGAGCACCTGCTTTGTAAGCAGAAAGCTGAATTCAAACCCAGTCCCACCACAAAAAAAAAAAAAAGCAGGGCTAGGCATGGTGGCACACATCTGTAATCACAGCAATAAAAGAGGCAGAAATAGGAGGATTGTGGGTTAGCAATCAGCCACACAAAAGTTATCTCAAAAACAAGCCAGGTATGGTGGTACGTATCTGTAACCTCAGTTGCTTGGGTGGCAGAGGTAGGATTGTGGTCTGAGGCCAGCCCAGGCAAGTGTGAGACCCTACCTGATAAACTAAAAGCAAAAGGACTGGGGGTGTGGCTCAAGTGGTAAAGCAACCCTGAGTTCAAATCCCTGGTACCACCAAAAAAATTTTTAAATAAATAAATCATAAGCCAGGTACCAGTGGCTCACACCTGTAATTCTAGCTACTCAGGAGGCAGATCAGGAGGATAGCAATTCAATGCCAGCCAAACAGTTCGTGAGACACTATCTCAAAAAAACCTATCACCAATAAAAAAGGGTTGATGGAGGGGCTCAAGTTGTAGAGTACCTACCTAGCAAGCATGAGGCCCTAAAGTTCAAAACCCAGTGCTACCAAATAGGATAAAATAAAATAAGCTATAAAAATTATTCAATATTTGCAGAAATAAAAAGTGTTATAAATGAAATCTTTTTTTTTTTTTTTTTTTTTGGTGGTCTGGGCTACTGCCTGCTAGGCACACTCTGTACCACTAAAAGCAGTACTTGAATTGAAGTCAGTGTACTTCTAATCTTGCCAATCTAGTTAAATATAATAGCTTTAAGAATCTGACATCCTTATTAGATGTATTGTGCACTAGAGAATGGTTATCATTTCATTTCTAACTATGTATGCAAAATTTACTCATGTTTGGCTGGTGGTAGAGACACACATCTATAATCCCAACCTGAGGGAGACAGAGACAGAAGGATCATAAATTCAAGGCAAGCCTGGGCTACCTAGTAAGACCTTGCCTCAAAAAAAAAAAAATTACCCATGGAATACACTCTAATTCATCCTTGCCCTGGCACATGTCAATTGCTATACAGAAAACTAAATGCACTGTCAAAGGAGTGAGGATGTAGCTCTGTGCTAAAGCACCTGCCTAATGTGCACAAAGCCCTGTATTCAATCCCCAGCCCCCAAAATACAAAGCAAACAACAAACCCACAAGACTAAATTAGGGCTGCTAAAACAATACAGAGGATTTATAGTAATACCTAGTGGTTCTTTCCAATGCACATATAAATAAAAAAAAATTGGGTGGTACTGGGGTTTGAATTCAGGACCTTTCACTTACTATTCAGGTGCTCTACCACATGAACCACTCCACACCCCCCCTTTTTTGTGATAAGTATTTTCAAGATAGGGTCTCTCAAACAATTTACCTGGGCGGGCTTTCAACCTTAATTCTCCTGATATCTGCCTCCTGAGTAGCTAGGATTACAGGTGTGAGCCACTGATGCCCACAAATAACATCTTTTTATATTACCTAATTATTTTAGTCGTCTAGGTTTAGTGAGCCAAAATGAAAACTGAATCTTCATTCCACAGAACATCCATTTCCCCTAGGTGAAAGTATTTTCAAGGAAAAGTTGTAAGGGTCCATATTTCTTAAGCCATATTTAATGAAATCATTAATTTTTGATGTTGTCTTTCTCTTCAGTCTTATACATGAAACTGTAGCAGATTTAATATTGGCATTCATCATCTAGTTAGATCCTTCAGATGTTCTTCAAGCCAGTTCAGTTTGGACTATCAAGATTTCTGTGTTAATGAGTAGAAGTAGTTGATTTGATGATGACCTGGTTTTGTTTTCCTTGCCAATTAAACTTCTAGGTGCCATGTGGATTCTTAGAATACAAGTTAGCCTGTGCCTCTTAATGGATGAGATATAGAAGAACAAGTAAGACCACAAGGGTACTGGCTATATTCTGTATGGCATTGTCGGAGGGTTTCACGGTGGTTTCGGAATAGACAGTATGTTCTGGTGTGCTGGTTAAAGGAACGAATGAATAAATCTGCATAGGTAGGACCAGTGCCAGAAGTAGCAGCCCCAGACTGAGCCTGGCCAACATCTTCTTACCCTCGTGAGTGACTATGCTGTATCCACCTTGGTGCTTGGTTGGCTGGAGGATCTCCTGGCTCCTAGCTGGTGTGGAGGTGTTCAGGCAGGCCTTACATTCAAGGGGCATCACAATGACAGTGACATGGTGCCACACCCTCTGCTTCCACACCCAGTTAAATTCTTTTTGTGTGTGTGGTACTGGGTCTTGAACTCAGGGCCTACATCTTGAGCCACCCTACCAGCTCTTTTCTGCAAAGGATTTTTTTCAAGATAGGGTCTTGTGGAACTATTTGCCTGGACTGGTTTGGAAATACTATCCTCCTGATCTTGGCCTCCAGAGTTGCTAGGATTACAGGTGTGAGCCATGGCATCTGGCCAGTCAAAATTTTCGTTTTTTTGGTGGAACTGAGGTTTGAACTTAGGGCTTAAGCCCTTACAAAGCAGGCACTCTACCACTTGAGCCATGTGTCACATCTCAATCCTTTTGATTTCAGCCTCCCAAGTAGCTAGGATTATAGGCAAAGCCACCAGCACCTGGCCTAAAATTTTTAAGTAAAACAATTTAGAGAGGTTGAACCCTATTACTTAACAAACCCATGAAAAGGCAGGTTTCAGATCTTTTTTTAATTCTTTTTGAGATGCTGGGGAACAAACCCTGGGCCTTGCACATGGCAGGCAGGTGCTTTACCCTTAAGATACATCCTCAGCCCTTTTTCCTGATTCTTAAAAATGATACATATTTGTTACTGAAAGTTGGTACATAGTTGAGGAGGAGGCAGAGATCAGGAGGACTAAGGTTCAAAGCCAGCCTGGGCAAATAGTTCTTGAGACCCTATCTCGAAAAATACCCCAACCAAAAAAAGGCTGGCAGAATGGCTCAAGCAGTACAGTGCCTGCCTAGCAAGCGTGAGGCCCTGAGTTGAGTTTAAACCCCAGTTCTGCCAAAACAAAAAAAAGGTCTGGAGGTGTGACTCAAGCAGTAGACTTCATGCTTTACAAACATGAAGTTCTGAGTTCAAACTCCAGTGCCACCAAAGAAAAGAAAAAAAACAAGAATAAAGGTGGTTAAGTTCATAGTTATTAGCACTTATTGTCTGAATGGGAACTGACTCTCTTTAGAATGTGTAAAAATAATACTTTTTGCTGCTATTTAACATATAAGAGTGACACGTAAGAAATTAATACATAATTAGTACAAGTTTTAAAAACTTAGGTTTTTTGTTTTTGTTTTTTTTTTTGTGGTGATGAGGCTTGAACTCAGGTCCTACACCTTGAGTCACTCCACCAGCCCATTTTGTGATACATTTTTTGAGGCTGGGTCTTGTGAACTATTTGCCTAGGCTGCCTTCGAACCTCGATCCTTCTGATCTCTGTTTCCTGAGTAGCTAGGATTACAGGATTTGTATTTTCTTATTAGCTTAAAGAGAAACCTTAAAGTTACTCAATATCCCGTTTGTCCTTTCTTTTCAAAAGGATATTTTCTTTTATATTCCAGAATCTAAGAACTTACTTTCTCTTTGCTTTTCCTAAGCCACTGCTTCCTGCCTCTTCAGGAATCTGGTTCTCTTTTTCAGAATCTTTAGAGGACTGCTTGAAGAATTCTCCAATTCCTTTTTGCCACTTGGGAGTTGGGCGAACACAAACTGGATTCCCTCCTGCATACTTATTTTCAGCTGTAAAATATAAGCAGAACTAAGTAAGAACTAAGAATATAATTCCTTTAAGAAATTAAATTTTTTTTTTTTTTGTGGTACTGGAGTTTAAACTCAGAGCCTCATGCTTGCCAGGCAGGCACCCTACCACTTGGACCACTCTTCCAACCTTTTTTGTGTTGGACATTTTCAAGATAGGATCTCGCCAACTATTGGCCTGGGCTGGACAATAGAGAGAATGTGAAAGTTTCCACAAAGGTAGATTCCACTTTTCAAAGCATTTGGCTCCTTTTCAGTTCAAAAGGGAAATCCAATTCCTGGTTATCGTTAAATAGTAACATAAAAGAAGAAAATATTTTTGCACCTTTATAAAGCAATGATCAGAAGGCCAACAGGAGAAAATTACTGTCACTACATATATTTTTTTTCTTTAAACTAAAATGTTTATCACAGGGCTGGGATTATGGCTCAGTGGTAGAACACTTGCCTTGTTAATGTGTGAGGTCCTGGGTTTGATTCCCCAAGCACCATAAAAACAAACAAACCTAAAATGTTTATCACAAACTCCAACTGTTAAAAAAGCTTACAAAAATTGTTTCTATACAGATTTTCTAAAGTTATATTGTTTGTACTGTTCTGAAAGTACACGTGACCTTTAAAAAATAGAGATCCTGCCAAGTGTCATGGCTAAACCTGTAATCCCAGCACTAGGGAGAATGAGGCAGAAGGATTATGAGTTTGAGGCCAGCCTCAAAAAACAACAAAAAGTGATCCTTTGGTTCATAATTTTGCCAAAGAAAACTTACAGGAATGCTTTCACTACTAGACAATATACAGCAACTATAGTTTTTTCTTTTCTTTTTTTTCCCCCTGTGGTACTGAGGTTTTAACTCAGGGCCTACACCTTGAGCCACTCCACCAGCCCTTTTTTGTGATAAATTTTTTCAAAATGGGATCTGGAGAACTACTTCCCCAGGCTGGCTTCCAACCTTGATCCTCCCTCCTGAGTAGCTAGGATTACAGGCATAAGACACTGGTGCCCAGCTGCAACAATAATTTTTTCTTTGATTTTTGAGATGTGGTACCCTATGTTACCCAGGTTGGCTTGGAAAATCCTGGATTCAAGTAATCCTCTTGCTTCTACCTCCCAAGTAGCTGGGACTACAGGCCTGCACCACCACACCCAAGCCAATAGCAATATATTTAAACCCAGCTCTGCTGATTTGTATGACCTTCACAAAGTTATGTAATCTTTAAAATGAGGATATCACAGTTACTGGGATTAAAAATAGAGATCTATAAAGAGTTTTCAAAAGTGCACCTGTTTAACACATATTAAGGGCCTGTTCAATTGGCTCTGGTGATTCAGCAGAGGAACAGAAAATAGGATGTGGCCCTGATGGAATTTATTCAGTTGTACAGGGATAAGAAATTCTAAATAAATCATCTACTTACAAAATCTTGTCTACTATTCCCTTTTACCTGAAGAGACTGAAGTAACAAATATTTTCTGTCTGCAATGCTGGGGTTTGAACTCAGGGCCTACACCTTGAGCTTTTTTTTTTTTTTTTGTGGGGTGTTTTTTTCTAATACAGTCTTGTGAAATATTTGCCTGGGCTGGCTTCAAAACATGATCCTTTTGATCTCTGCCTCTTGAGTAGCTAGGATTAGAGGCGTGAGCCACTGGCACCCAGCCTGAAGTAGCAAATATTTTCTAATGATGTATTTAGAATAGGGAGAAATTTAGGGTGGCTGAAACAAAAGGATCACAGCTTGGGCTGCATAGAGAACCCGGTCTTAAAATAATTTAAATTTAAAAAATTTTTCCTAAACAGTGTTTCCCTTTATGTGCTTAACTAAACCTTATTAAGTGAACCGTCTTGCCTGCTCAACTTCCTACTGAAAGGAATGCAACACCAGATGGCATTTTCTCATCCTCTCCACAGGCAGAAGAAGCAATGTGAAGCTATTTCCCTTGCTGGGTTCTCCTCCTACTCTCCCAGTATCAGGAACTGCAAAGTTAGAAAACACACAAAGACAGAGGCAGGGGACCAGTGATAGTGGTGGGGGGTGGAGGAGGAAGAGAGAGAGAGGAGGAGGAGGAAGGGAAGAAGGGAGGGAGGAAAGAAGAATGGATAGATGGAAGAGAAAATATGCAGAAACTAAGGCATAAAAATGTGTATAGGACAAATGTGGGCTGGGGATTGAGCTCAGAGGTAGAGGACTTGCCCAGCATGTGCAAAGGGTTCCATCCCCAACATCCTTCAAAAAAAACAGTGTGGTTAATTAGTATGGTCAGCCATCATCCTAAATCTACTAAAGAGGTCCTCAAACAAGAAAATGCCAACCGTCAGGATTAAGAAAAATACAAACCCTGAACCAAAAAAAAAAAAAAAATAGCTTTGGCTTGAGAGTCTCTTCTATGAGACTGCCACCACTACCTACACCAGCTCACTAAAAGACCAAGGCCCACTCAGAAAGCAAGGAAGAAAGAAATTTAGGGATGAGGATCCCAAGTAAAATAAATTCCGGAGGGGGTAAAAATAATTCCACAGGGCCTGGGAAATAGCTCAGTGGTTGAGTGTTTGCCTAGCATGCATATGGCCTTGGGTTCGATCTCTAGTACTACAAAAGAAAAAAAAAAAATTCCAAATAGGTCGGGGTACTTGAGGCGACGGAAGGGGGTGTGCTTGGGGTGGGAGGATACAGAGAGTTCCTCTTATCCGCCCCCCCCTTCTCCCGACAAGAGCTTGCAGGGCGCTTACCTTTCCTTGATGAAAGAGATGCAGAATTAATGACAGAGGTGGAGGAACCAAGCACCTTCCTGGGGGCTCGAGAGGCCACCACTGCAAAGAGAGGCAAAGGAGGGCATTCAGAACTAGACAAGGGTCAAACATTAAGTCCTGAGACATGTTCTCACCCTGGTTCTACACCTAGCAGCTCGGGAGGGAAGGTGCAGAACAGCAGGATGACCCTTTCCTGTGCCTGCAACTTCCTGGCTCGGGGAATTGAGCACACAGGGCCGGGAGAGCCAGGGCATCTCCATCCCAGAGACAGGTGACCACAAGAGCCCCCTCCCCCGCCCTCCAGTTCCGCACTCTGACGCTTCACCTTTTCTGTAGGTGGCCGGGACACTGTCTGCTTTAGTCCGCACCATGTTCAAACGCAAGGGGACAGAGAAACTAATGACTTCCCAGGAAAGTGTTTCACTGGACAAGGACCCCAAAATGACTCTCCCGCCTCGGCTTATATAGCTCTCTTTCCCGCGCGCTCACAGACTCTCGCGAGCTGTGGCTCCCATTGGTTCCGCGCCTTCACCCTGAACCAATCGCTAGGGTCCAGCGGTGACAGTGGGAGGTTTAATAGGCTGGCCAGTCCATCAACTGCAGAGGCTGGGATTTGTACCAAGTTAGATGAGCGGTGCCAGGACGCTATCCTGGGATACCCCAAGTGTGCGCACCCAGTCTGAACTAGCCAAATGTAGCTGTTTATTAAGTAAAGTCCAACAAAAACCGAGAATTATAATTTCCTCAAAAGTTACCGTAGGATTAAATCAATGATGATTAAATCCTGGATGTGAAACCTAAATTAATAGGACTTTTTGATGCAAATCAAGGAGAACATGAAAACTTTAATACCCCAAGCATGAACTTTCTCTATAGCATTCATACTATAAAACAGCTCTCTGAGATGAAGAAAAGAAATTAATACAATTTGTTTTCAGGCTTTTTTACGTTTTTAGTATCATGTGAAGCTAAAGACATGAACTTTACATGATACTGTCTATATGTACAAACATAAAAAATAAATATGGTCACAGAGCTTCTAAAAATTCTGCCGAAAGTGCTAAAGCTACATCTCTGGCCCACATGAGCATAACTCTAGAATGAGCTCATAATTCCTTTCTATTCCTTATGCTTATTATCAAATTACAACACCCCTAAGGAGTGGGTGGTTTTTTTTTTTTCTCACTCTGAATACCATGCATAAAACAAGATCAAATGAACTTGCTGTGGAATGATTCTGTTAGTTGCTCACTTGAAAGAAACCTTGGAAGTGCAAGTACAACAATGATTCTCTCAGTGAATTATTCTTGCACTTAAAAAATAGGGGGAGGAGGGATAAAGGAGAAAGAAGGAGTGATTCTAATTAAGATATATTGTAAGCAGTTTTGTAAATGTCACAATATACTACCAGTACAATTATAAGAAAAAAAATAGGCTGGGGCTGACTGGTGGTTCAAGTGATAGAGTGCCTGCATAGCAAGCTTAAGGCCCTCAGTTCAAACCCCAGTACCACACACACACACACACACACACACACACACAAAATAGGCTACTGGGTACTTTAACATAATCAATAATATCTCTATAGGATTTAGAGCCAGGCGTGTAGGCTAGGACTGGCAAGGCAGAGGACAGTAGGATCAGCCTAGATCAGTTGGAGGCCAGGCTAGTTAGAGATCCTATCTCAAAAAGATAAACAAACAAACAAACTAAACTAAAATGGAATTAAAGGATTAAGGTGATAGCCTAAATTAACATAATAATGGTAGGAACTGTATTGGCAATTACCTGGAGTTTTCTACCCTGGAGTGTAAGAATGCAGTCTAGTGCTATGCTCCTCTTTTTTTTTTTTTTTTTTTTTTTTTTGGCAGTACTGGAGTTTGAACTCAGGGCCTCACTCTTGCTACGCAGGTGCTGTACCACTTAAGCCACTACATCAGTGCTGTTTCCTCTTTAAAAAAAACAAAAACAAAAAATGCTCAAATTCCTACCAGAAAAAAAAAAACAAAACTCAAGATGTTTCTTTTTTTCTTTTCCTATGGTGGTACTGGAGTTTGAACTCCAGGCCTCAAACTTCCTAAGCTTTTTGTTTTGGGTATTTTTGGGATAGGCTTTCACAAACTATTTGCCTGGTGTTGGCTTCAAATACCACAAATTCCTAGGATTACAGACATGAGCCACCATGATCTGGCAGGATAGTTCTTCATTGTCATTAGGGACAATCTCAGTGCAAATTGGTTCTGTTGTTTGTTTGTTTTTTGAGTCATGATTTCACTATGTATCCCAGGCTGGCCTGGAACTCATGTTGTAGCCCAGACTGACTTAGAATTCTCAATCCTCCTGTCCCTTTCTCAGCTGGAACTACAAGTATGCAGCAAACTGGTTTTCAAATGCCATTATTTCCTTTCCACTTAGTCACTTCTACATAGGTCTAAATTTCTTGCTTTGAACTCAAATCCCAGATTCCTGCAGGGATTGGAAATACCTAGAAGATCTGTCTTTTCTCTTAGACTACATGCCAAGTAAATGGTTAGAAAGAATTTCAAATACACCTTTCCACACAGGGGGTCTACATATTACTATAATTGTGTTTGTTTTTATTTGTATGTCTTTTTTAACACTGGTGATAATAAAGAATGCATGTTAGAGAAAAAAGCAAAACATAGTGATGCCTAATGAGTTTTTTTTTTTGCCGGGTGACTTGGCTCATACCTGTAATCTTCGATACTCAGGAGGCAGAGATCAGGAGGATTGCAGTTTGAGTCAACCTGGGCAAATAGTTCTCAAGACTGTCTGGAAAAAACCCATCACACACACAAAAAAAGGGCTGGTGGAATGGCTCAAGATATAGGCCCTGAGTTCAAATCCCAGTACAGAAAAAAAAGTTTTTGTTTTTTTTTTAACTACAGTGTTTGCATTGGAGAAGTGTTGTTCTTTGTTTTCTTTTGTGACACATGGTCTTTCTATGTAATCCAGGCTGGCCTCAAACTAGAGATCCTCCTGTCTCCTAAACCTCCAGAATTATGGGATTGCAGAGGTTCACCACATGCCCAACTCAGAGAAGTGTTTCTTTACAATTAGATAAAACAAAAAGAACTTTGTGAAATTTTTAATGACATAAAACATTAAGAAAATAGTATGCATGAATGAACTTTCTACCTAAATTTATAACATAGAATATTATTTTTTGGTGCTGCGAACTCAAGACCTTATATACATTAAGCACAAAGTCTTGCCACTGAACTACATCCTCAGTCCTAAAGAATATCTGTTTTTAAATTTTATTTTATTTTTTTGTGGTATTGGGGTTTGAACTCAGGGCTTACACCTTGAACACTCCACCAGCCCTTTTTTATGATGGATTTTTTTTGAGTTAGGGTCTTAAAAACTATTTACCCAGGACAGCTTCGAACCTGGATCCTCCTGATCTCTGCCTCCTGAGTAGCTAGGATTACAGGTATGAGCCACCGGCAAGAATATGTTAAAGTCACATTAAGTGGGGGTGTTTGCTTTATTCAGGCAGAGATGTAGTTTAATAAGTGATAATGAATATAAATGACTTTACACCACAAAGTAGAGATTACAATTTTAACATATGCTTTATAAAAATACTTAATACTATTTTTGAGGACCTAGTCATTTCATCATAATGTGCATGTGTTAAGTTCTACTGTGAAAAGACTGAAGTCACACTATCTTCGAGAAGTTAATGTTTAGGTTATGGGACTGAACAAATATAGAAACAGGTAGGCTATATGGATACATTATAATTTATAATAAATATATGAGTTTTACGAAGAAACAAAATTTGTGCCCATTAATGAACATGAACAATATTTGGCTTTAAAAAATACTGAGCAGATGGATCAATTTGGGTTATAATACATATATACATGGAAATGTCACAATGAAACACTCTGTATAGCTATCCTAAACAAACAAAAAAAAATTTTTTTTTTTTTCCAGAAACAGAGCAGGAAGGCAAAACAGGTCCTGTCTGGGGTGTGGGTACCAGTGGGAGGAAAAGGTGGGGGCGAGGTGTGTGTGTGAATATGGTGGAATCTTGTGTACTCATGTATGAAAATGGAAAAAAGAAACCTGCTAAAACTATTGCAGGAATAGGGGAAAGGAGAATGATGGAGGAGGTGAATTCAACTAACTATGATATATTGTAAGAACTTTTGTCAATGACACAATGTACCTCCGGTACAATAGGAAAAAAAAAATTAAAAACCTGGAAAATCATGTTTTCCAAAATAACAAAGAAAATCTGAACTCGATATATTTTATTTATGCCAAGAAAATATTAGCATAAAAAAGGCGAAACAGCATACAATGAACGTAATTACTTCATCTAAATAACTTAATGGGAATAACTTTTAGCCTGTAAAGATAATGAAAAGCCAGCTGTGAGTCAAAAGTTTGGCAAACTTCCTCAGCTTATGTGTACTAGCAGAGTGGGGAATCTTAAGTCTTGTCATCTTGGTTGAAGAGCTCATGTGGAAGGTTTTAAGTCAAAATTCAGCAGCTGTTTAATTTTTATCCCCTTGAACTTGCTGAGTTGTCTTGGATTTCCTTGAGAGCTTGTTTGGAGGTTCTAGCAGGGGAGCGCAGCTACTCGTATACCCTTGACCGAAGAACGGTCCTCCTCTATCGGGGATGGTCGTCCTCTTCGACCGAGCGCGCAGCTTCGGGAGGGACGCACATGGAGCGGTGAGGGAGGAAGGGGACACCCGCCTAGCCAGCCAGATCAGCCGAATCAACCCTGGCGATCAATGGGGTGACAGATGTCGCAGCCAGATCGCCCTCACATCCTTGGATTTCCTTGAAAAGAGCTGGCTCAAAAAACTAAACAGAGGTTTTAGCAGTGTAAATTTAATACCAGGCTATGAAGGGTACTAACTACCACCACGGTAGCAAAAACTAAAGCTTACAAACCGCTTTTAAATATTTTACGTGAAACCGGAACAGATTTAAAAGCTGTACCCTGAGCTTTCGGGGTTCCATTTTTTTCCCCTAAACTGTACTCTTTAGGTTATTTGCGCTGGCTTCTCTGCACAATTGCCAAAGGCCGTCCTCGACTTTTACATCTGACGATGACTTAAGATTTAAGCGCAGAAAGAGCTCGGGTTCCCTTATGAAGGGAAGAGAGCCGGAGGAAGCCAAAAGACGCCGGAAACGGCACAGGTGGGCGGGATCTGCCCTGGAGGCGGTACAAGCTGGCGGAACCCGCGTGAGCAAGGTCCGTGTTGCGAAGGGAACTAGTCCGGCGGAGGACGCCAGGTCTTGCGCAGCGCAGCTGGTTTCGGCTGGGGAAGATGGCGGTAGCTGGGGCGGCGTCCCAGGACCCGCTGGTACGCTGGTGTACTCAGCAGTTGAGGAAAACTTTCGGCCTGGATGTGAGCGAGGAGATCATGCAGTAAGAGCGGTTCGGGTCGAGACGGAAACGGGGCTCCGGGATGTGCACTAGTAGAGCGGACGCGGAAGCGGTGACTGAACAGTTGAAAGAAGAAATGTGAAAAAAGGGACGGAATTTTGGCCTCCGCCTTTATAGTTTAGCTTCTGGAAATGTGTCAGGCTCCACAATATACCAGTGGGGCCTGTTTTCCTAGGAAAATGGCAAATCCGTAATCAGTAGACCTTGTAAGAGTGTCCCAGGCTCCAATTTCCTTACAAATTGGGGAGAGAAGGAATTTCCAGAAATTCCTTACTCTGAACATTTAATTTGCCTGTGTGAAATGTGTTGGAGCAGAACCTGGAATTTAAATGAGGACGACCGAGTAGAGTGCAAATAGGTCTTGATTCGAGTCACAAGTTCTATTATCTGTTGTTATTTTACCAGTTTTGTTAACTTGGACAAGTTAATTTTCCTCTCTATACCTTGTGTTTCTCTATCTATAAAATAAATAGTTTTTACATTTGGCGCCTTAAAGTTCCTATGAAATAGAGCATGATTTAATTGATCAGCAGACATTTGTTGCGTTATTTTTACATGCCAGTTACTGGGACAACAAAGACTGTCAAGATAATTGGGTTCGATGAGTGCTGAGATGAGGGGAGTGGAAGGTGCTGTGGGAGCACGGAACAAAGGATCCCATTATGATTGAGGCACTATGAAGATTTACTAGAAAGAGATGTGTTTTCGCCTGAGAACCCAAGGATAGGTAGAGGTGGAAGGAAAAACTACAAATATGAGACTTGAGAAGGAACCTGAAAGTGTTCCTTAATTTGATTTTCTTGTTCACTGATGCTGAAACCTGAATTGCCACTGTAGTATTGTAGGAAGTAAGGCAAGTCTCTGAGTTTGGAAGAAAATAGATGTCTCCAGGAGGAAAAACTCGAGAACCAATCTTAAGGGATTTATTTTTATTTTGTATTTTTGAGAAAGGGTCTTACTATGTAGCCGAAGTTGGCCTGGAACTAGCGATCCTCTTGCCTCAGCCTCCTGAGTTCCAGGATTACTGAGGTGTACTACTATGCAGTCGCTAAAGAATTTTGTTTTATCTGTTCTGGGGCTTGTACACAGGGCCTAGCGCTTGCTCCACCACTTGAACCACACTCACAGGCTTTTTTTGCTTTAGTTATTTTTCGAGTAGGGTCTCTAGGTTTTGCCCCACCTGGCTTCAGACCTCTATTGTCCTATATACGACCTCCCCTATAGCGAGAAAGTATGCGGGCAACCCTCGCTTATTGATTGATTGAGATGAGGTCTAGATGCTGGATTGAAGATACAGCTCAGTAGCCGAAGTGCTTTCCCAGCATGTGTGAAGTCCTGGGTTCAATCCCCAGCGCATGACCAAAAAAAAAAAAAAAAAGTAGTGGGATGTTGTCAAATGAAATGATTCAAGGCAATATATAAACTAGAAAAATGGTTTTTTTTAAACTAATATAAGTACAAATGAACTCATATTTGCTACATTATTCTTTTTAAGTCGTTCAACATTTTAAAAGATTGTGGCTATTTCTGATTAGTCAACATGGTGATAAATGCAGCCTTTTCAGTCTCAGAATCTAATTGTATTTTGTACCGTATCAAGAAAAATTACGATTCTTGTAAGTAGTGGTTTAACAGCTTATTTTCAAAACTCAAATTTTCCTTAGTTAAATTTATTCAAACCATTGAAAGTGGAATGATAAATTTCTGTTTTAAAATTGAAACTCTATGTATGGCTAAATACTTCCTTGACTTTTTTTTTTTTTAATCATAAATATAAGTTAGGAAGTCTTCTGAACTTAAAATAAGCACTAAAGCTACCTAGGATATAATAGTATTTGAATCACTTGTTAGGTATTTGCTAGTTGCACAACAGGCTATTATGCTATGATGAAAGTATTTGCTGTAATTTGGCATTTAATTGAGAATTATGTAGGTGTGTTACAGTAGTGTACTAACTTGAATAATTTTATGTGAGTGGCATGAATTTTTAAAATAGCACAGAATTATTAACTTTCTAATCAACGACATGTTTATAATACCTTAAAATCTGCCCACAGAGTTAGCAAAATAAACTTTATTCTGTGATTTGCATGAGTTCATGTTTTGGTTGACGTAATTTTGCTAAGATTTGGTATATAACACATTTGGATGAATGTTCTTTGTTACATATTGAAATGTTTCTGGAACTCTTTAGTTCCCTGGTAATTTAAAAACTCCAGAGTTAAAATGATCTCTTGAGCTTCCTTTACAGAACTGTGAGTCCTTTCTTTTTTTTTTTTCTTTTTGGTATACTGGCTTTGAACTCAGGGCCTCTGCAGGCACTCTACTACATGAGCCACTCTGCCAGCCTATATTTGCGTTGGGTACTTTTTTTTTTTTTTTTTTCTACTGGGACTTGAACTACCTGTAGCCACTCCATCAGCTGTTTTTTATGATTTTTTTTTTTTTTTTTTTTTTTTGGAGATAGGGTCTCTCAAACTATTTGGCAGACTGGCTTCAAATTGAAATCCTCCTGATCTCTGCCTCCTGAGTAGCTAGGATTACAGGTGTGAACCACCAGCACCCACCTTGTGTTGGATATTTTTGAGATAGGGTCCCATGAACTGTTTCCCTGGGTTGGCCTCAAACCTCCATATTCCTGATTTCTGCTTCCTGAGTAATTATTATTATATGCATGAGCCACCCAGCTTAGAAGACCCATTTAATGGGGCCCAAATGCACCTTTTTTTAACCTATACATTGTAACTCCAATTCCAGCACGCCTCTGGAAGAATTCAGTACATATGTACCAATGATGGGACAATTTCATGTGTTTAAAATTTAAGATATAATGTAAGTTTTCTTGCATTACATACTGATGAGCCTGAGTTACAATTTTCTTAATGATTTTTATTCTTTTTTTTTTTTTTTTTCATTTTTCTTTTATTATTCATATGTGCATACAAGGCTTGGTTCATTTCTCCCCCCTGCCCCCACCCCCTCCCTGATTTTTATTCTTTAATAAGACATGTTCATTGTAGAAAACTAAAAAAATCAGAAAAGGGTTAAAAAAAATTACAATATTACCACAAACTACAGATAATTACTGTTTGTCTCTTCGTGTTTTTTCCTATTATAATACATTTTCTTTTTTTTATTTTAATTTTTATTTTATTCATATGTGCATACAATGTTTGGGTCATTTCTCCCCCCTTCCCCCACCCCTCTCTTACCCCCTCCCTCCCTTACCCCCCTTTACCCCTCAATACCAGGCAGAAACTATTCTGCCCTTATCTCTAATTTTGTTGAAGAGAGAGTATAAGCAATAATAGGAAGGACCAAGGGTTTTTGCTAGTTGAGATAAGGATAGCTATACAGGGAGTTGACTCGCATTGCTTTCCTGTACATGTGTGTTACCTTCTAAGTTAATTCTTCTTGAACTAACCTTTTCTCTAGTTCCTGGTCCCCTTCTCCTATTGGCCCCAGTTGCTTTAAAGTATCTGCTTTAGTTTCTCTGCGTTGAGGACAAAAAATGCTGTCTAGTTTTTTGGGTGTCTTACCTATCCTCATATCTCCCTTGTGTGCTCTCGCTGTATCATGTGATCAAAGTCTAGTCCCCTTGTTGTGTTTGCCCTTGATCTAATATCCACATATGAGGGAGAACATACGATTTTTGGTCTTTTGGGCCAGGCTAACCTCACTCAGAATGATGTTCTCCAATTCCATACATTTACTAGCGAATGATAACATTTCATTCTTTTTCATGGCTGCATAAAATTCCATTGTGTATAGATACCACATTTTCTTGATCCATTCATCAGTAGTGGGGCATCTTGGCTGTTTCCATAACTTGGCTATTGTGAATAGTGCCGCAATAAACATGGGTGTGCAGGTGCCTCTGGAGTAACCTGTGTCACAGTCTTTTGGGTAGAGTGGTATTGCTGGATCAAATGGTAGATCAATGTTTAGCTTTTTAAGTAGCCTCCAAATTTTTTTTCAGAGTGGTTGTACTAGTTTACATTCCTACCATCAGTGTAAGAGGGTTCCTTTTACCCCTCATCCTCGCCAACACCTGTTGGTGGTGGTGTTGCTAATGATGGCTATTCAAATAGGGGTGAGGTGGAATCTTAGTGTGGTTTTAATTTGCATTTCCTTTATTGCTAGGGATGGTGAGCATTTTTTCATGTGTTTTTTGGGCATTTGAATTTCTTCTTTTGAGAAAGTTCTGTTTAGTTCACTTGCCCATTTCTTTATTGGTTCATTAGTTTTGGGAGAATTTAGTTTTTTAAGTTCCCTATATATTCTGGTTATCAGTCCTTTGTCTGATGTGTAGCTGGCAAATATTTTCTCACACTCTGTGGGTGGTCTCTTCAATTTAGAGACCATTTCTTTAATACAATACATTTTCAAAAAATACTCATAAGCTGGGCAAGGTAGTCAATGCCAATAGTGCCAGCTCCTAGCATGAGGAGGAGGCAGGAAGATTGAGAGTTTGAGGCTAGCCTGGGCAAAGTTAGTAAAACCCTATTTCAAAAATAAAAACATGCCAGGTGCCTGTGACTCATGCCTGTAATCCACCTATTCAGGGGACAGAGATCAGGAGGATCAAGGTTTGAAGCCACCCTGGGCAAATACTTTTTGAGACCCTATCTCAAAAAACCCCATCACAAAAAAGGGCTGGTGGGGTGGTTCAAAGTATAGGTTCTGAGTTCAAACTCCAGTACCACAAAAATAAATAAATAAATGCAAATAAAAGCAAAACAGCTGTGGGTGTAGCTAAAGTGGTAGAGCACTTGCCTATCAAACTGAAGACCCTGGATTGAATTCTTAGCACTAAAAAATAAAACTGCTTTTAGTTCTGTCACTCAGTAGTGTAATCATTTTGGTATATAAATTTCTAGCTTTTTTTCCTACACATCAGTCTGTGCACTCCTTTTTTATTTTCTCAGGTCAATTATAATTAAAAAATGTACTGTATTATATTTTGTAAAATTCCCATCAATGTACATTTTAAGTAGTTTTCACTTTTTCACTAATTCAAATAATGATACAATTAGCTTTTTTGCATATATTTTTCTATCCTTGTTACTTCATTTTTTCTTTTGCAGTGCTGGTGTTTGAACTCAGGGCCTCATGCTTACAAAGCAGGTACTCTACCACTTGAACCACTCTGTCAGTTCTTGATTTATGATTTTTTTAAAACATTGAATTAATAACTGGTTAGGTGGTGGTGTACTCTATAATCCCAGCATTGGGGAGACTGAGGCAGGAGGGTTGAGAGTTCCAGGCCAACCCTGGCTACACAGTGAGACCATGTCTCAAACAAACAAACAAAAAGGTTAAAATTAAGTATATATTCATATCTTTAACAAATAATAATGTTAGGTTTAGAGAAATTTGAGATTTAGACTATAGAGATTAATTTTGTTTCCAGGGAAATATGAAGATTGCATGTGTATAGTTATAGGAAGTGTTCCTGTGTTAAGGATAGCCCCACAACCCTTCACGGCACTGATGTGATTGTAAAAATACAGAGAAACAATAAATGGCTAAATATGTGTGAATGTTAGGTTATGAAGTCCTTGAGATCAGGATCTTTGTCCTAATCAAATTTATATAGCCTAACATAGGAGTTGGTTCAAAGTCACATTTTTAATTAATGATGATTTTTTAATTTGTTTTTGTTGTTAAGCAGTGCTGGGGATTTAATCCAGGACCTCATGCATACTAAGCCTTATCCTAGCATTAATTTACTACATTTATCTCTGTTACAGTTATTGAAAAACATAGGGTGAACTGTCCTTGTTTCATTTATATCTTTTCCTCCCAAGGTATGTTTTGTCAATTGAGAGTGCTGAAGAGATACGAGAATATGTGACAGACCTCCTACAGGGAAATGAGGACAAAAAAGGTCAATTTATAGAAGATCTTATAACCAAATGGCAAAAGAATGATCAAGAGTTCATATCTGATCTTCAGCAGTGTTGCAAAAAAGATGGTAAGTCAATGTAATTAAGTAAACATTGAAATATTATTGGTAAATACTCAGCTTTAAATAACTTGGTATTTCCTATCATATTTCTTCATAGGTAACTTAAGCAGATCATATTTTTATTCCCTGGAAACTTGTTAGGCAGGTGTTCTACCACTGGAGCCATGCCCCACCCCATTTTGCTTTAGGTAGTTTTTATTCTTGGACCAGCTTGGACCTGGAGCTTGATCCTTTTATTTACCCATTCTAGGTGGCTGGGATAACAGGCATGCACCACCAGGCCTAGCTATTTGGTTGAGATTGAATCTTCAGAACATTTTGCTGGGCGCACCTCAACCACAGTCCTCCAAATCTCCACCTCCTGAGTTGCTAGGATTATCTTGAGTTACCTACACCTCACAGGATTTAGTTTGTTTCATTAATCCCATTCATTAGCAGTTGAGTTTTTAATCATTGACTAAAATCTTTACAATGATTTAAAGTTAATTTTGGATTGAGAGCAATCTTGCCTGAATTGATGTCTTGATTCTACTATTGGTTTTTTTTTTTTTTTTCTTGGCTGTAGTGGGTTTGAACTTGGGGCCTCACACATGCTAGGCAGATGCTCTACCACTTGAACCACTATGCCTGCCAGATGTCTTGACTCTAAATATTAAAAATCACCTTCTGTGTATTACCTACTGAGGTTAACTGATGAATCTTGTTTTTATCAATCTCGTGTGTGTTTGTGTATACATATGTATCTGTGTGTATTTATATTATTCTTTCAAGAAATTTTAGATGGACAGAGATCTGGAGACCAGCTAAAGCGGGGTAGGCGGAAAGGAAGAAACAAACAGGAAGTTCCTGCATTTGCTGAGCCTGACACAACTGTAGAGGTCAAAACACCTTTTGACTTGGCCAAGGTGAGTGCTTATAAAGTGAAGCTTTTTGTAACTATATTGAAAAAGCTAATACATCTAATATGTTTCAGAGAGCCAAGTGTACAGATTGGTCTACAATGGTGGTTTTTTAATGAAGGCATAAATTTTAGGACAGAAAGCTTAGTTCAAACCCCAGTCCCACTAAAAAAAAAAGAAAAAAGAGCTAAAAATTAAAAAAAGAATAAAAATAACGGACAAGCACTCATCTGCTTGAGACCCAGGATTAACAATTGATAACATTTTTTTTCATATTTGTTTCATGTCTTTTTTGTTAGAAACAAACAAATAAAACGTTTCAGATAAAGTTCACATCTCCCTGTATCCATCCAATGGTTCCCTTTTTCCCGCACTGGAGTTGTGTGTGGAGATGTTTTTGTTGTCACAACATAGATAGAGAGGTGATAGAGGTAGGGGAAGTTACTAAACATCTTATTATGCATATTGTCCACAACAAACATACAATAATGTTAGTTGTTTAGGATTAAGAAACTATTACATAACCCCATTTTCTTTCTCCCTACAGATGACTGTTTTCATGATTCATATTTGATATGAATCTTAGCAGTTACTTTTTTCATCTACATGTGTCTGTTAACTATATATAATACAGTTTTGTATGATTTTTTAAATATACAAAATGATCTATATCAATTTGTAAAACTTTTTTAAAACTCTCTTAATTTCTTTTGGATGTACCTCTTAATAAATTTGCTGAGCTATAAGCTTTAATTTTTCTTTTACTGAAATTGTCAAAGTAGTATTTAAAGTGGTGTACTAAGCCAGGCTTGGTAGCATATGTGTATAATCTCACCTATTTGTCAGACTAAAGCAGGGGGGATCAAAAGTTTGAAGCCAGCCTGGGCAACTTAGATACTGTCACAAAATTTTTAAAAAGGGAGGGTCCTGGGTGCTCAGTGATCCTGGGTCCACTCCTCAGTGCCACAAAACAAAATAAAATAGTGATTGTACTAATTTAATCCTCCCACCATCAGGGTAAGAGATCGCTCTTTTTTTCCAGTATATAATATTACTAAACTTTTAAAGTTCTGTGCATTTTTTTTGTACTCCCAAGATTTATTTTAAGAATATTTACATAATAAATACAACTTTAATCGCTAAGTTCTTCCTCATCACTGAAGTAAGCACTCTTCTTTATCCGTGTGCGTCCTGAATCATCTGATGTTAAGGGACCCCCTGCACTAGGTTTCCATTTGTTTTGTTCTTCTTCAATTTTGGCTTGCTGGAATACTATGGCCTGACTGAGACTGTTAAGAGCAGGATCTTCACCTTTGTCTTCACTTCCTTCTACTGCTTCAATTTCTTCTTCTGGTTCAGGAACTTTAAAAAATTTTTTATTTTTTTCTTTCTTCTTTGGAGGTTCACGTTCTCCAAGCGTATTTTTAGGACAGGCATAACTCAAGTGTCCACTTTCCCCACATTCATAATACTTAGACTTACTGAAGTAGTTTCACCTTCGGATGAACTCAGCTGCTCTGAGCTGCTCTTCCATTGTCAATAGCAGTGCTTGCCTTTATCACTCTACCAAATAACAGTTTATTGTTTATT